>NC_043714.1:44522996-44688418 GCF_006229205.1 Suricata suricatta
GTCGAGTCCTGGCGGCGTCCCGCAGGCCTGGCCCCCCGCCTCGGGGACGGCTTTGTGCTTAGCGGGGGGAGGTGGGGCCGAGGGCGGGAGCGGGAGGGAGCCGGAGGTGGGTCCCGCGGCCTTTCTTGGGATTAAGTGGCGACACTCCCTTCCCCCTCTCGGGCGCGTCCCGGGCTGGGAACTGGCTGAGTCCTCTTGGAAGTGAGTACGGGCCACCTTTCGGTTTGGTAACTTTATTCTGGGGTTGTGGCCACTTGAAGGAGGCGTTCCCGAGTGTGTCTCCGCCGGAGCCAGGATGGGGCGCCTGAAGGCCGTCGGACCCTCTTAAGTGGCCGCGGGCCACGTCCCAAGTTGACGGACCCCGCGCGGGCCACAGGAGTGCGCGGAGGACCTGTCCAGTGGTGGAGGGGTGGACCACCTTCAAAGTAAAGCCGCTGGTAGAGTAGGGGTGTCGAACAACACAGGCTGTCATACTTAAAACAACAACAAACCCCAAAACGACACCACCACCGCCCCCTGCCAGGTGTTAGTACCGATTTACCCACCCATGAAAAGCTGACTGCTTCCTGCACAGCGGAGGGGAAGAACGGGTGGAAGGGGGTAGGAGTGGCGTAGGGATAGGAAGGTGTGTGATTGTAGGAGTATGCCCCCCACACACTTTTTCTCTGTAGCCTTTGAGAAACCACGACTCGAACTTGAAAACTAAAGTAGCCAAAAGCCGGAGATAGCAGAACTTTTTGGATTGTTTTGATCTTCGTCTCAAAAATGGTGCAAGTCAGACAGGACTTACTGCAATTCATTAATTAAATCACAGGATTAACAGTTGGTTGCACTGCTTAGTTTTGTAATACAACATGATTCGAAATGAATTCGTATTGGAAACGGGTCGATTTTTATTTTGAACTATTATACCTAGCGCCAACAAACGATTCATTTAGTATTGAAAATGTTAAGCGCAATGCATTACTTAATTTTTATGGGCCATAACTATTTGGGATTGCGTATATTTAATGAAAGTAGCTTTTATCTAGTCATAGTATCCAAGACATAATTTTGTATCCTGGGAAAAGTATTACTAATAAGAATGATATCTACAAAAGACTGTTGCACCCCAATTGCCTCTCTTTGCCTCTTTGGGATATTGAGAAATGCTTGAAATTAATAAACGAAACTTGGGATTAATTTTGGGAACTCTAGCCTTTGTTTTATTAATGTTACTATTCTAATGGATGACCAGCAGGGGTGGGTCCGGGTTTTGCCGGCCTGAAGGTTATGCCTTTGTGTGTGGGGTCGGGGTATGGGCTCTAAGAAAAAAGCAGGAGTGCAAGTTACTGAGGCTTCTGCTAGAGCAAGCAGAGTCCTGTAGCTTGAGCTTTATCAGCTTCTTTGGAAATCTACTAAGAAGGCCTGTTTTCTAGAAGTAACCTAAAAGCATACACACTGGATATTTTCCCATAAACCCATCAAAGTGTAGGTAATCTTTTGGTTAGCAGAGGAAGATAATTCCAGTTAGCAAGTCTGGCAGCAGCATCTTTTTTTATGGTTGTGGACTTTTCAGATTGAAACGTTCTGCTTTTTATGTTCTGTAGTGTCGATGCTATCACTAATTAAAATATTTTTAGGACAGCTTGTCTTTGTACATATTTGAAGGTGCTCTGCCCCTTAAATTTTATGAAGATTTATGATCTTTGTCAATAAGCTTGTGTATTCTAGCAAGGCAATGATAGATTTACTCTTTTTTTTTGGCTGCAAAGTATACAAAATATATTCAGAGAGGATATAATATTATATAATTTTTGATACCCACAGGTACTTTTCATTACACAAATGTTTTCTGATTACCAAACATTTGCAACACATTCAGATAGGCATTATGAGAGAATACAAAGATGTATAAAGACCAACCAGTTCCTCAAGGGGCTTACACTCTTGAGACAGGAGCAGATGTCTTTTCAATTAAGGCCATACCTGGTAAGTGCCTAAAAGTCACAAAGAAAATATAATAATGTGTATTTATCAGATCATGGTATGTCAATCTTTCTTCTTCCTACTCACCTTGTTTTTGCCTAGGACAATTACTTTCAGTCATTCTATGTGGTTGAAGATGTCTGGTCATTATTCCAGAAAGGAAACAGAAATTGCTCAAAGTTATAGGTATCTCCTGTGGTATAAACTTTCAAGTAACGGAATAAAACATTTTCATTGACTTTTTACTCTTTAGTTTTATACATGCATATTTGTTTCCATTTGGCTGTATAAAATATATTTTAAGATCACAAACTTTAAGAAGGAATCATATCTTCCTCAAACCACTAAAACTCATTCATTTATTCAACAAATATGTCTTGAGTTCCAGGCCTTGATCCTGGCATGGAGATTCACTAGCAAATACAACAGAGTCCTTGCCCTCATGATGCTTACAATCTAGTAGGGGGGAAAACAGACAATCAAGAAGGAACACATAACAAGTTAGAGGGTGATAAATGATATGAAGGAAAGCAAAGCAGACCAAAGAGATAAAGAATAATGGGGGTGATTTTATATAAGGTGGTCAGGGATAGCTTCTCTGATGAGATGCACTGGGGGTACCTGGGACAAGAGTACAGGTCGATGGAAGAGCAAGTGCAAAGGCCCTGAGGTGGGAGAGTCCTTGGCATATTCCTTAAAGAGGCCTGTACATCAGAGGGATAGAGAGATAATGGTAACGAAGTAAACTAATGCAATCAATTCTCTCCTTAATATTCTGGATATCTGTAGATTTAAAAATAGACAATTATAAATGGTTGTGGCATTGAAGAGGTGAATAAATAATAAGCTAATAGCATCAGTCTTCTCTCTCCGTGTATCATGAGTTTAATAGTTAAGCTCTAGTGTTCTCTTCCCTACAATGGATTAAAGTCTGCGTGCTCCTTAATTTAGAGATGAGTAAGTACACACTTTCTAGAAGATTCCTGGGAACTAGAACAGGAGAAGAGGGACCGAGGACAGATGGTGCTTGCTCTCTCACCCTGCCTTAATGTAACCTGCCATCCCTCAGGCGCTATCTCAACCCTTGGACATGAACCTACAAAATAAATCTTGCCTCTCCTGCCTTCCTCTTGCCCTCATTCATTTTCTGCAATTTGTATCCTTTAGGGAACAAGACTTATCCACTGTGTTTGCAAGTGAGACACTCCAGTCTGTTTTGGTTAGCTTGGTATTCAATGAAGTAAACTAATAAATAGGTAAAGTTAACATATTGAAAAATAAGAAAATGCTAGATGACAAGATGAGAATTTGAATTGACTTTAAAATTTAAAACAAAGTTGAATTATATGTGTGCCTAATAAATACACTATTGTCTTTCTGTATATTGTGCTTAATAATAGAAATATCCATGAAGTCCTTTAAATCATTGCTTCCCAAACTCATCTGAGGCATGCGGTAAAACTACAGATTCCTGGGCCCCACCCCCAAGCTATGGAATCGGAGGGGTCAGGGCCTCTGAATTTAAAAACTGTCCCAGGTACATTTTATGTGCATTTATGATAGTGTTAGTGAAATAATGCTTTAAGTGAGTACTCAGCATTACTTTACATCATAAATCCAGTTTATGTGTTCACTTCTCAGGTGTATATCCACTGTGTCAGTGATATTAAACCTGGGAGCTGTATTTTATACTCTTTATGCTACCCTGCTTAAGCAGCTTCTGATGTAATTTTAGCTTGGCTTATGAATTCTTTGGCCTCCTGTCAGTTTTGTGTGCTTTCATTGTTTTGTTTGCTAAACTGCCCCTTCTGGAAGAATGGGATCCTTTCGATAGGTCATATATTTCCAGTGCTGCTAAAGACCTGATTTGGAGTGATGTCATCCGTGTGGGCTTCTGCCAGGCTCATAGCTAGTGTCAAGCTCAGATTTTAGGCTGGAGCCCACTCACCAGGGAGCTAGGTTAGAGTTAGAAGGTCAAACCTGACCTTCTGCACTTTCGCATTAGAACCTAAAACTAGGGCTCATTAGAACCTAAAACTAGGGACAGTCATTGAATTTAGAATCTATTCTGTAGCACAAGGTCAAAGATGACAAGTTCCAATCTGATGTTGTTCCCTGGTGAAATGATTTAACGGGATGATGGCTGCAATTTCATTTCTAGGGCTCAGGGTAGCTTTAAGTATTACCTGATAAGATGGTAGTAGACCAGTTGTCCTGTAATCAGGTCCTGTTTTAAACTGACTACCAGGATCAGGCCACCCCACTGGGCCCAGTGCCCTCTGATTTAAGGAGGATTAGAGTAAGTGCTGGAGCAGTTGATGAAGCACTATATCTAGCAATTTCTATTAGACTCTGCAGTCAAAAGGAGAATTTAAACAAGTAGCTAAGTCAAACATACATAGGCACATTTGAACAATAATACTCAGTAACCCAAGAAGTATTTGAAATCTATAGATAATTTAAACAAGATTATTATTTTGAAGTTAGGTTTTTAAAGCTACTTAAAAATTTTTTTTTAATGTTTATTTATTTATTTTGAGAGAGAGAGATAGAGAGACAGAGTGCAAGCCGTGGAGGGACAAAGAGAGAGGGAGACACAGAATCCAAAGCAGTCTCCGGGCTCTGAGCTGTCAGCACAGAGCCCCATGTGGGGCTCAAACCTACAACCTGGGAGATTATGACCTGAGCTGAAGTTGGACGCTCAATCGAGTGAGCCACCCAGGGGCTCCTAAATCTAGTTTTTAAAAAGGCTTGGGTAACTCAAGCAAATACTTTGGTTCCTCTTTGTGACTTTGATATAACTGGGCATACATTTCTGGTTAAAAAATGAACAGTTGGGATAAAGAATGTTTTCCTTCTTACTTTCTCCCTAGTCTGAGCCATTTTCCCCTTCCCTCCCCACCTCCCTTCCTTTCTTCCTTGATCTGTCTCCTGATACTGCTTTCTTGATCCCCCCCCCCTTTATAGTACTTGGTGGAAATGGACACATGCACAGCTTCTATGCACTGAGATACATGTGAATCTGATTTTAGATATTATTTTAGTCATTGAACTTTGTTGTGTTCTCTTAACATTTACATTGAGCATCAACATCCCATCTTGTACCTGAGCCAGGAGTTAAGAAGATGGTAGTAGAGATGATATTACCTTACTTAATTTAAGTTAACTAAGTTTAACCTTGGGAAATGTTTAGTTTTGAGTTGTTCTTAGTATAAGAAAAACCTCATCCTAAGTTACCTTTGAGGCCTGGCCTCATATCAGGGAGTGGACCTTCTCTTCCTTTTCAAAAGGTATTCAAGGATTCCTGCTCAATTATAACTACTAAGTCTAACCTAAAACTGAGTAGTGATTGGTTTGGCAAACTTGTTCAGGAAAAATTCCTTAGCAAGCAGCAACAGGTTGAATAGGAATTTTTGCGTTGGCCCAGGAGAACTAGCGGTTGCTCAGTAACCACATGTTCCTGGGAGTCCCTCAGACAGCTTCAAAAGTCTTCAAATTGAGGCCCCCGACATTCAGATTAACCTTATTCTCCACCTGCCCTGCATATTTCCATCCTTTAGAGAAGTTCCAGCTCCTTGGTTCAAATCTGCCCATCCATCCATCCATCCATTACTAGGAAATTGTATTTCATGATGTAAGTTCTGTAATAGTAAATAGTAAAAAGGACTGGACTATAATGAATTAACTAGATAGAAACAAGAAAGTATCTCTTTGAGGATCTACCTCCAAACCCTCACCCCACCCCACCCATTTTTAGTAGGAAGAAGATTAAAAAATGTTTAACTTGATGTGTTTTGGTGACTACCAGGATTAAAGTAACAGTATTCCTAAAAAAAAGTTTAGAATTGCTATATACTACACCATACAAATACACATTTTTAGAGTTCTTTGGAGACTTCTGGAAAAGCAGGGGCTTCCAATGTACGTTTCAGCAGTGAGTAGCTTGAGCATTAAGTAGCGTCATGGAGATTGTTCATGCATTTGAATGGGCATTCAGTGGAAAGCAGTCGCAGTGGATGAAGAGTCTTATTTTACTTTGTAATGAACATGGCAATGAACTTTGTGGGGAGCACTTTTAAAGTGATCTAACTTCACATTCACTCTCAAGGAAATGCTTCCTTTACAAGTATGAATGCAGACACCCTCCAGAGTAGAAAAAGAAATCGAGATTTGCTTGCTGTTTCTCTTTACTTTGGTGCCCGCCTTTCATCTGAGCGCTGATGTACAGTATAGCTCCCCCCTGCCTAGTCTTGTTTTTTAAGGTCTGTGAATTTAGACTGGAGTTTTAGAAAAGGCAAGGGAAGAATGGAGTAAAGAGACAAAGAGAAAAAGAGTAGGACCGGTTGGAGTTCTAACTGTTAGAGTTGCTAGCATTTTCTTAGTAGAAGGAAAGTTGCTTCGCTGGCCGGCTGAGGTGTAGTGAGAGATGGCATCTGGTTACTTATCCTTCTGGGGAACTGATACTGACTTTAACTTGAAGCCTGGAATCCTAGAGTTAGGGAGAGCTGTGGGATCACATAGGGCATGTGAGTAACCAAGATAGGATTTGGAGCTGAAAGTTGGTTTAAGAAGAAAAGTGCCATACACTCTTCTGTGTTGCATGTTGAAGTTGAAAGTATGGGTTGAAAATTTGACATTTTAATTAATTTGAAAAAATATGCTGGCTTTTTAGGGGCAAGGAGATTGGAAACACGAGAGGCATTGCCTATTTACTTTTTAAAATAACATGAATATATGAAATGCCCTGTTTAAGATCTGATAGTATTTGAGTTAGAATGCACTTTCCTTCCCACACTTACCCCAAATCATTGTTTTTAGTTCTCAGTTCAGTGAGCCCCATAAAGTAACTGCTTTCTGTACTTCTTGGATCTAACTTTTCGAAGAAGCAAGGAACAAATGTGAATCTTCTTGGCCTCTTTCCTGAATTGCCAATAAGATAATTAACATAAGATCTGAGAATTCTTTTTTCCTTATTTTTCATCTGTAAAATAAAGTTGAAATAAATGATCTGTGAGGTTAATCACCTACTGCAACATTTTGAGTCTCATTTTCTCCCTCCAGAGGGGTCTGGGCTGGTGGCGACTCAGAAACTGTGATGGGTGTTCGCAAGATAGGAAGTACTGGGTACAGTGGGACCTTCTCTCCCTCTGAAGCCACCCTCACCCCTTTACCAGAGACAAAGGTGGTCTGACTAAGGTGACAAAAAGACTTCTGGCAGGTGGGAGAAATTCAGAGGGACACATGGAATTCAGAAGGGCAGCTAGGAAGTAAAATCAATGGTTTACCTAGAGGACCCTAGCACAGCTTCACAGGGCTTGTGGATAAAAGGCTCAAGAAAATCAGATAAAAAGGGCTGATAGGTATTCTGAGAACTCCTTCCAGAGAGAATCTAGGAAGTGGCTTACTCTGGGCAGGTTTGAGTGAGAGTGAGGCAATATCAGAACAGATGGAACACTGAGTAAACTGTAGTGAGCTGAGAACCTCAGGCAGATTGGGAGAACTTCTCTCCCTCCCCTTTCCCTTACCCTCCTCCTCCCTCTTTCGCCTCCTCCCCCCTCTCCGGAGCTCCCCCTCATCCCCCCTTTCCTCTTCTCCTTTCTGCTTCCTTTTTCTTCTCCCCTTCTCCTCTTCCCTACTCCTTTCCTTTTAATAAAATATAATTCAAGGACACCCATTTCCAGACAATATTACCAACCCAATAGTTAGCAAGTCTTCAGAAAAGGTATTAAATAATACAAGGATAAGAGTAGTATGTGCAGTTTCACTTCAATTATAGGGAAATGTAGTATTTCACATCAGGCATATAATGACCATTCATTTAGGTCTGGAATAAAATCGCCTTCTCTGGTATCCTGTTGTGTGATATATACGATTCAAGGTCTCTGAAGTCAATTTTCTCAGAAGTCAGTAACTGCTAACCAGGACAAAGTGGATAATGGACTGTGGGCCTTGGGAGGTTTTCATGTTGGAGGACTTTTTCTAGGTTATAAGACCCTTTACATACATTTTTCTTCTTCTGCAGACCATGATTTTTTTTTTTTTACCTGCTTTGGAGTCTTGGTGTCTCTTTTTAAAATATGTATATGTTACATATCTTTGAAAGCATTTTAATAAAGGACAGACGCTTCAATAGAAATATGGTCAAAGAACACGAGTAGATAACACACACAAGTTATGAAAAACTGAGTTTGAGGAAAACACATTTCTTTTTTTTTTAAACATTTTTTTTAATGTTTTATTTTATTTTTGATACAGAGAGAGACAGAGCATGAGAGGGGGAGGGGCAGAGAGAGAAGGAGACACAGAACCGGAAGCAGGCTCCAGGCTCTGAGCTAGCTGTCAGCATAGAGCCTGACGCTGGGCTCGAACCCACGAACATGAGATCTGACCTGAGCCAAAGTCGGAGGCTTAACCGACTGAGCCACCCAGGCGCCCCAAGGAAAACACATTTCTAGGAGGATTATACATTATTACAAACCTTCTGGAAGGCAGTTTGGTAAAACCAGTTGAAATGGGCCTACTTGTTGACAGTACACCTGGATTCCAGTTGTGGGGATCTGTCTTAAGGAAATAATCAAGGCTATTAATTTTAGCATTATTTTTGAAAGCAAAACCTCAGAAAAACACTCAAGTGCCCAGCTCCAAAGGATTGGTTTAGTAAATTGTGCTCAGTGAGATGGTGGGATATTCTACAAGCATAAGAAATCCTAGTAGGAAAAATATTTAATGGCAGGAGAAAATGTTCATGACATATTATATTAGAAAGTTTATAGGCAGAGAAGGTAAAGCATCAATAATAACAACAATAACCTCACAATAGGTTAACAGTGGTTTTGCTCTCTGGACTGGCCATAGATACTTCTGTCTCTTACTTGTCTTTCTAGTTTGCTTTAGTGAGCTTGTACTGCTTTTCTGATAAAAGAGAACAATTTGAAGGTTATATTTTAAAGTAGTCATTCCACCAGGGAGACATTTGACAACAGTGTTTCCATAGTCTATACAATGGAAAAGCCCGCCTGCTTGTTTATTCCTGGTAGCATTTATCTGATTCCCCCCCAAGAAATCTCTGCCTCTTTCCGTGCACCTAACTCCTGCTATGCCTCCCTCACCTGTAGCTTTGTGGGGTTTATGTCTCAACAACCGTGTATTTTTGGATTTGCCCAATTATCAGATTCCAGCTATTTTTTCAAAATAGAACAAATGGGTGTAGGAGTTTCCAACCCTTGCATAATTTGAAGCTGGGAAATGACTAAGGAGAGAAACTCCTTCCACTCAGTAGGCTGTGGGCACCTGCATGGTTTCCCTTGGAGAAAATTCTCTTGTAGAGGAGGAGGGGGCCTTCACTCAGACACTGCCTGAGTGTTCTTGGGTGAGACTTGGTGGGGAGTCCAGTTGTAGGAGTCATAGGGAGAGCCCAGAATATGACTTCTTTTAAAAATGAAAGGCAGTTGCCAGCAAGTTTGAGTTTCTGTTACTTTTTAACAACAATTTATTTTTTTTTCCATAACGTAGACTTGCATTTTCCCCGGAGGGCCAAGTGTGTGACTCATCTACCTGCTTCTACAAGCTGGTACATAGATCATGCCAGACGCGCTCGGGAGTCTTAGTTAAGCTGTGTGAGATCCCATCACTGGATTTCCTGCAGGCTTTGTAATGGAGTCCTTGTAGAAAATATGAAATTATTTGCTTGTCAACATATCCAGGAGCATCCACAGTAGGGAACACAAAGTACACGATATGAACTCGAAGGAGAAGATGGCCTTACAGAATCACTGAAGTTGCCAAACTTATGTCAAGGGGGGGATAAGGAAAGGGACAGGGATGGCAGGAGTTTTTAAAAAAAATGAAAATGAACTCTGTAAATACGAGCAAACCAAAGCAATGTTGGCTATGGGAATCCACACAAGAATTTGAAACAGAGACTCCTCGTAGGTATACGTTTTGGTTGTGGGTAGAGTCAAAAGTGAAATTTGCAATTATCCCTTTCTCTCCCAGACCTACCTAGTTTCCCCTCCCCTATACGTTCCTTCTTATTGTGCAGACATTCATCAGGTCTCAAATCCTCTATCTTACATTTTCAGAAGTCGTTTTATTCTTTGAATGTTCAAAGTCTAAATAAAAGCACATATTCTTACAGGGCTTGTGGGAGAGGTGAGTAAAGTTTGTCTTTTTTATTCTGTATTTGTTGTCAATTTTAGTAAACAGCCTAACCGGTGTGGTTTGTATTCTGTTTCAGCCACGTGAAACCACAAATTTGCTTTTTGAATTTGCCCACAAATCTTGGTACACGATTCATTGGTCACTTCTAGTATCTCGAAGTTTAAATAGACTGGGCTGGTGATTGTTTTTCTCTTTTCCTCATTTAAAAGACCCATGCGCTTTTTTGTCTTCCTGATCCTTCCTAATCAATGAAGCACCTGTGCGGTAGATGCCTGGGGTACAGTTAATTACCAGTTGCAAGTTATTCTATTGCAGCACACCCTTACATGGCCCGGTGAGAACTGAGCGCGCTGCTCAGAGCTTTCAGGACTAACTAGGTTTTGTTGTTGTACCAATATTCCTGGGATATGGAGGAAATGGGAAGGTTATGGTTCTGACATTTTTACTATACTGACCGGAGGCTGGATGATTTTGTGAATCATTGTTTTGCAGCCTTTCTGAATGACTGGCTAAACTGCTTCCAAGTCCATCTCCCATTACTTTCACTGTAATTCTTTGATGATGCACTTTTGCATTTACATGGATTTTTTTTTAAAGCACCATTTTTGGGGGAGACTTTCTGATTATGAACATAATATATGGTCATCAGGAAAAACTGGAAACTAGAGAAAGTTATAGAAGAAAAATCATTCTAATTCCAGGATCCTATCACTATGTATTTTCTTATTGTTCCTAATAAGTGCCTGCATATGAATGTGGTTATAAAAAATATACAAGTTATCTGCCTTTTTTACAACATTCATGCCATTCTGGGTATTCCATTTAATGCTATATTATTATCATTTTACTTGTTTCTTAAGTATTCTACATAACACTTAAAGACGAAGTCAACCATCCTCTATTTTTATTTAAGCTGTTTTACTTTTTCATTATTATAAATCATGCTTCTACATAAATCTTTGTATCTCTGTTATTACTTCAGAATAGGATTCTGGAAGCATAAGAATGAATAGATGTAAATATTTTTTAGGTTCTTGATTCATAATTTGAAAACGACTCCTAGAAAGATTATAAAACTTTTTCTTCCAACAGTGTTAGAGAATGTCTTTCGCACATCATGTCCTCAGTAAATACGAATCATAGTTTTTTTGTCAATTTGAAAGGCAAAATAAAAGGGTATTTTTGTTTTAATTTTCAGTTTGGTAATTAAGGAAGTTAACATTTTCTCAGATGTTTGTTGGTCATTTATATTTCTTCTTATTGAGTATCTGGCTCCTTAGCTGCTCATAGGGTTGTGTTGTTGTGTCCTGGATGCGGGGACCTTGGTCTCCGCCCCTTGGTCTCTGCCAGGGAAAAGAGCACCTTCCAACATCTGTACAAATGTACCATACGGGTGAGTGGGGCCCTCTTCTTATTTTTCACTCGTTAGAAAAAAAAAACTATGATACTCACATTTTTATTATTGATTTGTGAGGGCTCATTACACACTTAAAATTATTAACCCTTCTATCAAAATTATGGCTGTCATCTCGTTTGTCATTCAATTTCACGATGTAAACAATGTTCAGAGCTTTACATTAAAAAAATTTTTTTAATGTTGATTTATTTTTGAGAGAGAGAGACAGAGCAAATAACACAGCTCTTCTATGTGTGTGAATACTTACATGGCTTTCAAATCATGATTTGGAAGTTTGAGATTAACCTTTAGGGACTTATTAAAAAATGTTCCTTTGTTTTAGCCTTAGTTTTAAGGTTATTTGAAAGAGCCTTAAGGGGAAATAAAGACCTTTGGTAAGGTAATTAATTCCTAATTAATTGTAAAATCATTAGAATACACAATTACTTTCAAAACGACCACTCAGTGGGGTGCTTGGATGGTGCAGTCAGTTGAGCATCTGACTCTTGATTTTGGCTCAGGTCATGATCCCAGGGTCATGGAATCAAGTCCCATGCCTAGCTCAATGCTGATCATGGTGCCTGCTTGAGATTCTCTCTCTCTCTCCCTCTCTGCCTTTCTTGCTTACTCTCTTAAAAAACAAAAAGCAAAAAACACAAAAACCAAAGGAATAAAATACTACCACTCAGAGATGTTAACACTGCTAACACTTTGACGTCTGTATTTTTACTGTCGTTTCTATGTATGTACATGCAAATATGCCATGTATAGAGAGATGAGATATTAATGTACATACTGTTTAATGACTCATCTTTTTAATTAATGTCGATCGTGGATAGCTTTCCATGATAAATATTTTTAAGGTCCCATGATTTTGCATGGAATGGAAATGTCCAAATTAACCAGTTCCATATTGTCATACATATAGATTTTTTTTCTCAGTTTTTTACTATTAAAAGCCAATATTTGAATGATTATTCTCAGAGCTAAATCTTCACACACTTCTTAGTTATGTCCTTTAAAATATGTTCTAATAAATAGACATTTCTACTCAAAGGTATGCTTTTTTTTAAAGACATTTCAGTTCATATTTCCAAATTGCCATCCAGAAATTCTCTTCTCATGAACACTCCCACCAACAGTGTATTCCAAGTTCCTTCCCCAACAATGCATATGATCCTCTTTTTAGTTTTTGCTAATTTGATGTGTAAAAGTGGCAAGTTATTTGGGGACTGCATTTCTTTCCATTTACTCAAATTGTCTTTGTTGTCTCAGGAGAGTTTTATGTGTTTATTTTAATATATATATATAGTATTTTGATACCTTAAAAGCTCTTGTTGGGATTTTTTTTTAAACTTTAAGTTTTTCTTTACTCCAAGAATCTTTTTTTTTAATTTTTTTAATGTCTTAGTTATTTTTGATACAGAGAGAGACAGCATGAGGGGGGAGGGTCAGAGAGGAAGGAGACACAGGACCGGAAGCAAGCTCCAGGCTAGCCTTCAGCACAGAGCCCGATGCGGGGCTTGAACCCACGAACATGAGATCTGACCTGAGCCGAAGTCGGAGGCCCAACTGACTGACCCACCCAGGCACTCCTCTTGTTGGGATTTTATAAAGAGTTTGGCGTCAGTAAGAAGAGTCAGTTAGCAGAAGGACCAGCCATGGGCTTTTGTCTCAATACAAGTCATCGAGCCTGAGAACTGTCCCTAATTCACAGCCGCCATCCCTTGGCAAAAAAAGCAGTGACCCAGGTGTGCGCTTGGTCTCCCTAACCAAGGAGATCTGCATCAAGGGATCAGGGGTCCATATCTCCAAGCTGACTGATGGTGACTGAGTACAGGATGTATATATTCAAACACCAAATAAGTGGTCTCCACACATATCTACTCCGCCTTGTGATTTATTGAGTGCTTACTGGCCAGGCACAGAACTGGGCACTAGGCCAGGTGCTGAGACCACAAAGATGAAACAGACAGCTGGTTTAAGGTCTGAGAGACTTAAAAAATATAATTAGGAAAAAAAAGTAATTTAGGGAAAAAAATGCACATTTACCTCCTATTTTGGAGGTAATTAGTTGTGGGAACATTAGAGGCAGGAAGGTCCAAAATAAGACAAGATATTGCAAGTCTTCACATTTTCTGGTTTATTTTGATTTGAAAAGTCTTCTTCGTTTCTCAGGCTTTGGATTGATCAGGATTTTATCCATTTATATTTTGGGGGACCTATTATTAGCGGTTTAAGAAACACTTTGGTTGTTCATCTAAATGGTAGGGTTATTTAAAATGGAGTCACTTTTCAAAGATAAATCTCTAGGGGTCTGTAATTAAACTTTATTTTAAAGAAATCTTCTAGAGCTATGAGGTTATGACATGTTTGTGTTCTCTGTCACGTGCATGTAGCTTGTAGTGTTAAAGGCAACATCTCTAGAAACTGGTAAATTACGGAAGTGATTTGTACTTTTCTAAACCGAGATACAACATTAAAATATCTAGGACAATTAGAAATTTATTTTAAAAATCTTGGTGGCATTATAGCAAGCTGCATTAATAAGGAACTCATAATCTGGTTTGTGAATTATTGAGGCTGGTTTCTTCAATCTTCTTACCATTAATCTTTTGGATATATAATTTCCCCCCCCTAGAGACCTAACAGAAGGCGTGAAAAGGAAAATACAGCTTAATTTGTTTGGCCACTGATTAAAGAAAAAAAATTTATTCTAGTTGAAGGTAGGATTCATTATTTTATTTTAATTTTTAAAAATGTTTGTTTATTTTTCAGAGAGAGAGATTATAAGTGTAGGAGAGGCAGAGAGAGAGAGAGAGAGAGAGAGAGAGAGAGAGACCGAGACAGAGAATCCCAAGCAGATTCCTGTCACTTAAAATTTTTTTTGAAGTTACACACTTAAGAATTGTTTGATTAAGAAGTCTGCCATTTGCAAGGTACAAATAGTGACCTTCCCCCATGAAAACTATAAAGTGCTATGTCACTGAAGCGCAATCTTCAAGTAATTGGTCATATTGCATATTTTTCTCTTCTTTCCAGTCTAACCCTATAAACATTTGTTCATGATTTTGTGATTTTTTCCTAAATATTTTAAAGGCTACAGAGCATTACCTGTGGATTTGGTCTCATTGACTTAAATGTAGGTTACATGTAGGTTTTTGCCGTATTTCTTACTGTTATAAAATCATACTTCATAAAAATTCTCAGACATAAAACCTTTAAAGATTTTTAGATCACTTCTTGGAATGAATTTCTATAAGTGGAATCTACTGGATTAAAATATGAATATTTTTTTTAAATTTCATTACACAATAACTACACATTTAGGGAGGAAAAGACAAATACACCTTCTAAATTCTCTCCTACCATTCTCAACAGAATTTTGACAGTTTGTTGGGTAGCATTCTAGATGTGTTTCCAGGTATTATATATTACATATGAATGTGTATGTATTTGAGAGTTTAAAAATTTTTCACTTTTCCACATAAATGATTTTATACACGTTATTGTATGATTTTGATTTTTCATGTTAATAATACAGAACACTTTTTTAAATGGTTGTACAAATTTCTACAGTATGAATATATGTGTGGCTAAAGGATGAATTCATAGAAGTGGGGTAAAGGCTAAGCATGTTGAAATCTTAGATAGATTGTTCCTTAAAAACACTACTTTAATTAATATTCTAATCAATAATATTTGAATATACCCATTTCTGCCTACCCTCAATCAATGGATCTTATCAGTCTTCAAAATTTTTTGCTACCAGGAAAATTGTATCTATTCTCTTACTTTACATTTCTTTAATTCTCTTCATATAACTAAAAACCATTTTTATTGATTTTTTCCCTGTGGACTGTTAATATTCTTTGCCTATTATTCAATTTATTGTTGGCCTTTAAAAAAATGGCTTTGTTGAAGTACAATTAATGCCCAAAGAATTGCATGTATTTGATGTGACGTATTTTGCACGTCTTAATGTACAATTCAGTGGGTTTGGAAATACGTAAACACCTGTGATACCATCACAATAATCAAGATAATAGATGCATCCAACACCTTCCAGAGTTTCCTGTGTCCCTGTGTGTGTGTGTGTGTGTATGTTAAGAATACAACATCAGATTTTTTCTTCTTAACAAATTTTGAAGTGCATAATACTGTATTGTTAACTACAGGGACTATGGTGTATAGCAGATCTCTAGAATCTATTCATCCAGTATAATTGAAACCTTAAACCCGTTGTATAACAACTCCCATTTTCCCGTCTCCCCAGCTGCTGGTAACCTATATTGTGTTCTCTCCTTCTATGATCTTGGCTACTTTAGATATCTCATGTGAGTCATGGAGTATTTGTCTTTCTGTCTGTATCTGGCTTATTTCGCGTAGCATAATGTCCTCCAGGTTTATCCACATTGTTGGAAATGGCAGCTCTTCTGTTTTTCTAAGGCAAAGTAATATTCCCTTGTATGTATACACCACATTTTTCTTTGTCCATTCCTTTGTTAATGGACACTTGGTTATTCGCCTATCTTGGCTATTGTGAATAGTGACTCAATAAACAGGGAAGTGAAGATATTCTTGGAGATCCTGATGTTCATTCTCTTGGCTATATGCCCAGAATTGAGATTGCTGGATCACATGGTGTTCTTGGTCCTTTCCTGATGAATTTTAAGAGCTATGTATGTACTGAGAGATTAGCCTGTTGTCTACTAGTTCATCATGAGCCTTTTAACTATGTTGCGTTTTTGACTCTGCAGAGATTTTTAATTTTTACGTAGCTGAATTCGTCTTTTCTTAAATGGCTTCTAGGTTTTGTGCCTTGCTTAGGAAGAGTTTCTCTATTCTAAAGTTACAAACAACACCTTCCCCAACGCTAATCTCTCCCACATTTTATTCTGCATTCTATGCCATATGATTTCACATTTCCATTGAAAGCTTTGATCCATCTGGAATTTACCTGATGAAGAAGTGAAGTAGGTTCTTACTTGTTTTCCTAGATGACCACTTTATTGTGCCAATACCACTTATTGAATAACACATACTTCCCCCGCTTTTTGAAATCAGATTTTATCATATATTAAATATTTATGTATATTGGGACTGTTTCTTTTCTTTTTTAAATAAGATTTTTTAACATTTTCATTCATTTTTGAGAGACCTAGAGAGACAGGCAGTGAGTGGGGGAGGGGCAGAGAGAGGGAGATACAGAATCCAAAGCAGCTTCCAGGCTCTGAACTGTCAGCCCGGAGCCCAGTGTGGGACCCGAACCCATGAAGTGTAAGATCATGACCTGAGTCAAAGTCAGCCGCCCAACTGACTGAGCCACTCAGGCGCCCCATATTGGGACTCTTTCTTAACTCTTCATTCCTTTTCAATGATCTATCCATTTATGCTTCAGAAGCAATTATGTACCTATTTATTCATTTATCTTATAAAATGTTTCCATATCTGAAAGGGCTGTGCCATCTCATTACTCTTCTTTTAAAGTATCTTCCTGGTTAATTTTTCCTTTTTTTTTTAAATTTTCATATAAATTTCAGAATCAGCTGCTGTAGTTTTCAAGAAATCCTGATTTGGGGCTGCGGAGGAAGGGAGTACATTAAATTTTATGGATACCTTTGGTATAGAGTTGACAGTTTATTAATTTTATAAATTAAATTTTGTTAATTTTGTAACTTACTAATTTTATTCATGTTGTTAATATCATATCTTCCTATTTAAGAGCAGAGTATGTCTTGCTTCATTTATTTTTTTGATGTTTTTCATCAAAGATCATAGATCTTCCATCTTTATTGTTAAGTTTATTTAAAAATAAGTTTCCTGAGGCGCCTGGGTGGCACAGTCGGTTGGTTAAGCCTCCAACTTCGGCTCAGGTCAGATCTCACGTTCGTGGGTTCGAGCCCCGCATCAGGCTCTGTGCTGACAGCTAGCTCAGAGCCTGGAGCCTGCATCCCTTTCTGTGACTCCTTCTCTCTCTGCCCCTCCCCCTCTCATGCCCTGACTCTCTCTGTATCAAAAATGAATAAAACATTAAAAAAAAATTTTTAAAAATAAGTTTCCTGGGGCGCCTGGGTGGTTCAGTTGGTTAGGGGCTGACTTCCTCATCAGACTCTGCTTTCAGCACAGAGCCTGCTTCCCCTTCTCTCTCTGCCCCTCACCTGCTTGTACTCTCTCTCTCTTAAAAATATTTAAGTTTTCTCAAAAGAGTATTATCTTTTTGGTACTATATTAAGTGGAGTCTTTTCTTTCTTTACGTGTTTGAGCTGGGTGTTTTTATATAGGAAAGGCATTGGTTTTTAAATGTTATTTTGTATCCAGCTACCTTACTTTATTGCCTTTTGCTTATAGCAGTTGTTCCCTGCATTCTCTTGGGTATCAGTCATGAGGTCATATTGTGTGCAAATAATGTTTATTGGTCTCTTCCAGTTTATTTCATTCTCATTTCTAAGTGTAGCAATCTATCATTATAGAACAATGTTAGCTAATACCAATAGATGTGAGAGTGGACATCTCATCTAATGCCTTCAGGGTTTCAGCATTAAATATTATCTAGTCTTTGAAAAGCTCTTGGTTATGGGGCGCCTGTGTGGCTCAGTGGGTTAAGTGTCCGACTATGGCTCTGATCATGATTTCACAGTTCGTGAGCCTGAGCCCCATGTTGGGCTCTGTGCTGAAGCCTGCTTCAGACTCAGTGTCTCCCTCTTTCTCTGCCCCTCCCCAGCTCACACTTCTCTCTCTCTCTCTCTGTTTCTCTCTCTCTCTCTCTCTCTCTCTCCCCATCTCAAAAATAAACATTTAAAAACATTGAAAAGTTCTTGGTTTTATGGGCTCTTGTACCTGACTGCCCAACTGAACTGCTCTATTCTAGTATCTATCTATCCATTCATCTCCTCTTCTCTCTCTGAGTCTCATTGTCTCATGTTATCTACAAATAATGATTATTTTTTTCTCCTTTTCAGTATTTCAGTTTTCTTAAATCTTTCTCTTTTGTTACATTGCTCAGGATGTAAAGTATGATGTTGAAAAGTAGGGCAGGAGAAGACATTATGGAAAGGAAGTGATTTTATTGTCTCATTTTTAGGCATGATGGTACTGTAGGTTCCTTGGCTATCAGGAATGATTTTCATATGAAGGTTATTCTCTTACTATACTGATATCCATTAATAAATTTCCTAATTTGGGGGGGGAACAGTCTTGTATTCATGGGACAAGCCTTGTGTGGTCACGATGTAAAAACATATTGATAGATTCAGTTCATCAATATTACTTCAAGGATTTTATAGCTATATTCACCCCAGTCCCAGTACTTACTGGAATTGTGACCTTTGTGATATGGGGAAGTTACTTAATTGCTCTGTGCCTCAGTTTCTCCTCCATACAACAGAATAATAATAAGAGATCCTGCCTCTTAGCATTGGAGTGAAGTATGTAAGTCCATGTTACATGGTAAATACTCAGTAAATGTTAGCTATCATTAATCATTGACATCATAACTGATCCTGTTCTGTTTCCTCTGTGTGTGTGTGTGTGTGTGTGTGTGTATGTGTGTATGTGTGTATGGGTGTGTGCTGTCTTTTGTGCTTTTTGATATCCATATTATGCTAGCTGATTAGAATGAGTTGGGAAACTTGCCATGTCTTACTATGTTCTGCAATAATTCAACAACGTTAGAATGATCTATTCCTTGAAGGTTGCCTGTGCCTGGTGAAGGTCCATGACTAACCTTTCAATTTCTTGTATGCTTCCATTGTCTATTCAGGCTTTCTATCCGAAGCCAGGTTTTAGCATTTATATTTTCCAGGAAATCCTCAGCTTCTGATCTCTTTTTTATTAGTGGTATGTTTTCTTATTTCTCACTCTTTTTTTGTTACTCAGATTTTACGCCTCCTACCATTACCTTCACCCTAGCCCCACCCTAAACACACACACACACACACACACACACACACACACACAGGACAGCTCATCATTGCCGTTATGGATCATTCAACTAGCAAAAAGGGGGCACAGAAGAAAAGAACTGGGCAGTGGTTCATGTAGATAGAACTGTTGTAAAATGTAAAAGGAGATTTTTGCCTCACATCAGATAAAATACATGTAAGGTTTTGGCTCAGTGTATGTATAAGTTAATTCAGAGCCTCCAAGAAGCTGTCACTAAGATGAGATTAAATAAGCGAGGACTTTATGAAGGGACTGCTTTATCCCAAGGTCCTGGAGGGGGCTGTAGGCAGGGCCCGAGGTAAGGCTGGGAGAGCCCCAAGCCTGGAGGCAAGTGTGACCCTCAATGTGGGAGACCGGGGCACTGTGTGGAAGCCTCTTACTTGCCCAGCAGTCTATGGAAATTTCCTCAGAGCCTTAGGAGTGCTCGGCCTCGTGCTGTCAGAGTTCTGCACCTGCTGCAGCGTCTGGGCAGCGGGCTGTTTGCGGGAGGCCTGGCTGCAGCGGCAGGTACCCCCCCCTCCCCCGTCAGCCCCCATCAGCTCTCTCTCCACTGCTGGAGGTCTGCAGGGGGCACTTGAGTGACTGTCACAGAGTAAAAGCTTCCTAACAGTGAGAACTTCCTAGCAGTGGAATGAATTGTTTTGTAAGGTAGAGACTTCTTACTGAAGATGTTTAAGCAGAAGGATGTTGGATGCAGGGGCGGGGGGGGGGGGCGGGGAGAGGGGTGGTGTTTAGGTTTGAGGAAGTCTCAACCTTCAAGTACCATTTCTGTCTTCCTGCCTCCCCCATTCCCAACCCTTCCTTTTCTCTCTCTCTCCCATTCTTCTCCTCCCCTTCTCTACACCCGCCCCCCGCTTCCCCCCTCCCCCCACCATCTTTCTCACCGTCCTTTCCTCTTCTCTTGTCTCTGTCTTTCTCTCCACATATACACACACACACACCCACACGCACACGCACATGCATGCATGCACTTGGGGTGTGTGTAATCACTCCTCCAACTTCTTAAGCTTTGTTTACAAATAAAACATTCCTTTTAATATAGAAATTAAACACTTCAGCACCTCCCTGGCTTCTCCCTCTCCTCAAACTGCCTCGCTCCCTCCCCCCTCTCTCTCCCAGGGTCTTGTCTCTTCCTTAAGTTCAGGAATCTTGGATAAGGTTTCAGTCCTGGTGTACAACAGAATCGGGGAAATAAACTGTGAAATGGGGCCAGGGAGCCACCATCCCC
Source organism: Suricata suricatta (assembly GCF_006229205.1). Taxonomy (NCBI): domain Eukaryota; kingdom Metazoa; phylum Chordata; class Mammalia; order Carnivora; family Herpestidae; genus Suricata; species Suricata suricatta. Next base: position 44,543,693 of record NC_043714.1, read on the forward strand.
TTGCCCTTTCCGCTTCGGAGTCACTGTGGATTGTTCATTTGTCACTAAATTTTCAGGCTGTGATGGGAGGCGGTTGAAGGGTTCTCATGTATATCCCCTTTAAATTTTTATTTAAAAACTTTTTAATGTTTTTTTTTATTTTTGAGAGAGAGAGAGAGAGAGAGAGCGAATGCGAGCGAGCGCTAGCACAAGAGGGAGAGGGAGACACAGAAAGTGAAGCCGGCTCCAGGCTTTAAGCTGTCAGCACAGAGCCCCATATGGGGCTCGAACTCAGGAATCGTGAGATCATGACCTGAGCTGAAGTCAGGTGCTTAACTGATTGAGCCACCCAAGCGCCCTAACTCACATACACCCTTTATACCCCCACCACCACCCTGGGGACCCCCATAGTGCTAGAGGCTGGGGCAGGGGAGACTGCCAACGGCAAGTAGGTAAGGTGTCCAGGAGATGCTGCGGATTGCACCCAAGACATCAGCCTGATGGTCCTCTCTCCTGCTGAGGCTTCCGTTAGAGTCTTCGGGTATCTCTTCCAGCCCACTGGCACTGGGATTGTGGGAGCCCACTGGGGACAGCTTATTATTTTCAAATCTTAAAATGTTACTGCTAATAGCTAATGTAGATACACTTACTGTGCCACAGGTGGTAGTCTCAATATGTTACATGTATCAACTCCATTATTTCTCAAGTCACACCTCTGAGAGTTGATGAGAAAATGGGGTACGGAAAGGTTAAGTACTTTGCCCCGGGGTCCCAGAGCTGATAGGCAGGGAGAGCTGGGATTGGAAACCCTCTGGTCTGCTTCTGCTTCTGAATGTAGTCATCATGCTTCCTTGCCTTCGCAAGGGAACAGGCTAGGGGTCCTGATCCCCTTCTCAGGAGATTCCTGCACCCACCCACCTGCTTTATGTCACCAGAAACTTGGTGGTTTAGTGGGTGAAACCTGGCAGTCGCCGGCTGCCTCTGGGCCACGGACATGATTCATATGACCCACATGGTATTTTCATAGCATGTATTTTTTTATTTGTACTGAAGAAATGGATTTAACTTAAAATATCTAATAATACTAAAAAGGTTTGTGAAAAATAGCTGAGCTCTGCTCTGCTCCCTGGATCCAGGTCTCCAGAGGCAGCCCTGCTGAGCTCTTTCCCTTTGTACCCGCCCCTGCATGTCTCAGTAACAAATAAATACTGCCTTTTCTTCGTCTATCCAAGTTAGGTATTATCTATTGACTTCCAACCATGGGGTTTTTTGTTTGTTTGTTTGTTTGTTTGCCAACCAAAATAAAAAATAGTGTTATTAATTCTGGTATCTCTGAAGCACAGGGAGGGAGGAAAGAAGGAAGGAAGTAGGAGAAAGAAAAAAAGAAAGAGAAAGAGAGGTAAAGAAAGAAAGGAAGGAAAAAAGAAGGGGGAAAGAAAGAGAGAAAGAAAGAAAGGGAAAGGCAGGAAGGAGGGATGGAAGGAATGATGGAGGGAAGGAAGGAAGGAAGGCAGGAAGAACAAAAGGACAATAAACCATCCCAGATTTCAGTCATGCTTCCAGGCAGAGCAGCCCAAGGGCAAGGTCAGCCCTGCCCAGGGCTCCAAGGGGGACCAGCCCCTGAGTTTGGCTCGTTAGGCCTGACTGGGAGGCTGCCTGCTTCAGTTTGGGGAACCCAGGCTCTGGACTTGGGAGGAGAGACAGAGGTCAAGGTCAGAGGTCTAGACCACTCAGTTCTGGTGCTCCGCCTGTAGTCAGAAGTCAATCTTCAGGTGTGGCAGCCACAGCTGCTCGGTTCCATGGCCCAGCCGGGAGGGCCAGAGGCTGGGATACTGAGCACTTCGTCCTGGGCCCGCATGCAGAGGGCACTAGGCCGCTGATGCTCCAGCAGGGGCTGGGCTTTGCGCTCCTCGGCAGGGGAGGGCCGCCCTCGGGAGCACTGCTGTCTAAGCAAGGACTGGCCTGGCCTGCTCTCAGAGGTGAGGCCTTGGTGCCAATACCTGGGCTGAGGTTGAGGGCTAGGGGTGCCTGAGGTTTTGAGTGTGCCCTATATCTGACTCTGACCACCCCTTTCCCCAGGCTCCACTTTCCACTGGGACTCTAAACACTGAGGAGACCAGGGTTAGGGGCCTCTGAAAGCCGGGGACCCTCGGTGGGGGCCAGAGAAGTGGGGAGCAGGTCAGGGCATTGAGGGGGCGTCTGCTGCAGCAGCAGAGGACCTCACCAGTCCCCAGAGCCGCTCAGGGAGGAGCAGCCACGCACATGCCACCGTTGCCCTATGAGTCCTGTGACCTGGGGTTGGTGTGCTCCCAGTGCAGTGCTCCTCAGAGGCGGCGCCCCGTGCAGGGCCCCAGCACTGTCTCCGCGGCTGCAGGAGAAGGGTGCAGGAGTGGAGGTAACCGCGAGTCATTGCCTATCTTAAAATGTAGTTTATCTGCCATCATAGATGACCGATAGTTTGGTTAGATACGGAATTTTTTTTCCTCCGAATTTCAAAGGCGCTGCTTCATTTGTTGCTAGATTCCAAAGAGGCTGACCTTTGCCGCGGGACCTTTTGCTCTCTGGAAGCTTTGAAAATCATCTTCATATCCTTGGTTTTCTGCAGTTTCATGATAAACGTCTTAATGCTTCTCTCTTTCTCTTTCTCCCTCCCTCCACTTTTGTGCTAGGCATTCCACGGACGTTTTGATCTGGACATAAAGGTCGTTTGGAGAATTTTCTATTATTATTTCTGTGAGAGTCACTTTCCATTAAGTTCTCTTTTCTCATTAGGGAATTCATACTATTCTCTCGCTGGGCCTCTTAGATTCTCCTCTTTGCCAACATTTTCCCTCCTGTTGTGTCTTTTTGTTTTCTGGAGGTGCCCTCGCCTTTATCATTCAGCATTTCCATAGAATGTTTGACATTTCGGGGCGCCTGGGTGGCTGAGTCGGTTGGGCATCCAACTTTGGCTCAGGTCATGATCTCGCAGTTGGTGAGTTCCAGGCTGGCATCAGGCTCTGTGCTGACAGCTCAGAGCCTGGAGCCTGCTTCGGATTCTGTGTCCCTCTCTCTCTCTGCTCCTCCCCTGCTCCTGCTCTGTGTCTCTCTCAAAAATAAAGAAATATTTTTTAAAAATAAAGAATTTTTGATATTTTAGTCATACTTTTTTTTTTTTTAGTTTACAAGAGTTCTAGCTTTCTTATTTTTTAAACAGCCTCCCGTTTTTTTCTAAAACTTAAAAAAAAAATGTTTATTTTTGAGAGAGTGCGAGTGGGGGAGGAGCAGAGAGAGGGAGACAGGATCCGAAGCAGGCCCTGCACTTTGAGTGCAGAGCCTGATGCAGGTCTCAACCAACCTTGGAATCGTGACCGGAGCTGAAGTTGGACACTTAACCGACTGAGCCACCCCGGTGCCCCATCTTCCTGTTTTCAGGCGTTCCCCACTCTCCTACATTCCAAGACCCCTAATGCTTCTAATTCCTCAGCCTTTCGTGTTCTCTGGGACTATTGGACTTGCTTCTTGTATATCCCTCTGCAAGCGTTGAAGCTTCACTTACTCCCCTGTGCCAGAGCAGTGACCACTCTTAATTTACATCTCTCCCTAATTAATTGATTTATCTGATAGGCCTTTGCCTCCTCCTCCAATACTTTGACCTGTTTGGCTACTATTTTAATGGGGTTTCAGAGCACGTGCTGAAACTGCTGTATTTAACCAGAAGTCTCACAGTATCTAACTTTCAGCGCCTCCCCTTTTCTTCATTTTGTGTTCTACTTCTGGGGTATTTATTATCTCCACATTTCTTCCTCTTTGCCCTTGGTTTTCTGTTATCTAGTGACTCTAATTTCTGCTTCCCTTCTGCATTCACTGGGATTGTCTCAAGCCTTTCCTCTATCATTAATTCCATTTTCAGTTCTACTAATGCTGTTGTTTTGGTCCTCTCTTTTCTCACCTCTGCAGTTTCCCTTTCTACCTAATTCTGTTGCCATAATTTTGTACTTGTGTTCTATTGAATTCACGTTCTCATTATGTTTTATAGTGTAAAGCACCTTCTGGGAACTGTATTCTTTTTAAGGGGAGGGTGGGTTCAGCTTTCTTATGCATGCTGTGTTCTTTCATTATTTAGTCAATATCCTGTGGTACTTTTTGCCTTCTTTCTATGCCATTTCTTTTTGACTTGTTCATGCTTGATGTGTGTGTTTTATTCAAACCTTGTTTTGTTATGTCAAGTCAAAATGAATCAATGAATGATTTCTTTAGTCAAAATGCATGGTTTCCTTAGTGTCTTCCCACCATATAAGACCTGTTTGCATGCCCTTTCAAATCCAGCTTGAAGCCTGGGCATTGGAAGATGGGGTGGGGGTGGGGGTGGGGCAGAGAAAGCTCAGCTTGGCCTTGTGTAGCCTGTGAGTGACTTGGTTAAATGCTCTGTGTGGAGTTGATTCTGTATCTGCAGGAAAGCATCCTCTTCCTGTGTGTGTGTGGGGGGGGGGTTGTCTTTGGGTTTTAGGTGAGCCCTCTACTTGGCCATGGAGTACTGGGGCCTGTTCATCTGATGGAGAAAGTCATCCGAGTTGTTTGCATCTCTGATTTCCTTTCTCACTTCTGTCTGTCACTTGGGCTAAGAGAAAAGGGTCCCTGAGACTGTAGGCACCATCATTAATAATTTCCAGTGGAAAATTGTCATGAAACGTCATCTAGATCTTTAACAGTCTCTCTGCCCCTTCCCCCATTTTCCCTCCTTCAAAGGGTCTTACTGTATTTATCTACCAACTTTGTTTTCAGTTCTGCTAAATTCTTCTTCACTGCTGAGAATATTTAGCACTAGCTCCTTCCTCCTCTGAACTAGCCTCTGGCTACAGCAGGGCCCCCAGGACTAGCATGTCGCAGAGAAAGTGTTCAGACAGCAGCCACAATAATGCCAGCAAGTCACAAAAGCCACAAGGACAAAAGACTGTGCTGATTGGCACTCCAATGACCTCTTTCTGTCAAAGAAATCAGGGTGTGCACTGTATTTGATTGAGGTCTGCAAGGCACTGTTTTTGGGAAATATTCTAACATTTGTTGGGGAATCTGTGTCTTTTTTTTTAAATGCTCAGTTTACCTGGAGACAAGACAGGTAAGATGAGGTTTTCTTAGAGGGTCAGATAATATAAAAATCACCACACTGATGTCTTTTCTTCAGATTTTCAAGTACATTTGAAGTAGTCTGTTACAAGCTTCACAAGCATTGTAATTAAGCAGCTACAATTCCTAGAAAGCTTTACGTCTCGTGCAACCCCACCTCTCTGTCTAGCAGGGTTAGCAAGAGTTTGGCTAGCATCTGTGTAATCTGACTGGAGTTGGAGACTAGAACTGCACATTTTCATGCAACGGTGATACCAGGTAGAAGAGGCGAGGCAATTTGGATTCCCCAACACATTGGTGTTTTGAATTTATTTTTTCTTTTTTTAAATGTTTGTTTATTTTTGAGAAGGAGAGAGACAGCATGAGTGGGGGAAGGGCAGAGAGCGAGGGAGACACAAAATCTGAAGCAGGCTCCAGGCTCTGAGCTGTCAGCACAGAGCCCGGTGTGGGGCTCGAACCCATGAACCGTGAGATCATGACCTGTGCTGAAGTCGGACACTTAACCGACTGAGCCACTCAGGCACCCCCCACAACACCTTGCTTATACACACTGACCCTATCACGTGGCCAGCAGAAGAGTTGATGTGTCTGCAGAGTCCTAGGTGTTCTCCGGCTTCCAGGCTGAAGATGAGCCTCTTTATTCCCAACGCAGGTTTATCCCCTGTGATTTCGTGCTTTGTGCTTTGTCCGTAATACAGCCGCATGCCCTCCCTGAGTTCTCTGGTCCATCTTCCTCCTGAATAATCACTTATTAAACTTCCATGGGACTTTTCCCGTTATAAAAGCATACATGCTAGAGCACCCAGGAGTAGCGCCTGCACAGTCTCCTCCTCCCGTGTTAGAGCCCACCTGAGTTCTGGTCTCTCCTCGTGATCGGTCACAAGCACATAACCATTTTGCAGGCCGCTGATCTTTATCTGAGGTATTTTTGCCAGTGCCTCCCTGCTAGTCACTGAAACAACTTATCCTTCTATCTTTTTCCTCTTGTCTTCCAGACTAGAAAGACACCAAGTTCTTTTCATCTCTGCTAAAGTCTGTTGGTGGAGGTAATAATTTATCTCAAAGGGTTTTCCCAAGGTGCTACTCGCCTGTCCTTAGGCTTCTCTCCATGTAGGAAAGATATTAGCGTGAATGCTCCATAATTAGTTGCTTCAGCTTCTGTCTCCTGTATTGCTCTAGGTGAGGCACATTGGTACTAGAACCTTCTGTTTCCTCTCTTTAGCACCATCTGTTGGACTGTATGACATATGGTGTGCTCCTTCACTGTTTGGTGAATTTTTGAGACACACACACAGGCATGCTATCTTTTGTCCATTTTTGTTAGGTCGTATGGGAGAGAGAGTTTGTATTGCAGACTCACTTTGATATGTTTAGCCTACATATTTTTAATGTTTCAGTGGCCAAAGTTATCTCTTTTTCTTCATAGATTCTTCCATTGTTTCTATGTTTAACAGTCTTCCCAAATCCATATTTACATATTTACATATTCTTCTATATTTTTGTATGTGTGATTGAACACTAAATTGCACTTAAAAGTGGTCTGAAATTTATTGTAAAGGTCTAACTAGACAGACACACAAACGAAATGAAACACCTCACTTGCTTGCCCCAACATTATTGATTGGGAGAGAAATTCTGTTTCAGTCCCCTTCTTTCCTTTTTCCCTCTATCCCTCTTTCCCTTTTTCTTTTCTTTTCCTTTCCTTTTTTCTTCCCCTCTTCCTTCTTTTAAAATTTCTTTACATGTATATACTTTTACACACACATAACATTTGCACAAATGCTCAGTATAATTATTACGTAGTATTTTTTGTGTCTTCCGTGCTCTCCTTTTCTTGCTGCCGCTTTCCACACCCCTGCCCCTCACCACATCACACATACCCCAGCCCTGCTTGTGTGCACGTAAAGATACATGTGTGTGTATACATGTGCATATTCCTGTTCATTCTCATAACACATACAGTTTTAAAATTAGAGTATCTTTTAAAAATTCAAGCACAGATGTAAGGCAGAGGAATAACTAAGTGAATGCCTCTGATAATCGTCCAGAAGAGGAAAAACAAGTAGTTAGTTTTTATTCTTCTGATCGTGGATTCAGAAGCCTGTCTAAATTCTAAGAAGTCAAACCAGAGTTTCACTCGTTTTTATTTTTTCCAGCATTTTTATTTTAGGTGAAGTTATTACATAGTAAAGCCCACTTATTTTCCCTATTTTGTTTTAGAGGAGGCACATCTTGTGTAATCAGTGTGTTTGGCACGGACTTTGTATGGGCTTTCCTATTACTTCCGTGTATAACATTTATGGGTCTGTAATCTTTCCTTATCTATTAGGGATAGAGGTGTATGCTAACGTTTTTATCATTGGATATTTCTGTTAATTTTGAAGGATCTGAACTAATTCACATGCTGTGTGAGATTATAATTTGAGTAAGATGTGATACCCATGTGTGCTAAGATGGTGAAAGTGAGGACTTGCCCCTAAATCAAAAATACACCGTAGGGGTGCCTGGCTGGCTCAGTTGGTTGAGTGTCTGACTTTGGCTCAGGTCATGACCTCACAGTTTGTGAGTTGGAGCCTGCATCAGGCTCTGTGCTGACAGCTCAGAGCCTGGAGCCTGCTTCAGATTCTGTGTCTTCCTCTCTCTCTCTGCACCTTTCCTACTTGTGCTCAAAAGTAAACATTAAAAATTTTAATTTAAAAAGAATAAAGCATAAAATATTGAATGCCTTGAGATAAAGGAAAGGGCCATGGAATCTTAAGGGAGACCCTATGAAATGATTTATTTTCCCATTAGATAGAAAATAACTTCCTTCCTTCCTTCTTCCTTCCTTCCTTTCTTTTCAGAGAACACAAGCGAAAGAGGTCCAGAGAGAGAGAGGGAGACACAGAATCCAAACCAGGCTCCGGGCTCTGAGCTGTCAGCACAGAACCTGATGTGGGGCTCAAACTCACAAACTATGAGACCTGAGCTGAAGTCAGGCACCTGACTGACTGAGCCACACAGGTGCCCCGAATATAATTCTTTTTTTTTAACAGTTTTTTTAAATGTTTATTTATTTTTGAGAGAGAGACAGAGTACAAGTGGGGTAGGAGCACAGAGAGAGGGAGACACAGAATCGAAACAGGCTCCAGGCTCTGAGCTGTCAGCACAGAGCCCGACGTGGGGCTCAAACCCACAGACTGTGAGATCATGACTTAAGCCAAAGTCAGATGCTTAACCAACTGAGCCACCAGGCACCCCAAAATAATTCTTGATTTATTTCTTTGTTGGACCATTTCAGTAGCCTCTCTCTTGATTTCCTAGTCCCTCTTTTCTTTTCCATTCATTTACTGCAGCCCTCATGATGGTTGTAAAATACACATTTGATAAAATTGTCCCATTGCTAAAGGCCCTGCCTACCTACCCCATGCACTTAGAAGAAGTTTTAGAATTCTTAAGTTAAATTACAGACCCTTCTATAATCTGGCCGCTGCCTATCTCTTAAGCTTCACCAGACCTTGCTTTCTTCCTTGTTGAAATGTTGTGGTCCTCAGTGGCCCAATCCTAGTCAGCCCACCTCAGTCTAAACTAGGCCCTGTGATAGTCTCCACTCTCTGAGATGAAGACTCCAAGATGGGATTAAACAAGCAAGGATTCCATCAGGGCAACCACCTGTTAGAGGAAAACTGGGGAGGGAGCTGGCAAAATGCGAAGGGCTCCCAGACCCCCCAAGCAAATCTGGCCTGCTGGGAAGGAGAGAGGGAAAGTATGTTGAGCGGAAGTCTGTGAGACTCTCCTGCCTTCTCAGGAAGGTTCAGCAAGGCCACGGGGGAGGCTTCTAGCCAAAGTCAGCCATAAGAGGAGTCCCCTGCCTTCCAGGATTGGCCCTGTCCTCGTAGTCCTGTGCCATGCACGGCGATGGGCTAGGAGCAGCCCAGGAGGAAGCGTGGCCTCCACATAAATGTCATGATAGATTTCAGAGCTGACGGTGGGTTCCTTGATCACTCATGCTTTCTGTCATTGGAGGACCGTGAAGCGGAGTGCTCGTGGCCACCACAGGATCCGTGTGACATATTCTCTCATAGTACTGGGTGCTTTTACTTCATTAACACTTGTCACACCTGCAGGTGTGTATTCATCGGCAAAAGCTTCGCCAGGACAGACTGGGTCTGTGTTTTTCCTCACTGTTTCCCAGTAGTCAGAGAATACCAGCCCATTGTAGACACTCAGTGAAGCTTCCTGATCGATGTTGTCTTAATTTCAAGTTTATAAGTAGAAGTGACTCTGTATATGAAAGACATGCCTTCCTCAATCCAATTTCTGTTACATCTTTATACCTGTACCCCTATATCTAAGGGTTGGAGCCGGTTGTAGAAAAGGGAGCTCGAAGTATGAGGAATGGGGTTAGATTTCTGTTAGCTTCTAGAGGAAGCTCTGATGATGAGGTCCCTGGAAGGGAAGAGGAAGGCAGAGGGAGGGAGTGAAGGAGGCAAGGAAGAGAGGGGGAGAGGGAGGGAGGGAAGACAAGAGGGGGGGAGGGAGGAAGGAAGGAAGGAATAGAAGGTATTTTGTCTCACTTGGTCAACGCTATGTCCCCTGCACCTAAGTCAGTGCCTGTTCCACAGCAGGAGCTCAGTAAAGGTTTATTCAATGAATTGAGAGGGAAATTAAGGGCAGGATATGTGTGTGTGTGTGTGTGTGTGTGTGTGTGTGTGTGTGTAGGAGGGAACCTTTTGCCAATCATGCATATAATTTTCACTTTCTCCTCAAATAGAAGAGTGTTTATGTGTCTCCAAAGCATGCCTACAAATTAGCCGGCAGTGTCTATATCTTCCTGCAACTTGTCCTCTAATCATTTTGATGTTAATAAAGATACCTGTGTAGTCCCAGGGAAGTGGTATGATCCTTGTGGCCCTCAGTTTCCCCATTGACAAGATGAGAATTTTGGAGTGGGTGATGATGAAGAATTCTTTCAGCCCTTACGTGCTGTGATTTCCTTCACAAGCCCGGACACAAGGTATATGCCAGGCTGTTGTGAAATACACAGACATACAGAGTATATCTAGTTCCAAGTAGTTTGGGAACACATTTCATACGCTAGGAGATGCCTCTTGAACTTTTCATTTCTCTTCTAAATAGGCCTTTTGGTCACAAACTGGGAGGATTCACAGAGTAGAAATCTGTTCTTGAAAGGAATTAGAGGAAGCTTTTCCATTTGGGCCAAGAGGGAAGGGTGCACAGTAGAAGCCTCATGCTTTGGAGCGACGAATCAAATAAAGGTTGCTGTGACCAGCTTTTATGTGTGAAGCCGAGAAAGGGAAATCAGGAATTCTTAATGCCACAAAGAAGAAGAAAATGCCCAACTCAAGCTGATTCCTTTTGTCCAATACTTTTCTATCAGCTGAATGGTCTTTTCTTCCATCTGTATTCAGTTACGAAGCAGTATTAAATAAAACCTACTGAATCACTCACCAATCACTCACAGTTCCACCTGCCAGTGTTGTTTTTATTTTTCTTTGTTTTTCTGGCTCATAACTTCATGTACTTACTTATTGATTCACACTTACTTGTTTAAACACTGTTGATAGGTTAGTCAATCAGTAATCAAGTACTTAGAATGCCTCTCCACTTTGGGTGTGTCTGCTGTTTTTCTCATGACGAGCCTGGGGTTATGGGTTTTAGGAAAGAATACCAGGAGGCGGAGCCTCTTTCTCATCACCTTCATGTCAGGCTATGCATGATGTCACTGCTTACGTCAGCGTTCATCACCTGGTTAAGTAGCGGCAGACAGGTTTCTCCCCTGTGAAGTTACGGTTTTTCCCTTTCCAAGTAATTGAATCGGTTTTGGTTATGTTTTTCTGTAAGTGTTTCCATTTTGTCTAAGTTTTCAAATGTATTAGCATTAAGGAATTCAGAAATTCTTTTTTCTTTCTTTCTATTTTTTTAATTTTTAAAAGTTTTTTAAAATTTTTATTTATTTTTGAGAGAGAGAGACAGACAGACAGGGTGAGCAGGGGAGGAGTAGAGAGAGAAGGAGACACAGAATTTGAAGCAGGCACCAGGTTCTGAGCTGTTAGCACAGAGCTTGAGGCAGGGCTCAAACTCACTAACCACATGATCATAACCTAAGTCTGACCTTAGCCGAAATCCGATTGAGCCACACAGGTGCCCCCAGAAACTCTTTTTTTAATGTGAACTGCACCTGAGCTCATGTTTTCTTTTTGTTTCTAAAATTGTATTCTTCTTGCCATGTTATTAGTTTTCTTTGTCATTTCAGAGAAATGACAACTTTTGATTTACGTCTTTATGTCTTCATTAATTTATGTTTTATCTTTAGTTGATTCTTCTTCTTTCTTTGGAGTAGTTCTATTTTTTTAAATTTATTTTATTAAAAATTTTTTAGTGTTTATTTTTGAGACAGAGCAAAAGAGAGCACAAGCGAGTGGGGCAGGGTCAGAGAGAGCAGGAGACAGAATCTGAAGCAGGCTCCAATTCGTGACCTGTGAGATCATGACCTGAGCCGAAGTTGCACACTTAACCTACTGTGACACCCACGTACCCCTTATTATTATTAGTTTTAAATATTGTGTATACTTACTTAGCTCTTTAGGTCTTAGCTTTTATTCATTTCTAATAAAAGCACTCAAAGCTATAAAACGTTCACTGTTAGGTGCTGATTTATCTATACTGACAGTGTGTAAGATGTACTTTATCATTTAGTTTTGAGTTTTGAAAATTTCTTTTGAGGAGCCTGGGTGGCTCATTTGGTTGAGTGTCCGACTTCAGCTCTGGTCATGACGTCGCGGTTTGTGAGTTCAAGCCCCGCATCAGGCTCTGTCCTGACAGCTCACAGCCTGGAGCCTGCTTGGATAAGTTTTTCCTGTAGAAATGTGTTATTTTTAGTTGCTATCTACATACAGTGTTTCTAATAGGTTCTAATTATTTAACTTCTATTTCTATCATGTCAATTATTTAGTATTTTTCACAGGCCATTTAAAAACAGATGACCTCTAGCCATGTCAAAGTAAAGGTGAATAAGGTGGAGTTTCTACCCTTCCCCACACTCCTACAATTTATTTGTGTTGCTTGATATGATATGCAGCCTGTAGAATACATTAGCACCTTGGAATTCTACAAATAAATGAAATGCACTGTCTGTGTTTTCAAGGACTGTATAATCTTCCCCTTTGCACAGTTTCTCTAGAACTCTGAATTTGGACACCATCTCATTTACTTCCACCTAAGAAATCCCGTGTCATGTTGCACCCTTGTGCCCAGACTGTTTTCTAGTTCCCTCTTTTTTCCTTCTTCTGATTTTGATAACAGAGCGTAGTCAAGAATTGACAACAGGGAAGGATGCTTAGGAGCTCAGACTCTGGGATGCAGCTGTGGGCTAAGCTGACTGCTTTGTGACCCTGGACAGGTTCCTTAGCACTCTCTGCTCAATGTCTTCATCTGTGCAAAGGGCATTGTTACCATTCCTTCTTTAAGTCTACTGTAAGGAATAAATGGTAACCCATGTTAGGGGCTTGGAAAGCATATCTGGCATATGGTAGTTGCTCAGTAAGTAGGTGTCTTATTATTGAACACTTTGATCTTTTTTGAACACTATTTGAAAAATGTAAAAATCGAGGCACTCCTGGATGGCTCTGTCAGTTAAACATATGACTTTGGCTGAGGTCATGATCTCACAGTTTATGAGTTTGAGCCCCTCATTGGACTCTCAGCTGTCAGCACAGAGCCCACTTAGGATCCTTGGTCTCCCTCTCTGAGCCACTCCCCAACTTGATCTCTCTCTTTCTCAAAAATAAAGAAACATTATAAAATGTTTTTAAGTATAAAATCAAAAGTAGCAAATAAAAACTCACCTTCAATCATTGTTAACATTTTGAATTTTGATTTACATATACACAGTTACACCGTAGCTTGAGGTCTTTGCAAATTCTTTTCATTTTGCAATTCTTTCTTGTCCTCTTCCTTCCCCTTTCCAGTGTGATATCTTTCTCCTTAGGTGGTTCTAGTGCTTTATGATATGCCTTTTCTGCTGAACTATTTCCCTAATCCTCTCAGTCTCAGTTCTGGATTACTTAATAAGGGGACTAAAGGCACTAGCAGAGCTGGGGCACCAATGAGAGAGAGAGAGAAAGAGAAAGAGAGAAAAGTGGGAGGAGGAAAAAGAAGGGAGGGGACAGGAGGGGGAGGGGGAGGGAAAGGTATTATGTGTCAATCGGTGAATCAGCATATTTTGCAATGAGTAGATCTAAAATGGAACTATCTTAATTTCAATAAACATAAGTTTTGTTTTAAAGTTTATTATTTTTAAAGACTATGCATTTTACGTGGTTGAAGGCATCAAAATATTTTCGCTGAATTAATTGGATACTCTCTTTTGAAGATATAACCATCATCAGTGTGAAGATTATCAATATCACCCCAGGCTTCTGGATTTATTTCATTTCCCTTGAAGTCTATATGGATTAGTCAAGAGTAAAGGTTAAAAGGGATTAAGGACGAGTGCTCAGTATAAATCCTTCCTAACAAATTTCAACTCTTGCTCTAACATGGAAACTATCTGCTATCTCTTGCGATTTGCCTCTAGCAAGCACCAAAAGGAGGGATGTTACTGAAAGTGGACAGCAGTGAGATGACTAATATTGTTGGCATTTAAATCATGACATTAACTCTAGCTGGGATCATGGGTTGTTCAGTTTCCATTTGCAAGTATTATTCTGTTAATGGAAAAAATGCCAAGATTCCAAAAGAAAGGATAATTATCTCTTCTTGAAACTCTGCTCTTAAGTTTAGGATCTAAATATGGCTGAAGTGATTATATGCCAGTAATCAGCTACAAGATATTCAAGTAGGTGAAGACTGGACCCCGAGTGCCGAACACTCAGTATAAGATAAGGTATTCTATGTGGAGAACAGAATTCATATTATCTCAAGATAAAGGCTGTGTGTGTGTGTGTTTGTGTGTGTGTGTGTGTGTGTGTGTGTGTGTGTGTGTGTGTGAGAGAGAGAGAGAGAGAGAGAGAAAGAGAGAGAGAAAAGAGAGGGAGAGAACAAAGAGATATGGATGGGGGGATGAAGAGGGAGACTGAAGTAGAGACCATAGCATGAAATCCTGTGAATTATATAAAAACTTCACTTCTTAGAGAGAAGGAAGTGGCAAAATTCTTTTGCCCCCAGCTCAAGTCAATGTTGAGAGTGGTGGACACCAGGTCGGAGTAAAGGACCATGAGTTTCAGACCTTTGCTGATTGAGTTTTAGTCTTCCTCTTGTTTGCCTGTGGCCTGCACGTAAATCTGCTTGGTTTCCTAGTGATGTAGCTCACATTTACGGAGACTAGAAGAATGAATCCTCAGCTTATTTAATTTGAAGGTGAGAATTAGGAGATGAGAGAAAGATAGTTCAGATATCATCAATACTTAAATTAAATTTACAGTCAAGGCAGGGCAACTGGGTGGCTCAGTTAGGAGCGGCTGACTGCCGCACAGGTCATGATCTTGCGGTTTGTAAGTTCAGGCCCCGCGTCAGGCTCTGTGCTGATAGCTCGAAGCCTGGAGCCTGCTTCGGATTCTGTGTCTCCCTCTCTCTCCCTCCGTTGCTCATCTCTGTCTCTGTCTCTCTCTCAAAAATGAATAAACATTAAAAAATTTTTAATTTACAATTAAGGCAACTTACACTTGTGTAGCACACTATAGCTCACAATCAACTTTACAAGTATGCTATACATTGATTTTATGAAAACATGAAAAATCGAGCTCCCGTCCTCCCCCATTCTCTTTACAGTACTTGAAACTACAACTCATATATACGTAAATGCTCTAGGAAGATGATTCCATGGGGCTACAGTATGGATTGAAGAGGGGAAAGTTGAAGGATTGGAGACTCGCTGGAGGCGTGAAGAGAAGAGACTAGAGCTGGGATGATGGGATGGTAACCGACTCTGTATAAGGGACGAAGAGAACTAACAAAAGCTAACGCTTTTAACAAAAGCTTTGACACTGCTTCCATATTTAATTCTGACAAAAATACTAGGGAGTACATATTATTTTACTTCATTTGAAGTATATCTCAGTTTTACAGGTGAGGAAACGGGTGCGCAGAAAGATGGACTAAGTCGTCCAGGGTTATACAGCTAGTTAGTAGTAAGCAGCCAGGATTTGTACCCAGGCAATATGGCTCCTGAACGTATCTTTTAAACCAGTACACAAGATTTGGTTCTAGAAGACCAGGGACAGACGATGGTGAGGGGTGCCCAACTGAGAAGCGATGATTAGCTTAGTTTTGGACCTGTTGAGTTTTAAGTTGATAACAGCATCTGAGCAGAAAGTGCAGAACTGGGTCTGGCAATACACATCTGTTAGTCGTTAAGGTAGAGGATCAGTGAAACTCACTGGAATCAACAATGGAGATAAAAGAGCAAAGGCTTCAGGATTATCAGAGTTAGAGGAATAAAAGGAGAATTGATGTGGAATAAAAACTGGGAACGAATGACTGGCTGCAGAGGAGAACCACTTTCCCACTGTCTTGGGAACCAGGCAAGGCAAGATTCTACAGAAGGAGGAAATGGCTGAGAAAATTCAAGGAGATTAAAAATGACAACAGGGGTGCCT
This sequence comes from Suricata suricatta, assembly GCF_006229205.1. Lineage (NCBI taxonomy): Eukaryota > Metazoa > Chordata > Mammalia > Carnivora > Herpestidae > Suricata > Suricata suricatta. Next base: position 44,559,376 of record NC_043714.1, read on the forward strand.
GGGTGGCTCACAGTCTGTGAGATCTAGACCCACATCGGCCTCTGGGCTGACAGCTCAGAGCCTGGAGCCGGCTTCAGATTCTGTCTCCTTCTCTCTCTGCTCTCTCTCTGCCCCTCCCCCTGCTCACTCTCTGTCTCTCTCTCAAAATAAAATAAAGACATAAAAAATTTTAAAAAAACTGTGACAACAGACTATTGGATTTTGAACAGAGGGCATTGATAGAATCAGTTCTAAAGAGAAGTCTTACTAATAGGATTATTATATACATTATTATATTACTATTAGTACGCTATTATTTGTTGAACTATTTATCTGTAATGTGCCAGGTACTTCATTTGTAAATATCTGAGTTCTTCTTTTAGAACAGCTCTCAAACACTGATATCATGTTATGGATGAAAAAAAATTGAAGCTCAAAGATGGAAAGTAACTCATCCAAATTCAATAATTGACAAAACTGAAATTAAAACTGAGATTTAGGGGTGCCTGGGTGGCTCAGTTGATTGAGTGCTGAACATCCGACTTTGGCTCAGATCATGATCTCCTGGTTCCGAGCCCAGCCCACTGTGGGCTCGCTGCTGTCAGTGCAGATGCCGACTTAGGGTCCTCTGTCCCCTCTCTCTGCCCTTCTCCCATTCTCGCTCTTTCTCTCTCTCAAAAATAAACATTAAAACACACACACACACACACACACAAAAGACAGATTTTTTTCAACTCCAAAACCATCCTCCCTCTGGGTTGACAATCCCCCCTACAACAACAAAGTAAACCAAAACAAAAAAGATAAAAATCAGTGCCTTCCTCAGAGTTATGAAGAAATGGAGGATGAGAAATGGATCAAAGTGATCGTTTGTGTGGCTATGGCACGTCCCCATTTTTGTTTTGCCGTTCGAAGTGAAATGGATTTGTGTCTGGATTCCTTGGTCATTACTACATATATTTTTCAAAGGTAAAGATGTTCGCTGCTGTTTCCAGTGCTTCTCCCTAGCAATTAATTCCTGCATTAGACTCCCGGTAAGGCTTGTGGGGGATGGTAGATTGCCTCTGGCAGAGTGCGATCTGGAGCTTTTCCTGCCTCCGCATCCTGATCTCAGGCTCAGTCGCATGACCGCATGACTGCCCCACCTCTTTCACTGCTTCCTCCGATGACTCATCTCAACTGTTCTTCCAACATCCCCAAAGTAAAGTAGTGGATTGAAGAAACAAATGAGAACAGAAAGTTACATGTGCGATCTCACATGGCCTTTAGCCTGGCTGTGAATGCTCTCAGGTATTAAACTAAACTTTTTATTCTGTTTTTATTAAACCAAGCTTTCTTCAGCAATGTTCTGTACCAGAGAGATTATAATCTATGACGCCAAAAAACGAAGTCACTCTGCAGTTACAGGAAAGAACATAAAAGGCTCCTTTGGCCGTCAAAAATGTGAAAAGAAGCAGCTAGTAATGTGCTTTCCCAGAATATTTCTTTGCACTAATCATGTAAGGAGTCATCAACCATTTCATCATAGGGGAAAAGCTGATGAATCTAAATTTATGCGTGAAAATTTGTGCTGGGAACCAATGAAATCGGCAATCCAAAAGACCCAGCAGGAGAGAGGAGGGTGGAGGGACATTAAGAAGGAAGACGGGAAGAAAAATCTCTCCAGTGAATCAGGACACCACTTAGTGTAAATGAAGAGTTGGCTCTTATCCTTCAGCCTGGCACTTCCTGTTAAAGTTTTGGAAATTAGCCAGTGTTGTAATTAACACCTTCCTCCTCCCAGCAATATATGCTTCCCTCAGTCATCAAAGAGAATAAGATCCAAATCTTTTTCAATGATGAGGTCCCTGCAAATGACATGAGGCTCTTCATTCATTCCTGTAGGACTGAGCATTTTAGGTGTTGAAGCATTGAAATGTGCGTGATGGCTGGACCGTGCTGGACACAGATTCAGTTTCAGAATTTGCTGCTCCGTCGTCTAAGTAGTGGAATCAGCCACGGTGGCCCCAGCTAGACAAGCAGAGAGGGGTGGTGGCGGCATTGCCACACTTGGGCTCACCACCTCTGCTCTCTTGATTCTCCCCAGAGGCCTCATTTCTTGCACTTATGGACCCTTAAGATGTCCCCAACATTTCTGTCCCTGAATCCAACCATATCCTATATAACTTAGTAATTTTTACAACATGAAAATGCTATTTTAGTATTAGATTAGGATTTATAAACTTCTCTGGCTGACTCCAAAATGAATGCAAATGAACTGCTTTTATCAGAAAATTCCACTATTCTGAATTAGCAAGATATTCTTCACTTTAACAGAAATTTCCCACATCTGCCCATTTCAGCACTGACCAACACATTCCCACCTTCAGGTCTTTGTAGAAACTTTGGCTCCTCCTCCATCCAAATAGGTTGGTCTCCTCTGTCATGCACCCTTTCTCAGGCTCATCGCTCTTTTAATGCGGGTACTTTCTCTCCTCCACAGGACCACAAGCTGTGTGGGCAATGGGACAGGGTCTGTCTCGTTTGTCATTGCATCCTCAATGACTGGCATAAGGCCTGGCATCTACTAAGTTCTCAGTAAATACATATAGAAGCTAAGTGAACATCTTCGGTTTCCCTCTAATTAATGATTATCTTTAATACTTTTAAAAACATGTTTACTTATTTATTTTGAGAGAGAAAGAGTGTGCAAGTGGGTGAGGGACAGAGAAGGAGGGTGAGAGAAAGAGAGGACCCCAAGCAGGCTCTGTGCTGACAGTGCAGCTTGATCCCACGACCGTAAGATCATGATGTGAGCCAAAAAGCAAGAGTCAGGCGCTGAAGCTGCTAAGCGTCCCAGGACCCCTATCTTTAAGACTTTTCAGTTATGATCGACTTTACCAAAAATCGGTGAACCTACAAACTTTACAGGAACAATGAACTATGCACTGACAGTAGTGCCTGTTATTTATGTAGCATGTGCCGTTTATAGAACTCTATTTTACCCATTTTTTATCTGCTTCTCAAAATCACATTGTGAGGTAAGTAGGGTAGGCATTGCTGTCCTTATTTAAGGCATGAAAAAGCTGAAACTCAGACAGTTTTCTACCTCTATAAATGGTGGCCAACGGCTCCCTTCCAGCCCCCATGCCAGTCCACGCCACACCTAATGCTTAGTAAACCTTTCCACCAGGCTTTTTCTCCTTTACTTCCAGAAGCATCATTATACTATTTTAATTCATTTCATTTGTGAGGCGAACGTGATAACCACTACACTACGGAAACGAGGCGACAATTCATTTCATTTATAATTGGGTCAGTATTCTCTCTTTCTTCTCAATCAGTTATTTCACCCAACCACCAACATAGAGTTGAAATTAGGGGCCTAGAGACTATCTAGCCTAGAATTCTACTCTACTGACTGTGGGTTTCCCATGCTGATTCCCTGATAGATCTTACCAATGACAGTGTCATCTTCTGATTTTACACCAGTGCATGGCACCGTGTCAGCACGGAGAGGGCCCTCGACCTGGTCCTTGTCGAGAGCGCACACTGCTTCTCTATCACAGAGTGAGCTGAGAGACCATCTACCATTGGAAGGGCCTGTAGGAGTGTCAGCTAAAAGGTACGCCCTCTTTTAGAACTGAGTGGCCATAGAGGACCCACAGTAGCTAAATTTCCACTTATTAATTCAGGTGTTGCCTTCACCAGCCTTGTCACTTGTCCATGTTATGTTAGTATGTGTTACAGCTGTTCCTGAAATACAATAGGTCCTTACATTTTGGTTCTGTTTCAATGAGCAAACAATAGAGGGCCAGGAGACAAGTGCCAAAGCCTTTCCGGGCACCTGTAACTTGACAGCTGGGGTCCTGGCCCAGGGAGCTGCTGAGGACTGTTACGGTATTTGGGTATTTGAGTCATTTCTCTGTAAGAAATTGCTTGTCAATTTTGATTTTTTACCTATGTTCTGCTTGGCTAGGATTGATAAATGACTCCAACCCCTTTCTGTCTCTGCTGAAAATCTTCCAGGGGCACCTGGGTGGCTCATTCGGTAGCTGAAGCGTCTGACTTCAGCTCAGGTCATGATCTCACGGTTCGTGGGTTTGAGCCCTGTGATGGGCTCTGTGCTGACAGCTCAGAGCCTGGAGCCTGCTTCAGATTCTGTGTCTTCCTCTCTTTTTGCCCCTGCCCTACTTGCACTCTGTCTCTCCCTCTCTCTCTCTCAGAAATAAATAAACATTAAAAAAATTTTTTTTAAATCTCCAATTACTCTACTCATTCTCCATGAGGATTTTATAACCTAGAACTTCTGTGTCATTGGAATATAGTAGGATCCTGTGCCAACCGAGGGTTCACATAGAGTCTGTGTCATTACTATTGTTTCATATCATTATTATGCAACATATCTACAATATGCCTTATTTACAAAGTAGTTATATTGCCATTTTAATAAAGAGACGTGGACTGGTGTATAATTGGCAAACAATTTTAAATGTAGATGCAACTACATAAAAGTTTTTAGTAATCGTTAACGTATTGATTCCACTTAATGCTTTGCACATATTTGTTTATAATTAGAACTCAGAGATTTCAATGAAACCTGCTTCCTCACAGGCTCCCACGCATTCCATTCTAATATTCCTTAATAAAGAGCAATCAAATAAAAATGATTTGGCTCCTAGAATGCCAGAAGATAAAAAACCCAAGTGTGAAGGGAATCAACTCACAATACTCCTCCACCTTGTAAGACTGCTATTACTTCTCAGGGGCACAGGGGCTTTCTAAATGCAATGTGGCAGCGACTTTAGTGTTAACCTGCCCTTTTCCCCTGTGGGGGAGTCCAAATTAATCATACAATATAGGTATTTTTGGTGGAAAAAGGATCGTTTCTCTGATAATGAACCTCATGTTTCTCTTGCTTTCAAGTACAAAACGACTGGTGGCCTTAGTGCCCATGCCCAGTGACCCTCCGTTCAATACCCGAAGAGCCTACACCAGTGAGGATGAAGCCTGGAAGTCGTATTTGGAGAATCCCCTGACGGCAGCCACCAAGGCCATGATGAGCATTAATGGTGATGAGGACAGTGCCGCTGCCCTGGGGCTGCTGTACGACTACTACAAGGTACACCCCGCAGCCCTGCCTGTGCCTTTTCCTGTCCCCAGAGGACTGCCTGGTTGGCGGGAGGAGGGGAGAGATCACTTTGGAACTCAGCCGGTTCTGTTCCCGTTGCCTCCCTGCTTTGCCTTCACTGGGGCAGAACCTCGCCACACACCCACCCACCCAGGGGAAGTTTTCAGTTCGGGGTAATTACTTCTGTGTCCTCCGTTCCCATGCATATACATTGTCTGCATGTCATTCCTCCTTCATACCATGTTGCAAATACTTCCTTGCTGCCATTTTCACTTTACGATTTTTGGTGAATGAAAATGTGACAGGGGCGCCTGGCCGGCTCAGTCGGTAGAGCAAGTGACACAGTCTCAGGGTTGTTAGTTCATGCTCCACATTGGGCATAGAGATTACTTAAAAAAAAAAAATAATAAGATGCCTTGAGTGGCTATACTGTAATTTAGTCATTACTCAGTTATAATTGGGCATTTAGGTTGCTTTTAGATTTCTCATTTTTTTTAAATAATAGAAACTTTTATAAAAATTTAAATTCAAGTTAATTAACATACAGTGTGGTCTTTGCTTCAGGAGTAGAACCCAGTGATTCATCTTTTATATATGACATGCAGTACTCATCCCAGAGGGTGCCCTCCTTAGTGCCCAGAGTTTCTAGAATTATTGATAATTTAGTTTTATAAGGACTATGCCAACGAGTGCCTTGTGGTAGACTTTTGCAGCAATTCCAAAACCCAATTTTGATATAACCCTTGTTTCCATGTGTTTTGATGGGTACTAAATACTCATTTTGAAAAATCCTTGAAACAAAATGAATGTGTCTCACTTACATTACAAAAATACCTGCCATGCGATACCTTCAAAATAGGACTATTTCAGGAAACCAACAGGAAACAGTGGTGCATCTCTTAGGCGGGACGACGTGTTCCCTGAGCACGGGCGAAGTGTAAAAATCAACAAGTATTTACTGAGATTTACTGCCAGCTTTGACTGTAAACACCATTGGCCTAGGCTGGGAATTGGCACGAAGGTGACAATGGCTGTGTTTATTTTGCTGGCTGGGCACAGTGCAAGCTTTATTTCTGAACAAGAACTGAATCCCCGCCTCCCACCCCCTCCATCATGAGATCATCCAAGAGGAACAATTTTCCTCTTAGTTCGCTTTAATCTCTTCCTGTTTTCTTGCCCGTTTCTTGCTCTCTGTGTCCTTTCAGTTTTCCACTTTTGCACATTGTGTTGTTTCCTTTCGCTGTCCTAAGCCAGAGTTCTCATACTTTCCAAAGATTTCCCACCATTGGAGTGACCCTGACATAACCACTTGGGTCATTACAGCTTGCTTTGTGGCTTTTGTAACTATATTAAGTTAATACGTTCATAGTTTGGTAAGACGTTGAAGAGCTAGATCAAGATATATTTTGAAGTAACATATTGTTCTAATTTTTTAAAAATAGATTTTATTCCATCACTGTGTGGTGGATGTCATTTCAGATGGCTGTATTAGACGCCAATTCCTTCGTATTATGAAAAGAGAAGTATACCTTAAAACCAAATAATTAGTAATCTATGAAAGCAATGTAATTTATGAAAGCAATGGATTTTATTTCCCATAGGTTCAGAGGATAATTATTAGTAAATGTTGTGCCTAGTTACCTCTCCTCTTACGTATTTTTAATATTTAAAGGAAAATTGAAACATTGCCGTCTGTAAATATGTTGAGATGCAGAGTAAGGGGTTCACATAAAACTCAATTTGTTGTCAAGTCTATAAAACTCTGTTGAATTACCATTTTTCCTGATGAATTTATTACTTTAGTATATAAACACCTTTTTAATGTTTTTATTTATTTTTGAGAGAGAGCAGGGGAGGGGCAGAAAGAGATGGAGACACAGAATCCGAAGCAGGCTTCAGGCACTGAGCTGTCAGCACAGAGCCCGATGTGGGGTTTGAACTCGTGAACCACGAGATCATGACCTGAATTGAAGTTGGACGCTTAATTGACTGAGCCACCCAGGCACCCCAAGGATATAAAACTTTTAAATAAAATAGTCTCTGAGACTGTGTGGACAAGTAGAGCTTCCTGGCTCCTTTTATGTCACTCAAACTTGATTATGTTTTTGTTTGAAACATAAAATGTTGAAACATTTTAAACATTGAAGGATTTGTCAATGAAAAAGAAAGGTTCTATTTTTCACGTGTAAGCTTTGGGAAATTAAATTATTGTAACAAATGCTGTCCTATTATCACGTAAGTTCGATGGTTTTTTTTATACTGCTTTGGAAGTGCTAATTGATTCTTTTTGTAAAGTACACCATTTCCTCACTCGGAAGGTTGTACTACATCCCCTCAGGGGACAGTAGTGGGCTTTGTCAGAGAGAGGAGTGTGTAACACACTGCAGGCACTCAAGAAATGGTGACCCCTGTCCTTGGAAACTGCAAAAACATATGTTGGTATAATAGTTCATACATTTCAAAGTCTTTTCATGTGCATTTTAAACTTGCAAAGCCCAGCAAGTTTTATATTTTATAGTTCAGGCAACTAAGTGGGATTTTTTCAAGGTCAAAAGACAATCCTATAAATTTCCTAATATCCATTCTATGCACTGTCTGTATTAGTCTGAGGGGCTGCCGTAACAGAATACCACAGACTAGGTGGCTTAAACAACAGGAGTTGATTTTCTCAGTTCTGGGGCTGGAAGTCCAAGATCAAGGGTCTGGCAGGGTTGATTTCTGGTGAGGCCTCTCTTCCTTCCTGAATGCAGATGGCTGCCTCCTGGCTGCATCCTCATAAGGCCTTTTCTCTCTGTATGTGTATTTCTTTGTGGTGTCTCTTCTTCTTATAAGGACATCAGTCTTATTGGTCTAGGGCTCCACTGTTAATGGCTTCGTTTAACCTTAATTACCTCCTACAAAGCCCTATCTCCAAATACAGTCACCTTGGGAGTTAGGGCTTCAACACATAAACTTTGGGGGGAAAACCATTCCATTCATAACATTGTCCACCATGAGAAATTGCCCTTTTTTTTTTAAATGTTAATTTTATTTTTGAGAGAGAGAGAGAGAGAGTGCGCGAGCACAAGTGGGGGAGGGGCAGAGAGAAGGGAGACACAGATCCAAAAAAGGCTCCAGGCTCTGAGCTGTCAGCATAGAGCCCCACATGGGGCTTGAATTCAGGAGCCATGAGATCATGACCTGAGCAGAAGTCAGCGTTGTAATGAACTCAGCCACCTAGGTGCCCAGAAATTGCCTTTTTTGAACCCAATTTAAAGATGGGTTCAAAATTTTAAAATTCCATCCAAAGCTTTTTAAATGGGATCTATTAAAAATAGCCAATTGCTAAAATTCTCAGAATTTAGGGGTCAAATATTAGCCTAGTTTTTACATCGGTTCAAGCTATATACCAATAGCAGCTTCCAAGTCAAGTGTGAATTTTTGATGAATTTCAGGCATGACAGAAAACATAATATATCCCACTAGTTAATTAATTTTAAAAGTGGTTTGACTCACTTTATCTTACTTCATTTTCCCCTGAAGGAAAGCTGCTTCCTAATTATCTGATTCCAGCTTTATGAAAATAGCCTCTTTGGCTAGTTGGTTCCTATCTGTTTTGTTAGCTGTATAATGCTGGAAACCAGTGTGTTGGTTGGCTTGTTTTTCCATTCATATAGCCATCTATTTATATATCTGTCCATCTATTTATCCATCTGTCCATCCATCCATCAGTCCATCCATCCAACAAATATTCACTACTGTGACCGTCCAACAACGGTGATAGATAACGGAGGTGGAATGGGTATCCAAAGGCTGGAAGCAGGAGCACTGCATGTTTGAGATTCAGCGTGACTATATGCATGGCAGTGGTGGGGGCCACCCAAATTGAGGAGGAAGGTTTTTTGGAGCCATGGTTTCAAGAGTAATGGGAAGCATTGGAGACTTTTAAGTAAGAGCCTAATGGGATTAGACTTGCATTTTTAGGTCAGTCTGGATCTTCTTAATGGATCCATAATGGATTTGCAGGGACTAAGTGAAGGAGAAGAAAGACAAGTTAGGAGGCAGTAGCCCAAGGAAGAGATGTTGGAGGCAACCAGGAGGCAAGCATCCAGAGGAAAGTGGATGGATTTGTTTCACATGGGATTTAGCATAAATGTCTTCAAGACTTGTATTAGAGCATGTATCAGAATTTCTTTTCCTTTTAAAGCTGAATAATATTCCACTGTATGTATATACCACATTTTGTTTATTCATTCATCTGTAGATGGTCATTTGGGTTCTTCCATCTTTTGGCTATTGTGAATAATGATGCATGAAGGTTTATATTTTTATGTTTATCTGTCATCCTCAGTTGGTGATAGGAGCTATGTTTCATTCGCCTCATTTCTTTTTTTCAATGTTTACTTTTGAGAGAGTGTGAATGAGCTGGGGAAGGACAGAGAAAGAAAGAGAAGCTGGCTTTGTGCTGATAGCAGACAGCCCTGTGTGGGGCTCGAACCCACAAACCACAAGATTATGACCTGAGCCAAAGTTGGATGCTTAACCAACTGAGCCACCTAGGCACCCCTCATTTACCTCATTTCTATCTACAGTGTACATTGTAGATAGACTCTCAACATTGGCACGTGAACAGAGACTTAAAATTGACTTTTTAAAAAAATTTAATGTTTATTTATTATTGAGACAGAGAGAAACAGAGCACAAGTGGGGGAGGGGCAGAGAGAGAGGGAGGTACAGAGTCTGAAGCAAGCTCCAGGCTCTGAGCTGTCAACACAGAGCCCGACTTAGGGCTTAAGCTCATGAACTGTGAGATCATGATTTGAGCTGAAGTTGGACGCATAACCGACTGAGCCACCTAGGTGCCCAAAATTGACTTATTTTTATTTAACAAGTGTTATAAAGTATTAGATACTCCAAGTACTTTGAAAAAATTAAATCATTTAATTTTCCTGAAAAACACTTCGAGTTATAGGACTGCCATTAAGCATGGCTTACCAATGGGGAAAGTGAGGCAGAATTTAGTTGGTGGTAGAGTTGAGATTCGAACCCAGACAGATCTGGGTCTTAACTGGTAGCCACCTTACTATGCTGTCTCGAGACCCTCATCCATCTGACTGGCTTGCATATGTATCCAAGTGAGTGGAAACCTTAAGAATTTCTAGAAGAATCTACAAGAGGGATGCTTCTCATAAAAGCTCTTTTATCTCAAAATAGTGAGGGCTGTATTTGAGTGCAAAGGTGTTTGGCTAGCATGAAGATGTGGAGATGTAGCAAAAAAAAAAACCACCCCAAAATGTAAACAAACAAAACATCCATCCAACCAACCAACCAACCAAATCGAAACCCACTATTGGGAACAATGGCAGAGATTGTGAATGACCCATGCTACAGGAGGGCGATTGGATGGTGGTCAGAAATGCAGCCGGCAGGGGTTTCTTTTCTCTAGTAGTATTTTTCAATAACCTTTCAGGTAATGTGTTGCCATTGTGGTTGCAAAGACAATACTAAAAGTGCATTAGAAGGAAAATTGTGGAAGCAAAGCTACAGACTCTGTGGGGATGGTGGTTAAAGGCTGGGCCGGGTATGCTAGATGTTGCTGTCCAGCTAGGCAGTGTAGCCCGTGTCTAGTTTGCCCTCCTCTATGTCAGCACCTAAAGTCCCTCATCAGAGCAGAGGGTCAGCCCCCCATCTGTTAACAGGATGTTTGTTGTAAATGCATGATGATTTCCGTCTGCTCCAGGGTCCAGATTCACCATCTGCTTTTGGTGCTCTCTCCCCCTCATTCTCTTCCAAGGTGGGGTGGGCTCAGGCGGGTGGTCAGGTCCCTGCAGAACTGCCTGTGTCAGCAGTGCACAGCAGAGTCGTGATCATTATGGCCTGGTTATCATCACTGCTGTGCTTCTGATCCACTGTCATTGCCACTTGGGCTACTTACCTTTAACCATCACCTGCCTGTAGCAAATGGGCCACCTTTTCCCGGAGAACATTCCACCTCAGTTTCTTTGCTTCTGCTGGTCTCTAGCCCTGCACGTAAGTCACAGTTGCATCTATGTGAATCTCACTGATGGTTGGTGATATTTCTAGGTTCCTCGCGACAAGAGGCTGCTATCTGTAAGCAAAGCGAGTGACAGCCAAGAAGAGCAGGATAAAAGGTATGGTATGAGGTAAAATGGTGTGCCTGGCTCCCCAAATAACTTTTTCTGCATTTTTAAAAACAGTAGTATTCAGCTGTAGTTTTTGTTCTTGAGATGGAGTCAAAAAGTTCAGCCTCTTCTTTCTCTCCTCTTCTCTCTGTCTTTTAGACTTTGGTCCAAAATGGATCTCTTAGTAGAGAGAGCAAATTGCATCCACAGGGTCACCAGCAGGCTCTTTCCTGGAAGGCTGGAAATCTCGAGTTAGAGGTGAAATGCTGGCAAGACAGCGTCCTGCCAGGGTCAGCTCTTCTGACTGGTCCATGGCTGGATAGTTGGGATCAAGCGCTTGAGGGAGTGAGTCATGTGGAGATTGCTGTTGATGAGAGGGAGAGGAAGGACACTGGGCTGTTTCTCACTCTGGCAGGCAGCTGGTAGAGAGCTGTGAGGGTGCAGGCGCAGGAAGGATGTTAGGAGATCATTATATGACACCCCTTTCCCTGCGATCCTGAATTAAGAGCCAATTGAAAAACAAGACACAGACAGACTGAAATTAAAAAGGAAAGAAAATTCAGTTTTATTTCTGATGAAGCCAATAGAGAATGCGATTTTTGAATCTGCAGTTTGTAACAAGTCAATCCTGACTTATATATGTCTACTCACCTAGTCTCAGGCAGGACTCCAAGCCTCCCTGAAGGGACAGGCCATTGTGGTATGGCAGGGGTGACTGGAGTCCTCTCTGTATGGCCAGGATGATCCGGACATAAAGGGGGAACCAGCAGGGACCAGACGACCTTACTCAGCTACTTCTCCCAAACTCATTAATCAAATATATCCCTTTTCTGCAGAGGAGTAGGGGAGAAGCCACAGTGCTTTTCTTTTGGTGATTCTTTCATATGGAAATATGTAGTGAGGGGAAGTGAAACCCCTGCTAGCTCATACATCCGAATCTTACCTGGCCTTGATAGGACCTGCCTGTGACATGAGCGGCGGCAGGAAGCATCCGCCAGCCCGCAGCCCTGGGCGGTGTATCACCTCCCGAGCACACCCTCTGCAAAGATCAAGGCTGTCCGCATCGGATTTGCAGTTTCAAGGGAATCTTCTGATGCTGCACGCTGTCATGGGGCCCTAGTTGGTAGTAGCGATGACAGGGAGAAAGAGCCTGATACTCTTCAGATATTGTGGTTTTTCCTCCATTTCACCGGTATTTTATTAAGCCACACATGCACAGTCTGCTAAACCGTATACCAGGATTCAGAGCAGGGGCAGGGGGAAGCATGTCTAAGATATGTGCTCTGTTTTCATCATAATAGACAGAAAAGGCCATTTTTTGTTAAAGCTTCTTGTAGAACAACGTGGAAGAGTGACAGCCCCTCATCATATTTTAATGGTTATTTATTGTGATTTCAGCGGAGCACCTTCAAAAAACTGGCAGTGAGGTATAGACAAAACCACCTTATATAGACCGATTATGACTTCATAGACTCAGTTGAATGTAATATGGAAGGGTATCATTTGATCCGCAGCATATTCAGGAATTAAGGTGACAGGCGCTAGCACGGTACCATTACATCTGTCTGTCTGTCAAAGTTGGTACTTGGAAAAATAACGAAATCTCATTGGCATGACCCAGATTTTTTAAAAAGCATATTTAACACACTGTTCTTGGCATTGGGTTTTGTTCTCCTACTACAATATTTGGTTCAACTTTAAATTCTATTGCAGGCGAGCCAGTAGCTCACGATAATTCTTACTTTGCTGTAATCATCCATTTTTTGGGTGTCTGTCTGAAGTTCTCTAGCTTCTGAAATGACCGCTGTTCCACAGAGGCGGTTGCACATTACAGGATGATGCCTCGTCTTATTATTTCCTCATCATGTGGTAATGACGATTCAACTAGGTTTATACAGCTCTGTAGTTCACTTATCTTTGCTTATGAGAATGCCCCAGATATTCTGACTTGTGTTTCTTGTTTGGGATTCATGTGTTTTTCCTGGACTAAAAAGACTTAATTAAATTGGCCCAAAATGGACTCTAACTATAGAGGAGTTAGTTAACTTTGACTCTGTTGGCAAAGGCAGTAGGTCTGTGCTTGTAAAAGTCCAGAAGAGTAGAAACCGGACACTTGTAGCTATTCAGTGTAGATCAGTCCCTTCTACATCCAACTTACAGGACATGATCCACAAGTATTAATAGTTAATCCTCTACAAAAGAGTCTGCGGTAAAATTAGTTTGGGAAGTTCTGGGTTATAATTAAACAGGCGAAGGAATGCCTGGAGGCCTTTTCTGAGTTCATGATGTTTGCTACCCATCCAGGTTTGGGTTTGTTACGGCTTTTTTTTTTAATACTGATTTTATCACAGACTCTTTTCTTTGAGAAACATCTATTAACATTCCATGCAATATTCTAAACAATGGAGTTTTAGGAAGTGCTGACATTAACGGGTGGTCTGTGTTTGGCATTATCTAGCTAACTGGACTCAGATTAAACGTAATTTCTAAATTTCACCATGTCATACATGCAGGTTCCCTGTACTGTTCTGACCACGAAAACAGGCTATTACTTAAAGCCAAAATGTTTGTAGCTTTGCAGTTTTATTTTTTAAAGGATTACTTTCTGGAATGTATTCTACAGATTTGTGATAGACTCAGAAAAGTTTAGGTATTTTTCTGCTGTCTTTGTTCATGTTGGAGCCCTTCTTTCCTCAAGTTTCCTTCATTTTGAGGTTTTGTCTGACAAATCAAAGCTAAAATGCACCAGCCAGCTGGAGAGTTAAGGCCAGCTCAGAGGGGCTGGGAGAGGTCAATTCTGGGAAGAACCAACTTTATTCAAATATTTCTCCCTCTATGAGAGATGCCCGTTGTGGGCTAACTAATTTAAAACACACACACACACACACACACACACACACATTAAAAAAACAGGAAAAAACAAAACACAGACATTGGAGATAGGGCTCCATGCAAAATATGTATTCTTTTCCTCCATATCATTCAGAAAAATCCATAGATGAGAGGTGACTCCAAATTTTACTGACCACAGGGATTTTGCTAGTAAAATCACTGTGCTATCCACAGTACTCTTCCATTGATGAATTTCTCTTTGCTTCTGCTCTCTCCCAGAATTCTATAGTATAAATGGAAAATATTTTATCCCAGCCTGGTGAGAACTAATTTTCCAAATCCTCTCCTTTCTCTTTGTACCTGTCAGGAGGTGTGAGAGCTGAGCGATACTGTTTTACATAAGCCCAGTGACAGCTCTCTCTCAAGCTCTGGAAGTAATTCGGTGCTAAGGATATCAGCGAACTCATGTTGTTTCTCAATTTAGTGAAAACATTTTAATGATAAATTCTCATTGCCTTTTGTTTTTTCTGCGAGGATGTTAGTCTAGAGAACAGTGTAATATATTCTTTCCACTGCCCCCTTCAAGTTATGGTACCTCCCCGACCTTTAATAAAAAGCTATTTTATCTTTCTTTTGAAAGTTTTCAAACATATCCAGGAGTAAAGAGGACAGAACCCTCACGTGCCCATCCCATTCTCCAGGTTCAGCCGTGGTAGTTATTGGTTACACCTGCTTAATCTCTACCGTTTCTCTCTTTCTCCCTCTCTCTCTGTCTCTGTCTCTCTTTTTTATTGGAGTAGTCTTTAAAATAAGTTCCTGACATCATGTCGTTTTATCTCTAGCTACTTCTCATTTGTATCTCTAAATAAAACAGATGTTTTATTACATAATCTCAAAACCATTATCATAACTAAATGAACAATACTTCCTTAATATCACCTAACTCCCAGGTCATAGTCAGTTGCCTCAAATTTCCCATGGTCTCAAAACATCTCTTTGGTTTTTCAGATCAGGATCCAAACAAGACCTACTCATCCTATTTGATTGTTATGTCTTCCAAATCTCTTAATCTAGAATAAGCTTCCCACCCCCCTTTCTTTTTTTCATGCCTCTAACTTACTGAAGAAACCAGGTCAGTAAAATGTGTTACATTCTGTTTGTATGATTGTTTCCTTTTGATGTTGTTCAAGTCATTCTTCCATCCTCCTGTAGTTCCGGAGGGCTGGGAGTTAGATTTAAAGGCTTGCTTAAATTTAGTCAACTCCCTCACCCCGCAAACTGCACTATATAGGTGGGGGTATTTGCATGGTGCTGGGAAACAATTGTCCTACCTCTAGTCATGCCAAGATCCACAGCATTCCCTTGTAAAGTTCACCATCGACTTTTTCCCTAATGGCATTAACATCCACTGATTATTGCTGCCATCGGTTATTTTATTAGGAGTCACAAAGTGGTGATTTTTCTAATGCTGTTATGTTGTGTGTGGGGGTTAACCTTGCAGAAACTGTCTTGGCACCAGTGAAACCCAGAGTAGTTTGAGTGGAGGAGAAAACCGAGTGCAAGTCCTAAAGACTGTTCCAGTGAACCTCTCCCTAAACCAAGATCACCTGGAGAATTCGAAACGGGAACAGTACAGCATGAACATCTCCGAGAGCCCGGCCATCATCCCGGTCTCCGGCATCACGGTGGTGAAAGCGGAGGATTTCACGCCCGTGTTCATGGCCCCGCCCGTGCACTATCCCCGGGGCGATGGTGAGGAGCAGCGTGTGGTTATCTTTGAACAGACTCCGTATGGCGTGCCCTCCATGGCCAGCCATGGCACCTACCTCAAGGATGACCAGCGCAGCACCCCCGACAGCACTTACAGCGAGAGCTTCAAGGACGGAACCACAGAGGTGAGGTCCTGGCTCTGTGAGCAGCAACCGGAACCTAAACCTAGAACCCCCGGCTAATTGTGTTTCTGTTTGCTTTTTAAGTGGGATAAAGTAAGGAAGCTGTGAGTTTGGAGTTTAAAACAATGTGTTTGTATCTTTATAAAAAGGTTTTAGTGTGGACACCTGGGAGGCTTAGTTGGTTAAGCCTCTGACTTGATTTCAGTTCAGGTCATGATCTCACAGTGGTGAGATCACGCCCTGAGTCTTACTCTGCTTAGTATTCTCCCTCTCCCCTCTCCCTTCTCTCTCTCTCTCGTCTTTCTCCTCCTTCCTCCCTCCCTCTCTCTGCCCCTTCTTTGCTCCTGTGCTCTCTCTTTCTCTCTGTCAAAAGAAGTTATTTTTTTATTTTGAGAGAGAGAGAGAGAAAGTGGGGGAGGGGGACAGAGAGAAAGAATCCCAAACAGGCTCTGTACCATCAAAGCAGAGCCTTACGTGGGGCGTGAACTCACAAACTGTCAGATCACAGCCTGAGCCAAAGTCAAATGCTTAACCAAGTGAACCTCCCAGGCACATTTGTTTCACTAATTTTTTTTACTAAATGTTTTTACTAAATGGTTTACTAAATTGACCTCTTCTCGTTTGTAATCTTCCAAAAGGTAGCTGAAGATATTGCCTGTGCATTTTTTGAAACAGTGTAACTCTTTAAGACCTAGTATGATTGACTACTCAAGAAAGAATTTGTATTATCACCAATCAAGTGTGTATATGTGCATACATTTTATACTTTACAGAGACCATGTGTTCTCTCCATATGCCTGTAGAACTTACAGAAACAAGGTTCTTTTCTTATTTGTTTTAAATTCACCAGCTTGAAAATTTTGGTAATTGTATCCAACATCAGAATCAATAGAAAGTTCCTTCATCCTCAAAGTTTTCTTTTTTTTTCCTCAAAGTTTTCTTGAGCCCCTGCATTTGAAACCTTCTCCTCTCTCTTGCTCTGGACAAGCACTAATCTGCATTCTGTCACTATAGTTTCAATTTTTCTTTAACTTTTTGAGATTCTTCTATTTTCTTGCTTATAATAAACAATTGTTTTGTTTACTCGCCAAATAGTATTCCACGGTAAGTGTATATCACAATTTGTGATATATCTGTTCACCATTTAATGGACGTAATTGGTTGCTTCTGGTTTTGGCTGTTACTAATAACGCGGCTGTGAGCATTCAAGTGTGTGCTTTCATGTGGGCTTATGCCTTCCTCTCCTGGGTAAATAACCTGGAGTAGAACTGCCGGGCCATGTGGTGTGTGTGTGTGTAACTTAATAAGATACAGCTGTACCGTTTTCCTTCTCACCAATAGTACCTGAGGGTTTCCATTTTCCTCATCCTTGCCCAAGCTTGGTATTGTCAGTCTTTTTAACATGAGCTTTTTTAGTGGATATGTCATGATGTCTCATTGTGGTTTGAATTTGCTTTTCTCTGATGTCTAGTGGTGTGGAACATCATTCATGTGCTTATCTGCCCATTCTTAGAACTTCTCTTGTAAAACGTCTGCTCAAATAGTTCGCCCAATTTTTTTTATTAAAATTTTTTTTAATGTTTATTTTTGAGAGACAGAGAAAGATGGAGTGGGAGTGAGGGAGGGGCCGAGAGAGACAGGGAGACAGAATCTGAAGCAGGCTCCAGGCTCTGAGCTGTCAGCAACCGACAGAGCCACCCAGGTGCCCCTCACTCAATTTTTAAATAGGGTTACCTGTCTTCTCATTAAGATGTTAAGAATTCCTTAAATAATGTGAAGTCAGTTATATATTTTACAATCTGGTAGGTAGCCTTTTTTATTGTTGTTTTTTTTTAACTGTGTCTTTCGAAGAGCAATAGTATTTAATCTGGATGAAGTACACTTGACCAGTTTTTTTCTCTTATAGTTGATGCCTTTTATGTCCTTTTTAAGAAGTCTTGGCGTCACCTGATGTCACAAAGATTTTCTCTTGCTTTTTACTCCTGGGTTTTTAATAGTTTCACTTTTACGTATAAGTTTATGGTTCATTTTTGAAGTAACTTTTGTAATGGAGTAAGGGAAGTGTTGAGGTCCATTTCTTTTTTTTCCATATCGGTATCCACTTGTTCCAATACCACTAGTAAAAACCACCATCTTGGGGGCGCCTGGGTGGCTCAGTTGGTTAAGCGGCAAACTTCGGATCAGGTCATGATCCCACACCTCGTGAGTTTGAGCCCCGAGTCAGGCTCTGTGCTGACAGCTCAGAGCCTGGATCTTGCTTTGGATTCTGTCTCTCCCTTTCTCTGCTCCCCCCCGCCCCCAAGAATAAATAAACATTAAAAAAATAAAAAGACCATCTAATTAATAATGAATAATTAATTAATAATTGATTAAAATAATTAATAATAAAATAATAAAAACTTAAAAATTTTTTGAGAGAGTGAGCACACAAGCAGGGGAGACTCAGAGAAAGGGAGGGAGGAAGGGGGAGAGAGAAAAAGAGAGCGAGAAAGAGAATCTTAGGCAGAGCCTGTTTCAGGGCATGATCTCAGCACCATGAGATCATGACATGAACCGAAATTGTGGATTAGTTCTCCAGTTTTTGACCCAGAATATTGAATGCATTTTTTTTTTCTTATTGGTTCAGGTCAGCTTTTTCAACGGCTAGGAGCCATGCTTCTGTGTTTGGGATGATGGTCATTGCCTTCCCACTTTTCAGTCCGCCCAGGATAATTAAGGACAATGGCAGAAGGCGAAACTCATGGTTTCTAATTTCCTACAGAAGAGTTAGTGTCGGTGGCAGTGTGCCACATACCTGCAGCCTGCTGCCTGTTTAGCTGCCGCTGGGACAAAATGCAGCTACCTGAGGCTGCGATCGCGTCTTTAATCTTAATATTTGAAAATAATAAAATGGATGTGCCTACTGACTATTTGCTATACTCATTTATTAAAAATTTTTTTAATGTTTATTTATTATTGAGACAGACAGAAACAGCATGAGTAGGGGAGAGGCAGAGAGAGAGGGGGAGACACAGAATCTGAAGCAGGCTCCAGGCTCTGAGCTGTGAGACGTGGGGCTTGAACCCACAAACTGGGTGATCATGACCTGAACTGAAGTCAGACGCTCAACCGAGTCACCCAGACGCCCCTATACTCATTTAATCCTCACCCAAACCCAATGAGGAATGTACTAATTTTGTCATCTCTGTTTTCCAAATGAGTAAACTGAGACACAGAGAGCCTGCCTTTGCCCATGGTCCTACGGCAGTAAGTGATTGAGATGGGACTCCTCCCAAGCTGTCGGGCTCTAGGACGCGTGTGGGGCCATCTAACCCTCGGTGGTTCCATTCCTAAAGACAGTGAGTGACTCACTCACGCTTTTTTTTTTTTCAAAACTGCTTGTCCTTTGTCAATGTCATTAGCTGTTTCTTATCTTTCAGAAGAGGAGAAGAGCAAAAAGGACCGGCTCTCTACAGTGTCGGTGGGAGTTAGGTGCTCTGGTGGCGCTCTGGTGGCCCTCTGTCGGCCCCAGCCACTCCTGAGTTCTGTATTCCGTGAAATGGGGGTTAAGCAGAGTGAGGTGTGCCCCATCCCCTGCCCTTAAGAGGCTACCGTACGTCTTGAGTTCTGGTAGCTTTATAGTCAAACGTACAATGCCTTTCTAGTAAAAATCTTGCCTTAAAGTTAGCTTCTATAGTTTCCTGGGCTGTATTGCTTAAAATCATTAACAGACTTTTTTTTTTTTTAACTGAACAGGGATCTTGTAAGCTTTTTGGTATTATTGAATATTTGATTTGCCCACAAGCAGTTGGGGTGCTTCAGTAGGAAAAGCAAAAGCAGCTTACTTGACATGGGAACGTCAGGCACATGCCTTTTCACTAAAAAATTGCCACTGCTGTTTTTCTCAGCAGGTGTGGAAATCTTCCATTAGTCACAGAAGAGCCCATGGAGGTGGCCCAATGTCAACAGAACCATGATGCTATTTGGGGGATGTGTTATCAGTGGTGTTTGTGTTGTAGATAAAGAGGCTTGTGAAAGGAAGCTATTGTATTTTGGGTTTTATTTGGAAGGGAATAAGAAAGTAACTTACATGAAACTCACTGCGAAGACTGTTCTCACTACATTTGGTGTAGCTGCCCTCCTCATCTTGGAAATCAGTGTTATGTTGCATATTGTATTTAAATCTGATGTAAGTTAAATGGAAACAGATCTGTTATGATCTTTAGTCATGGCATTGCTAACTGGTTATAAGATTAGGTGAGTAATTTCACCAAATAAATTTCAGTAAGAAAAATTTGTCTAAAATCTAGTACTTCTTTCAGGTAAACTATTAAAATATCTAGGACTCTTGTTGAATTAGCACATTTTATTTTTTTAAATATTTATTTTAAGAGAGAGCACACATGTGAGTGGGGGAGGGGCAGAGAGAGAGGGGGAAAGAGAGAATCCCAAGCAGGCTCCATGCTGTCAGCACAGGGCCCTGATGTGGGGCTCAATCTCACTATGAGATCATGACCTGAGCCAAAATCAAGAGTGAGATGCTTAACTGAATGAGCCCCACAAATTTCATTTCTTATTAGAGACTGATTCTTTGTGTGTGTGTGTGTGTGTGTGTGTGTGTGTGTGTGTGTGTGTGTGTGTGTAGGTGGGTATCAGAGAAGTGAGCAGTTTGACTCAACGGAGGCTGGGAGTTTTTAAGACAGTGGTAACATTAAAAAGTTCTTTAATGGACTGATTTTAGCTATTTTATTGTGCAGCCCCTTTGTAATAACATTTGGTAAATATTTACTTCTACTGGTTTTAGGTGCTGTGCCAGATGTAGGGGGACAGAAGGAAGCGTGCTTTGATTTCTGTCCTCTAGAAGCTTACTATCTATGTCTGAGAAGTGAAATGATGATAGCTCTTTTTTTCTGGTACTGTGTACCAGGCACTGTGGCTTACACATGTTATTTCTAATACTATAATTCCAAAAAAGTGTTATTTTCCTCATTTTACAGATGGAAAGACAGAGGCTCAGAGAGGTTAAGAAACTTGCCAAAGATCACACAGCTAATATGCAAAAGAGTATAACTGATACATACAAATCAAGGAGGTAGTTACACATTGAATGTTTTAAGGAAACATGTGAAACTTAAGACATGAAAGGAAGAGTTTGTTTTTAATTTTTTTAATGTTTATTTATTATTGAGAGACAGAGAGAGAGCATGATCATGGAGGGACAGAGAGAGGGGAAGAAACAGAATCCGATCAGGCTCCAGGGTCTGAGCTGTCAGTCACAAACCATGAGATCTTGACCTGAGCCAAAGTTGGATGCTCAACCGACTGAGCCATCCAGGTGCCCCATGGAAGAGTTTTGACAGAAAAATTATATGTATACATGTATATGTATATATATGTGTATATATATATATGTGTGTGTGTATACATATATAGTCATAATAAGAATCAATTTATTTTGTGACAGTTAAAATTAGTCTAGGTGTATGAATAAAGGAGCATCAAGGTCTCAGTGATTATATATATATAGTAAAAGTTTATTTCTTGTTACTAATAATCCTGATAACGTGTCTGCAAACCTCTTTCCTAATGAATGGCTCAGAAATCCAGATTCCCTGTATGTTGTGACATTTCTATCTTATATGTGGCCACTGGGTCCCCCGTTCTGAGGAAGTAAGATCATGAAGATTGCAGACTGACTTGTAAATACTGTGAGCTGATAGTGGCAGGCATCACTCCTGTTCATCTTTCATTGGCTGGAACGAGTCACATGGTCTTTACTAACTAACTGCACGAGGGCTGAGAAGTTTAGCTTTGCCATGTGCTTAGGAATGAGAACTATATACATGGACAAGCAGCAGATGCTTCTACCATGTGTTTCATAATTCAGTTCTGTTATATTACTTGTCAAATTAACATAGTTTGTAGAGGATCCTGAAATGAAAGCAAAGAATGATTATTTGTCATACCCAATAGATCTGTGATGGTTAGTGTTGATTTTATATTCATCTGTAGACTGATGCTGGAAGTTCTCCTGAATTTACCCTGTCCAGCATGATTAATTTTTTTTAAGTTTTTAAAAAATATTTATTTTTGAGAGAGAGACAGAGTGCGAGCAGGGGAGGGGCAGAAAGAGAGGGGGACACAGAATCTGAAGCAGGCTCCAGGCTCCAAGCTGTCAGCACAGAGCCCAGTGTGGGGCTCGAACTCACGAATTGTGAGATCATGACCTGAACTGAAGACACAAACTTAACCGAATGAACCACCCAGGTGCCCCAGCATGATTAATTTTTAACTGGGAGTTCATTTCCTCCCATAAATTTAAAGAATAACACCTTACTAAGAAGGTATATATCTTGTACACACACACACACACACACACACACACACACACACACACCATTGAATAATAATCACTCACAAAAAAGGATGAGATCTTGTCATTTGCAACAACCTAGGGGGTAAAATGCTAAGTGAAATAAGTCAGTCCTACAAAGACAAGTACCACATGATTTCACTCATGAATAAACAAACTAAAAGCAGAATCAGACCTATACATACAGAGAACAAACTTTTGGTTGCCGGAGGGAAGGAGGGAGGGGGAGATAGACAAAATGGGTGAAGGGGAGTGGGAGATACAGGCTTCCGGTTATGGAATGGATAAGTCATGGGGATGAAAGGCACAGCGTAAGGAGTATAGTCAGTGATACGGTAAAAGCCCTGTGGTGACAGATGGTGGCTACACTGTGGTGACCGTAGCATAATATATATAGAAGTTGACTCACTACGTTGTACACCTGAAACTACTGTAACATTGTGTGTCAACTACACTCAAATTTAAAAAACTGTAAAGGATAAAATCTTAAAAATATTGAATCGAGTACTAAATTGGAACATAGTTTCACTTTTGATTCATGCACATGGTTTGACTATGTTTGTTTTATACATATTGATATAATGCATATGGTACCATCAGACTTCTATCATTTTATTACATCCATTTGTTTTTGCATCAAGCAGCATTTTGGAAAACCCTTAGCATATACATCTCATACTTTAGGGAGCTTTCGGTTTCTCTGTGTGGAGTCAGATTTGATGTGGTTGGATGACCCGTTATTCAGATTCATAGCAGCCATCTTCCCACCTCCCGAACACAATGGCGACGGAAGCCCCGTGTCTGTTAAAGCTGGTACTTTGCAGCACCATTGATGCTCTGATCACTGTTTCCTCTTACTACGTTTGCTCTTGGCTACGTGGCCATAGCTTCAGTCATTGTGTATATCATAAAGACTTTTTTTTTCTCCAGCCCAGTTCTCTCTTCTTTGCCCTAGACCTTTACAGCTAACTGCGTTTGACTCCTCATCTATCCCAAATCTGATTTGTAGTCTTTCCTTGTGTTTTTCACCTTAGTGGGTGGCACCACCATCCTGCTAACCAGGATATTTCTTGATAGGTTGCCCTCCCCTCCTCATCCATTATCAATTCTATCAGTATTTCTAAACATTTCTCAGATCCATCATTTTTCTCCATTCTGCTTCCACCCAGTCTGTCATTTTCTCTGGCCTATAATACTGGGGGCTTTTGTACACTGTACCAGTGTTTTCAAAATGCTTATCTGATTATGTCACCCCCCCCTTAAATCCCATCACTTTTAGGATTAAGTTGCAAATCTTTAAAAGTTTACAAAGCATTGCTTGCATATTCTGCTTCTCCTCTGCCTTTCCCAACTTGTCTCCTACCTCTTTCCCCCTTGTACTCGCTGCTGTGGGCTCCTTTCAGTTCTGTGAACTTGAAATACTTCCTCCTGCCTCAGGACCTTTGTGCATGTCGCTCCATGTTCTAGAACTGTGCTGTGTAATTCCATAGTCATTAGCCACATGTGGCAATTAAAATTAAATAAATTCAAGAGTTAATTTCTCAGTCCTGCTAACTACCATTTTAAGTGTTCAGTGTGACTTGTGGCTACTGTATTGGACAATGAAAATATAGGACACTTCCATCTTTACACTGAATTCTACTGGACAACACAGTTCTAGAATATTCTTTGCCACCTCTCACACCCTCCTTCCTGTGTGATTTTCTCAGGAAAGCCCTCCCTGCCCCCGTCCTTCAGTTCCTAGTAGAGTCAGTTTTCTTTGTATCTAAGTCTACCAGCAACTACCATGAACACATCTGTATTCAGAGTTCCATTTATTTAGCCTGCTTCAGCAGGGGACTCTTAGGAACAACTCTGTAACATAGAGCAGGGAGGAGGTCTTCATAGTGCTTGGGATTATACTGGATAAGTGTAAGGAGGGATTACGGAAGTGACAGCCAGTTGTGGACTGGATATGAGAAGATACTGGGTCAATCTGGAAACTGCGCAACCGCAGTTCAGGAGATGAGATAAGCAAAGCAGGACTGAGGATGCCTCTGCTAAATGAGCAACAGTCCCTCAGAAGGAAGACGTGCGGCTCACTTCCGTAGCTGTGGTCCTGTCTCTGGGCTTCTGTTGGCCTTGTCTGTGTGCCACCGGAAGTCGTGCCCAAAGGCTGGTTGTCAGTGGGGTTGATTTTTACTCGCACAGTGGTGCTGTGCTCTCCTAGAACTCTGTTGCTGTTCTCCAGAGTGCTGGCACACAGTTTGTCTTTTTTTGAATGAGTGGTTTTTTGAATGAATGTGTTTCCTCTAGTAGACTGGAAGCTTCACAAGACCACAGACCTCTTCTCTTTTTGCTCACTTTAGTACCCATGGCGTCTAGCATACTGCCTGATACAAAGCAGAAGCTCAGTCTTTACTGAAAGAGTGGACTGATGAGTAAGACCTATGAAATTGGTGGCTTATCAAAGACACGGAGACAGAAAATATCTGATTTTTTGACGGTTGAAGAATCATTTGTGTTTTTGCAGTAGACTCTCAGGCAGATGTCTTTTTCCTCCCAGCTAAGAAAATTAGTAGAATTCTACTATTCAAAATTCACATGTAATATTTTAATATCGCCTGATATCTCAAGTCCTTTCAGGGTCATCTTTAAAATATATGTTGTCATATCTTCTTTACCATCATTTTTCTCAGTCCAAATGATTAAGAAACGTATAGACGCACACATCAAATCTCAGTAAAGTACAGTGATGTTGGCTGTCCGCTTGCCTTTTGGCATTCTACAAATTACATGAAAAGGTTTCCAAACAGTCGCGGGAACTTGGTAACTGTAACCAGAGTGACCCAAACATTTAGGGTATGACTTTCCATACTGAGTCACACAGGGCCATATGACCCATCAACGCAATCAGGTCTCATGAAGGACTATGATGTTTTCCAGGTGGACCATGCATTTAATTTTTTAATTATAAAGGCAATATAAAATAACTAAGGATAAAATTTAAGCTTAGACATTTTGGTAACATGTTTACTATCTTTATTTCTTCGTGGTTCTTGCTTGCATGTGCTTTATTAAGGTCAGAGGCTCTATTTTAGTCAGCATTAGCCTCTTTGAGTCTGAACAGTTGTAGTATATCACATCTTCTCCTATCACCGGAAAGGTTAGAACCACAGAATTTATAAGTTTAATATGTTTTAGTAGGCTAGTCTGTTCGCAGGCTTCAGCATTCTGTGGCATGAACAATAAATTCACTGAGGCCTGTGTTTACTAATACTGGTTCACCAGTATTAGTTGCATTAGTATTGTGATGGATTACTGCATATTCCTTCAAAGAAGACCTTGGAAATGCATTTCCTCTCTTTTTTAAATGCCCTTTTCATCATGCTATCCTCCTAACTCCAAAATTTCCTAATTCTTAACTATACTAAGTATAAATACCTTTTCATAGATCAGCCCTGGCCAATAGAACTTTCTACAGGGGTGGAAATTTCCCTTTATTCTTTCCAATATGGTAGCCATTAGCCACATATGGCACTTAGTACTGAAAATACAGCTGGTTGTCTGAGAAACTAAATGTTTAACCTAGATTTTTAGGTCCTCCCTCCGTGATCAAATCAGGCCCATGTCCTTGGCCCCATGCACTCACCACATTTTGTAACATCATTGCTTTGTCTTGACTCATGTTGGTCTTCTCTCACCTAGATTACTTTTTCTCAATTCCTTCGATTAATCCAGCTTCTCTTTAGCTTCCAAGGGTTAGAACAATCTCCACAATTTCTATGAAATTGTTCAGTAATCTGGATGAACTTCCTTTCTTGGCAACGCCCATTTTGTGCTTCTCCAGTGAGGGCACCTAAATGAATAGATGAATGAATGGATGAATGAATGAATGGATTATTCAAAATAGACTTTCACATTAGGTCATTTGCTTTATTTGACTTCTATTTGTTGTTGTTGTTATTGTTCATGTGAATTTGCCCATCTCTTCAATCAACTTTCGGTAGAGCCCCAGAAAATTCCCATTGAATGCTTTGTTGATTGATTGATTGATTGATTGCAAAAGAAATATAAATCTGTATCTTTGATTCTTTGTCACAGTTATTGAACCAGTCCACAAGTTCCTAGGATGCACATCAGTAAACTTTGAAGGGCAAACCATTTTCTTGGATCCAGGGAATTTATGACACTGCATATAGAAAGAAGCATCATGTGTATTTTACTTATAAACTGTGAATTCTAGCATAGATGGTGGTTAAGGATCATGAAGAAAGTTTGGAGAATAGCTGTGAGTAATCCTTTCCTGTGAAGGAAACTTTTGAACTGTGGTCAAAGGATGAAAGTTTATGGCTGAGAAAAGAGAGACAGGAAAGTTGTTTTTTTTTTGAAAGAGACACTAGAAAAAAGTCACATTGGGAGGAGCAGGGTATGTGGTAAATCAAGTGGTTTTTCATTCTGTTATATTCACTTTAGGATCAAGTAGGGGCGTTTGCACATCTACTTTTAAAAATGTTTTAAAACATAGCCAGGTGCTTCCTGCTTGCACTAAATAATACCTGCATATCCCTGAATCCAAGCTTCTTCACGCATAATGCCAGGACTTAGAGTTTCCCTCCAAAATGCACTCTTACAATATTGTGATAATGAAGATCTTAGAGAGAAGGGCACTGAATATGCTCAAGTGATTACTATATAATAGAATTTAATACACATATATCGAGTTCACTGTGTATTAGGTCCTGTACTTAGTACTTTACATCTATTAACACATTTATCCTTCTAATCACTGTAAATAAGCATTTTGCAGAAGGAGAAAATATGGCACTTACCTCAATTCATAAAGGTAACAGGTCAAAGAGTTAGAATTTGGGGCACCTGGGTGGCTCAGTCACTTGACCATCCAACTTCGGCTCAGGTCATGATCTCTCTACCTGCCCCTTCCCTGTTCAAGCCCCGTATTGGCTCTGTGCTGACAGCTCAGAGCCTGGAGCCTACTTTGGATTTTGTGTCTCCCTCTCTTTCTGCATCTCCCTCCCCCGCCCCACCTGCCTCACTCATTCTCTGTCTCTCTCTCAAAAATAAATAAACATTTTAAAAAATTTAAGAAAAGTTAGAATTTGATGCTAGACAGTTTTGCTTCAGAAACTGTGCTTCTAAACACTCAAAATACTGCCCTATGCTATTTATGCTGTGTGGGTTTCTGTAATTAGTGTTTCATTAACTAAGAATTTGTGATTTTGTGGGGCACCTGAGTGGTTCAGTCGGTTAAGCTTTTAACTTTGCTTCAGGTCATGATCTTGCAGTTTGTGAGTTTGAGCCCCACATTGGGCTCTGTGCTGACACCTCGAAGCCTGGAGCCCGCTTTGGATTCTGTGACTCCCTCTTTCTATACCTGCCCCTCTTCTGTTCATGCTCTCTCTGACTCTGACCCTGAACCCCCTTTCAAAATAAATACATAAACAACAACAAAAAGAATTTGTGATTTTTGGAATAGGCATTGGCAATGATACAAAATGGAAGAGATAATTTTATATGAAACAGATTCCAGTACCTGCAGACGCTTTAACAACTCCTGGGGACGTGTGAACAGTACACAAAGCACAGATACCCTTTCTGTCCAGCATAATTCTCAGTGTGCAGGTGATCTGAGAATTCTGTGCACAAATGGTCACAGTTTTCATTGTCGTTGAAAATATAATACTGAAAAATATATTACTTTTTGAAGTGAGGGTAAAACAGGTTGGATACATTTGTCACTTTTTGTTTCCTTTTCATGATGACTTACCTGTTTAATTTTGATGACTTTTACATTTTGCAGAAATTCCGGAGCGCTTCCGTTGGGGCTGAGGAGTACATGTATGACCAGGCATCCAGGTATGCTACTGGGAGATGCCCCTAGGAACTGATGAACTGATAACACTTTAAAATGCATCACCAAGTTATCCTTTTGAACCTTGAAAAGAAAATTCTTTTCTCTACACGATGACTTCTAAATCGCTGTTTTTTGTTTTGACCTACATTCTGAGGTCTGTACCCTTTCTCTGTCCTTCTGTTGGTTAGATACCCCTTCCTAGTGATCCTCTAAAGCTCAGACACAGGGGCTCCCACACAGCATGTGAATAAATGGAACTCTTTGCCTTTTTTTTTTTTCTTTCCTTCCTTCTCCACTTCTTTCATTGGTCTGTTTTTTTTCCCGTCATGGCTAATGATGTAACCATCTTCCAGCCACCCTCTCTAGAGGTGTAGAGATCTGCCTGACTTTCTTGCTACACTTCATCATACTTGCCAAGTACCGAATATCCTATTCTACCTGTCCTGTCCTTGCCAGGGACAGGAACTCTTATTCATGTTCTGCACTATTAGAATGTATCTGAACTTTCTGCCAACACTTTCTTTTCCCTTCTGTTTCACTTTGTACATACTTATCTACCAGCTCTCACACACTCTGGTGCCTTCCGTATACAAGCCATGCGAGAGGGATGGGGATAAGATACAACCTCTCATTACAAGAGGCCTATAGCCTTGGAGGGGACAAAAGTAGTGATGGACAATTGTAATACAAATTGTAAGTGATGAGTCCTGCTGCAGAGATACGTAAACAGCAAGTTGAGAGGACCTGTAGGCCTGTGTGTGGGTGATGGGGGTTGGGAGGGACGGAGTGGGGCAAAGCTTGCAGGAAGGGGCATTTGAGCTACATTTTGAAGGACTGTCAGCAGGAGTTTTCCAGGGAAAGAAGGAGGACTAAGAACATTTGAGGTAGAAGGGCCAGATATTCAAAGACCTTGGCCATGATCATGTCTGCAGATAGGTGAAAATGGCAAGAAATGAATTGATCTCTCCCATTTATAAAACTTATCAGTGATTTCACCATTTCCGACAGAATTAAACACAAATTACTCATGACAGTAGTCAGGGCCCTCCGCATGCTGGTCCCTTTACTTTAAACCTTGCCCCCTACTGTATTGCTGGCTCTCTTCTGTTCTCTCTGTTTCCACCTAAAGTCCTCTTGATCCTTCAGGATCTTGCTTCAACCTTAGAGTCCCCAGTTTGGTCTCCCCAAATTGTCCAAGTCAGAATTTGGGTGTGTGGTGTTCGTGAGGGGGAGGGGCATGGTAGGGAAGATAGAGTTCCAAATCACCCCCTAAAATGTGGAAATTAATATGTAATTTGCATGCTATAAACCCAGGTCACCATGTAATCAGCTGTCAGGCTGGTGAAAAGAACATTGACCTATCAGTCACTTGATCTGTCTTCTCTTTCTGCTGCTGTCATTGCCCACTGGAGTGAGCAAGTTTCTGAGCCTGTCTGCAGCTGTGAAATGAGCTATGTTATGGATAGGCTTCGGGGGCATGAACTCCCCCAAATTATATTCAAAACAATTTCTGTTCATATGTGCTTTTTTTTTCTAGAGAGGGTTTACAGCTTTCTTCATTTTTTTTTTTTAAGAAGTCTGTGCCCTAGACAAGTTGCAAACTGCTGGTGTAGGTGATTCTTAATATCCTGTCCAGGTCTCAAATTTTATGATTCAGTGGCTGTACTGAAATTGCTTTTTCTAAGCAAAATGACAGTTAAATTGGTTCTGTCTTGAATGATTTATTTCCTGCCTAATTCTAAGAGACATATTCCGGAATTTGCTTAGTTTATCAGTTTAAGCGTAAAGTTTTTTTTTATCATGAAATGAGGAATATGGTTTTGCCCTTCAAATTTCTTTCTCCTTACAAAAGTTACGAAAAATTAAACATTGTGGAAATGTTTAACATAGAAAGTAGGAGTTGCCCATCATCTTGTAAGTAGATTATTTTAAGAGGTGAACTTTGAGATATTTTTACATCCAGCTTTTTAAAGACTATGGAATTAAAGAGCTAAGAAAATAGATAGGCCCAGTGAAGAGCGTTTTTTTTTTTTTAATGAAAAAACTACACAAAGCATTGGTATACGGGCCATCCAGCAATGTAGGAAAATAAATATTTCTGAATGGACATGTTAAGCAAAAGAGATTGTGGTTCATACATGTTGTTTAGGTAATTGATAAATTCTTCAAATTTGGGAAAATTGGTGTATTTATTTTGTAAATTAAATAATGTCTTAAAGATATCAGGGGAATTATGTAGAGCAAGGGTCTGCAAACTTTTTCTGCAATGGGTTAGATACTAAATATTTTAGATTTGGCATTCCATATGTCACAACTACTAAACTGCTGTTGTAGTGTGAAGTTAGCCATAGACAAGACATAAATGAATGAATCTAGCCACGTTCCAATAAAACCTTATTTACTGTAATAGGCAGTGAGCTAGATTCGGCCAAGGAACCATTGTTTGCAAACTCCTGATTTAGAGCAGTTGCCCTTTCATGAGTTCTTTTGCAGTCTTAAAAACAAAAAACCCAATTTCTGCTATGGAACTAAATTCTCAATAGTGAAAGTTTGAGTTTTATTTAGATTTTCACATTTCGAAATGTTTTCAAGTGGGGTATAGCTATTTTGCAACATCTTGGTTGTACAAAAAGAGGGCTGGGTATAGGTGTGAATTAAACAAGAGTTTTCACATATTTGGCTTGTTGCTGGGATAAAAGTGGCAAATTCTACCAATTCTTAAGCTTCAGACATTACTGATTGCCATCCAAGACCTCACAGATTCTCCTGGCAGAGGCTTATGTAATTGGACAGGCACCTCATGGACTTTTCTCCCCTTCTAAACCATCTGGGTCATGAGCCACTATTAGAAATGCTGTATACACTGTATTAGCAGTGACCTTCGGTCTGGTCTCATCTCTTTGCCATATGCTGTGTTTTGTCTCTGAAATAGAGTAAATATTGGTTAATATTCTTACAGAATGCTATCAACATGAAATTGATTAGGAAGGCAGAAATGTCCACGTGAGTGACTCTGACCACTGTTTGTTTTCTGTTCACAGTGGCACATTTCAGTATACCCTGGAAGCCACCAAATCTCTGCGTCAGAAGCAGGGGGAGGGCCCCATGACCTACCTCAACAAGGGACAGTTCTATGCCATAACGCTCAGCGAGACTGGAGACAACAAATGCTTCCGACACCCAATCAGCAAAGTTAGGGTATGGACCTCATTTCTCAAACAAAGCACAGAGGGATCGGATGAAGGGAATTGCTACCTCATGGTCTTGTGGAAGGGCATGGACAAAATTCCAAAATAAATAATTCTAGAACAAATGTCAGAGAGTTGGAGCAGGAGAGAACTTACTGGCTTACAGTTTATCATTTTAATCAGTAACCAATAAACCCCAGGGAGGGACTTGGTTGGGACATGCTTTCTGACTGTATCCAAGGAATTTTCCCAGCTTCCTTCATTACCTTTATGCTACCTAGTTGTTGTTCTTGTGTTCGATTAATTGATGTTAATTTTTCAAGCAAGCAGCTGTAAGTCAGAGCTGATTGTGGGCAAGGAAAGAGCAGCGGCTGTCTTCTGTCAGGGAGGCTGCAATTTATTGTGTCCCTGGACCCTTTGCAACTTGTTTACAAAGCCCTTCTGCAGCTCAGTGCTTACTCAGGAGTAAAGTGAGGCATGACATGATCCCTACCAGGAGTGACTGGTGGAGGTTTCACATTCACAAGAGTTAGTTCTGTTTGTAGGAAAATGGAGCTATGCCGGATGCCTACCAGTTTCTGGCATTCTCGCCGCTGCCAAGAAGGGAGGCAACTGGC
Source organism: Suricata suricatta (assembly GCF_006229205.1). Lineage (NCBI taxonomy): Eukaryota > Metazoa > Chordata > Mammalia > Carnivora > Herpestidae > Suricata > Suricata suricatta. The sequence continues at coordinate 44,591,322 of NC_043714.1, forward strand.
AATCCTTTTCAGTAGAAGAGTTTTCTGAAAATCATAGCAGAGCTGTCTGAAAAGAGGTTGAAGGACTTTCCTGCCCTATTGTGAAATGATTTATTTTACAAGCCGTGTGCATAGTGCCCACCCCACCTTATTTTGTCCATAGCTTCTGCCTCCTAAGCTCTCTAGTACATTGAGAAGAATGCCACACTGTGCCTAGAGCATCGTGAGTTTACCCCATCCCAGATGCCCATGCAGCATCTCTACCATGAGGCCGAAGAGAAAGAAGAGTACCTGGGCGCCTGCTGGCCAGCTTGTCTGTTACTGGCTATAGGTAACATCCTTGCAGCGGTGATCTCTGAGTCAGCGGGGTTTTGTGGCTTTGTTTCGGTGAGAAAGATAAGGAAGGCTTGCTGCTCATTTCTCAGTCCAGCAGTTCTTCCTCCCTCCAAGCCTGGCCCAGTCCCAGCTCAGAGCTGCAGGAGGCAGGGCAGCTGGGAGTAAGGGGAAGATGTGCCACCCAAGGCCGAGACCTTTGTAGGTGGAAAGGTGCCTGGTGTACCATGTGCCTGTGAGGGGGATTGGGGTGTTCCTACCCTCCTCCTCCTCATAATCATCGTAATGGTGAGGGAAATAATAATAATATTAATGACAGCAACAACAATGGCAGAAGGATGCCATAATAACAACAAGTGCCACAACGTAACAACACTATTTTTTGGGTGGATCTTCTATGTGCCGGGCACTGTGTTAAGTACCATATATCTTACAATGCATTTGAAACTAACAATAGCCCTACGATAAAGGCACTGTTTTTGTAATCTTACAGATGAGGAAACTTGGCCTTGTAGAGACAAATAAGTGGCCAAGGTTACACAGCTAAAATGTGAGGAAACCAGGATGTGTCCCAGACAGATTGCCGAACTCTTTCTCTTAGCCACTAAGATACACCATGTTGAGTCACATGGAGGAGGGCTAACAGCCTGAGGCACTTTAGCCCACGACCCACCTCTGGATATAGAAGCTAGACTGCACACATTAACCCCCCACGTGTGGATGCCTGGGAAGAAGACTCTGGGTAAATTGGGTCTTTAAAACACAATCTTGTAAATTACTAGTAAGTGTATAACTCTCTTAGATTGTATAACTCTGTAACCAGTATGTATATACACCCCCTTAACACCACCATTGTCATCACCCTGAAAAGAATGTGGGTGGTCCACATTCTAAGGCCATGACTGTTAAGGGTGGAGTCTAGACACTCTTTCAAGAATTCTACTTCATTGAAATGGTGGAAACAACTTAATATTTATTTCCATCTGTTTCATTTGGGCTGAAAAGAGCCTTGCTCTCTTAAGGGCTTCAGTCTAATACCCTTGGAGACTTAGAATGGTGCCTTTCAGAAGGATCTTTCTTACTCTTCAGCTCTGGGAGAGTAAGCAAGCTGGGGGAAAAGAGGGGTGCACTTGGAATCCACCAGCATCAATATTAGAGAAGAGTGTTTCGTTCTGAATCGAAACGTGTATGCTTGCGAATACCATTTTCAACCTGCCTTTCTCTTTATCACTGAAGAAATAAATTTCCAGACCAACAATATGCATTATTTAGGCTAATGTAGTCATTTGCTAGAAAAAACAATTACCTGCTATTTTTATCTTGGAACCAAAGGAAATAAACACCAGGAGACCACTCAGTGAACTTCTACACATACAGTAGTAGTCCTTGCCCCCTTACGTGTAGGGGCTGCATTGTAGGTTCCGCCCTCACCTCAGTGGATGATGCCCGAAGCCACTATCCATATATGCAGCTATGTAGATGCTCTGGTGTTTCCTCTACCTTCATACTTATGATAAAGTTTAACTTATAAATTAGCACAGTTAGAGATTAACAGCAATAACTAATAATAGAACAGTTATAACAATGTACTGTCGTAAGGTAATGTGAATGTGGTATCTCTGTGTCTAAATATCTCACTGTACTGTGCCCACCCTTCTTCTGTGATGGTGGGAGATGATAAAATACCTACGTGATGAGATGAGGTGACATGAACGATGTGGGCATTGTGACCTTAACGTTATGCTACTATTGACCCTTGGATGAGATGTCAGAAGACATTCCTCTGCTTCTGGATTGTGAGTGACCAATTGTGGGTAACTGAAGCCACGGATAAGGAGGACTCTTGTAAATGGCAGAGTTTCAGGCAGTGGGAGAGAGAAGAATGGAGCCTCGTGGCTCTGAGTTACCCCCGAATAGCCAGGGGACCCCTTCTTGTCATCTCTCCACACCTTTGAGGGTCATGCTGCTTGCGAATCCGAATAATAGAGGTATTTCTGAACTAGTGTTCCTAACAGACATCTGCTTCTTGTGTAACCAACGTTCACACATACTTTGGGAATCAGCCCGATTTTGAGTTGACCGTACAGCCACAAGCATGTATCATGCATCTCTTATTTGTTGGGCACCAGGACCGCTGTCTTTGTCCTCTTTGAGTTCCAAGCAAATGGGCCATTGACAGAATGGTTACAAATAATTATTGAAATGACTACAAGTGTGGAAAATACTACAAGAGAGAAGTTATTAAGGAATGAGAGTCAATGAAATATTCTGCAATAGTAGGAAAATGTCCAAGAAGTATTTTGGTTAGGGAGTGAGGAGAACACCGGTATCTCTGATACTATAGTTAAAGAGATTTGAGGGGGTTGATATGTGTTGGTGAGGTCTCATCTCGTAAGTGGCAGTGAATTAATGTATATTTAGTTAAATGAAGATTTGTATCATTTAGAACTCAAAGGAGTTTGGGATTCTTATTTCCACAAGATATAATTAGTTTTCCAAGAAAGTACATCCAAATTGTGTTGAAATAAATAAAACAGTTGACCTTGTATCTTTTGGCCTGTGAAGTATCTGAAGCTCAGATCCTTGTCCATCAGTATGAACTCATCCTGTAGTATTTCTTTCATTACCTTAGTATCTCTCTCATTGCTCCAGTAGTGAGGCAATTAGGCTAGAAACAGATGCTTGCTTTATTATAAATGGCACTAAATTCTGTGTTTAAGAATACAAAATTTCAAAAATGTGTTTGTTTTCAGTACAAAAATAGTTGTTTTGGTATCCCCACTTACTTCACGAAACAATAAATGGGCTGTTCATTGGTTAATTTGGCTGTTCATGATTCATGGTAAAAATGAGGTAGGATTCTTTTCCTATGTACAGTTCTCATTTCCCAGTCACTTTTTAAGGAGGCCCATTTTTAAACAAATTAACCCATACAGCCGAGCTTGTCTGGGTTTCGTGAAGCGAGGAAAGCACCCCTATAGATGCACACATAGCCAAAGCTGGAGGCTAAGCCTCCAAGGCACCGAGCAGGAAGTAAGCCCCGTGCTTCTCTCCTCTGCAGAGCGTGGTCATGGTTGTCTTCAGTGAAGACAAAAACCGAGATGAACAGCTGAAATACTGGAAGTACTGGCACTCCCGGCAGCACACGGCGAAGCAGAGGGTCCTTGACATTGGTAAGTTGACCTTGACCTCCATGTGTGGTCTTTGGTAAACTGTCATGTTGCCATGGTGCCAAGGAGAGCCAGGCTGGGACCCATGTTGCTCTTATGAAGAAATGCCAGGCATAAGTCTGTGCTCTTTTTCTTTGTTAGTACATTTGGTACAAATCAGGTTGAGAAATCAAAACCAGGGGATATTGAGTGCAAAGCACTTTTTGTTCTATGGAAGTCAACTGTGCCTCATATAATAATAGTGATACATTTGGATTTGCAAGGACCATGTCAGTTTCTAAAACATATTTCCGTGCCCTCCTATGTTTGGGCCTAATGGCCAGTCAGGTCAACCAGAAGAACCCTTGTGCCTCTATGACATAAATAACTTCAGGATCATTTGACTGTCAGGTACTTGGGAAGGTCACATGACTGGAAAGTGAGTTCTGGTTCTCTAATTCTCCATCTAGTGTTCCTTCGGTTCAACACATGCCTGGTGCTGATAGTATTAGGTGGGGTCCGGCTAATGACAATTTTGAGAGAGTTTTTCCAGCAGGAAAGGTGGAACGAATTTGCCAAGTATATTTTCTAGAGTTTGTGTATTCTTTTTTTATTTTAATGTTTATTTATTTGTTTTGAGAAAGAAAGAGAGAACAGGGTGGGAGCCCAGCGAGAAAGAGGGAGGAAGAGAGAGAGAATCCTAAGCAGGCTTCACGCTGTTAACCCAGAGCCCGACCCGGGGCTCGATCTCATGAACTGAAGATTATGACCTGAGCTGAAATCAAGAGTTAGACATTTAACCAGCTGAGCCACCCAGGCACTCCGGAAATCTGTGTATTCTGTCTATTCTCTAGAGATGGGTAGTCCCCTGGGTGGGACTTAGGGTTCAACCAGGAAAGCAGAGTCCATGCCGAATGGTCGTACGGAGGGAATTTGTGGCAAACATTGAGAGGGCGGAAGGCACTGGGAGGCATTCCAGAAGTGAGTGACAGCAGGAGTCTGTCGCTATTCCCTATAGGGTTGGAGGGTCAAAGGAGGAGGTGTTAGGTGTTGGCAGAACCACTCAGCAAGAGCTGGGAGCATAGTAGGGCTGCCTCAGCCAGAGCCGGGACCACAGAGGGAGCAGGGAGCGGCTTTGCAAGAGGAGGAAGAACCACGGAGGAGACGCTGCCAGAAACACCTCTTTAAAGAATGCCAAGAGGGAGGAGGAGACGGAATGCACTGTTTTCTTCCTGTCTCCTAGTCTCCCACCGGTGCTTCCCAAGGGCCACATTTACCCTGAAGCCATTGGGCACATCCTAGCAAATGCAGTTTGCAGCATTGATCTATGGGGTACACAGTAAGAAGGGGAAGTCAGGGATTGGATCCAGTTCCTAGAGATTACTTAAAGATGCAGACAATAATATATGTGTTTCTAAGTAAGTATAACACTGTATATGCTGTCTTTATAAGAAATAAGTACTTTCTCATCTGAGGGCTTTCTTAATTTTTAAAAAAATTTTTATAGTTTATTTTTGAGACAGAGAGAGACAAAGCATGGGTAGGGGAGGGCCAGAGAGAAAGGGAGACACAGAATCCAAAACAGGCTCCAGGCTCTGAGCTAGCTGTCGGCACAGAGTCCAACACGGGGCTCGAACCCATGAACTGCGAGATCATGACCTGAGCTGAAGTCCGCTGCTTAAGTGACTGAGCCACCCAGGCACCCCTCATCTGGGGGCTTTCTTACTGCATTTTGCAGAAAAGAGGACGCAGTCACCGTGAGTGTAGACAAAGTGAAGGTTTCCTTGTGTTGGCTATCAGAAGGTATCACTGAACCATGGAAGGTATTATTGAGCCATTGCTTTGCTTTCTTACACACTGCAACGATGGAGTTTTTAGACCTCCCATCTCACCCTTGGTAAGGTCTCATGGCCAATGGCAGAGACCTTAGTGACTAGGTTAGGGTGAGAGACTCACAACAGAACATGTGGAACTACTTGCTGGTTTATACTGCAAAATGGTTACACTCCTCCTTACCCCAGTGCACACCAGCATGCCCCCCCGCCCCCACACACGTCCACTTCCTATTAACTAGACAAATGTATTTATACATGCTTAATACTAAATCACACACATAATAATAATAAATTTAATACATGCGGAAACTGAGCCCAGAGAGACCCACTGACCCACTTTTCCAAGGGACTTCTCCGATAATCCGTGCTGGAGCTGGGATGAGACCGTCTTCTTCACCCAGCTCTACCCAGAAACTCCCAAGATTGATTGACTAGGACAAGGGGTTGGGGATACTTGCCTTAACCTGCTTTGTAGCCCATCTACATAGAACAGAGGAACAATTTTATTTTATTTGAAAAGTTAGCCTTATAATTATTACCCAAGAAAATGAGAGGAGCAATTAAATAGAAATATGGACGAGGTCCAAATAAGGCAAATAATAAAAGCATTTTACTGACTTACCTGCTGGTTCGACTTTGATAGTGTTGCAAGGTTTACTTTTCTTAGGACAGGATGGTTCTCCACTCTGCCAGGACCTCCGATCTTATCTCTCTTCTTATCTCCTCTTGCCCTGCCTGCAGACTTTTCTCTATAGCCCTTCACACATGCATGGGCACACACGTGCACACACATGATTTATCTTTGAGATTTATGACTTTTACCAAGAAGCTTTGTGGCTTTCTTGGGCCACTTGCTCTGAACCTGAACCTGAGGTATTCTATTCAATCAGTCCCTTAGCTTCAAATGGAAAATGGATTTTTCTCACCACAACCTCAACCTCACAGCTACTCACATCAGATGAGGAAATACGCAAAAAAAAAAACTTATATTATTCATTCTTATATGAGATTAAAAAAATCAAACCATGTGCTCCTCTGCCAGGGATGGTCAATGGCATCTCCAGTATAAAGGCGGAGCTGAGCACGTATACATCCGTGTGTGGTGCACCGCTGTCAGCGGGAGCTCTGGGGTGTGGTGCTGAGAACCTTGTCAAGGGTCCTCCTTGGTTCCAGCAGGGGCGTGAGCAATACCTGCTGAGGGTGAGGGGAGGCTGAAGAGTGCATGTGCCATGTAATTGCCAGTTTGGGTCGAGAAGCTTCTAGTAGCCTAAAGAAGAGAGGGAAGAAGACAGCATTTAAAAATGTTTTACTCTGCTTCACCTCCATGAAGCCGGAGGTTATAGTCAGGGCTCCAAAGCTGCAGTTTCTAAATCTCCACCAGTCACTGTGATCATCAGGGTCAACTCGGCCCTCTGGGTAGTGACCTTGAGGCTGGAGTTCAAGACTGAGATGAGACCCCTTTCACTAAAGCAGAGATTCATACCATGTGGTCTTCAGAGTCTGTGGGTGGATGTAGGAGAACCTCAAACTCCTTAAATGCAGTTTTGTGTGTAGAGGTGTTCATAGTCTTTCATCTCATTTTTCTGAAGGTTCTCGGGGTAACCAGCCATCCTCCAGCTCTCTGCCTCTCTACCTCCACTCCCAGCAAAGCCCACGTCCACATCCCCTTGGCACTCATGCGCAAGGATTTCTCTCTTATCTCTTGTACCCTGTAAGATGGCAGGTGGAAGGGAACATTAGCAATTAGTTCTTACTTGATAAAAGTAAAACAAACACACGGACTTTAGCCCAAGCAGCTCCTGCTCCTTTCAAAGCACACAAGCAGAGTTCTCCAAGCCTCACAAGTTCTTTCCTGTGAGTTCTTTGAATAACAATTATTCCAGGTCATAAATGAGTTTACATTCTGCCCCCCAAGGAGCTTTTCTGTGCCAGTTAGACCTGAGGTCTCCTGTATGGAAGTGGTACTTGGATTTTATCTCTGATTGTGAATATCCCTTTATAAGGATACGGAGTTAGTGCTGGTCCCATATTAGTTCCCACCGGCTTGCAGAAAGGCATCATTATTGCATATTCATTCAGCAAACATGCCACACCCTTTGTTAGCAACTAGCCATTCAGAGGCAATTAGGACAGAGCCCCTGTCCTCAAATGGCTCACCGGAGTGTGGAGGCAAGAAGCTAAATAACTAAGATGTCACACAATGAGTGGCATCTTGGAGGAGCACTTCCTGGAGGAGGTGTTTCTGAGACCCCTCAGAGAGGATGAGAAGGGGTCAACAAGGTGGGGGAGCGTGTGACAAGCCAAGGAAACAGCACCGCATACACAGGAATCCAGACAAAGAACCAAAACGAGAATGGCAAATTATAAAGTCTGTTCAAATTGTCAGCAAAGATGGGAGGTGCTGGAAACCGTCATACATGCTAGTAAGAGTGTTCATTGATTGAACTGATACAGACAGTGGAGGAAGGAAGTCCTGAGGAAATGAGAGAGGAGGGCTTGGGAGTTGGGGAAAGGAGGGGAATCTTAGAGCAACAGGGATGTGAAATGGAGATGGGTTTGCTGGTCTCCAGCTCCGGAAAGAGGGGTTTGCACGTGGGACAGACTGAAACTCCAGGCCTCCTATGGAGGCTAATCAAGCCTGGTGCAGTGTGTGGGGGTCCGGGCCCTGGAAGGCTGCAGGCGTTAGAGGGCCACTGACTCTTTCCACCTCCCTCCCCATGGCAAACCTGACCTGCAGGGGAATGTTGGGAGATGCTACCCCAGGAGCTTTGCAGAGGAGCATCACCACAGCAGATGCTGAGAGCAATGAAGCTCGGAGTTTTTCTCCCTTTGCCACTTTAACACTGTCTTGGCTTCATAAAGACTCATTGCACAGTTTTGTTGGGAAGATATTCGTGTGTGTGTGTGTGTGTGTGTGTGTGTGTCCTTTTTTACATTGAGTAGTAGCATGCATACCTTGTTTTTAGTTTTTCTATTATTGAACAGAGTGGATTTTAGAGATCCAAGAATATGGAAGAGAGGAATGATAAAAGTTATACCTAACATGTTGTCGTTCATCCAAGTGGCTGTGTTCTGTTTGTACATCAGTCTTCCCAGATTGCTGGTAAGGACTGATGGAGGGGAGGGTGCAGACATAGCAAACAAATAGGATGCTGTGACGACAAAGCGTTTCTCTTTAATGAGTTGCAGTACTTGAACTCAGAGGCTTTGGATAACCATTGGGGGTTTTTAGCAGCACTGTCGCGGGCTGATATCTGTACTTTAGAGAGTTAATTCCACAGGGCAGCATGGAGGATGGGGTGAAATGAGGGAGAGACCGACAGTGGGAGGGCCAGTGATAGCCAGGGGAATGGTGGCGTGCCCCCCGGAGCAGTGAACTGTAAAGGGGAGATGCAGAGTTATCCCAGGAACAGGACACAAAGCCTAGAACAGAAAAAGCCTCCATGATGACTGGCTCTGTGGCTAGAGGAGAGGGAAAGGATCACAGAAACAAAGCATGGCTTTGCTAACTACATGGGTGCCCTGCTCCAATGCAGCCAGGAAGTGCAGGCTGGCCAGGTGTGTTCAGCCAGGGTTGTGATGATTTCGAGGCACCATCTGCACATAGATTAGCTAGAAGTTTCCTGGGCCTCTCATTTGCACAGTGGAGTCATCCAGTTTTGCACACTGTGAGCCACTTAAAAATACTTTACGCGAACCAGAAATGAAAAAAAAGAACTGGACTACATACCAAGCTTACTCCAGTCATTCCAAGATCACTTTCTGGGGAAGGCACATATTTCTCTTCGTTCCCTTTCATGGAGGGAAGAAAAGTCAGCAGAGGTTCCACAGCTGAAATTAACTTTACAGTATGAGAGCCAGAAGCTACAATAGATAAATTGAAGCACATTCATGTACAGTTTCTTTGTACGGTTTCTCTCTCCCAGACAGAATTAAGAATTATTTTGCCACCTTCCAATGCAAATATTCCAAAATAAAGAACACCGGTGGTTTTTGCATTTTCACAGTGGGTGGCATGGATTGTAAATGACAATGACATCATAGTGCAATGACAGTGACTTCACAAGCACCTCTCAATATGCCTCATTACTTTATTGTCACAGCCAAAAAACCATTATTGATATATAAATTTGTGGCTAATTTTGAAACCAACAATTTGCTTTTCATTCCCTCTCTGTCTTCAATTTCGGTTCACACCTCAGGATGTGTCGGTTACGGTGTTAGTATTAATCCCGTACTTCTCCATGGTAAATAGCAGCAGGCAATTGTCATTCATCTTTGATTATTAGCAGGTGATTACGGGATTTTTATCCGTGCCCTCATGCAAATCTGTCTTTTTAGCACCAGTTTTTAAATGCCCCTTTTATGTCAAGGTAAAGCTTTTCTTCAAAGCTTAAGTCCCAATGAGATGGACACATTTCCTGAAGTTTCGTTCTCAATAGTTTTCTTTGGGAGTTGAAGAGAAGCCTTTCAGAAGACTCTGCAACACAGAGTTTGACTAACTGTGGTGAATTACTCCGTTTAGCTGATCTGTCTAGGCTTCGGAGCTCTCTTCACTCTGGTATCATATTCCCCTTTCAGAGAGGATTGTGATTAAAATTAACATTTTTTTCTTGGGGTTTCCTAGAGGAAAGACCAATACCATATGATTTCACTCAAATGTGGAATTTAAGAAACAAAACATACAGAGGAAAGAAAAGTGGCAAGCCAGAAAGCAGAGTCTTAACCAACTATAGAGAACAAACAGCTGGTTCCCAGAGGGGTGGTGGGTGGAGGGTGGGTGAACTAGGTGAAGGAGATGAAGAGCACACTTCTCTTGTTGAGCACTAGTAACATATGGAACTGTTGAGTCACCATATTGTACACTTGAAACTAATATAACACTGTATGTTAACTACACTGGAATTAAAAAAATTTTTTTAAATGGAGATTAATCTTCCTGGAACTTGAGCAGCTCTAGGAATTGGGTTTGCGGTTCAAATATAGCAAAAGATAATCCATGTGAGGAGTTGTAGTTCTTGTAATGCGTCTGTGTCCTATGCCACCAGTTACCAGAAAGTCATGTCTTTTGTTTGATTAGAAGGTACTGCCCACAATAGCCAATCCCCTGTAATCATCTCCAATGTGCAAATGGGGCTCCCTCCCCCGAGCACAGCAGCCCCCAACATTTTCCCTCCTAGATGTTACTTCCAGACGCTGTTCACATCCTAGTTAAACCAACTCTGATTTATAAAAGAGAAGGGAACTCTTTCTCAGATGATGATACCTTCCAGGCTCTCTCAAAGATCCATCCTAGTGGCTACCAACCTTCATTGTCAGACAGAAGCTTCAAATACTCAAAGATACATACGTACAGTTGTACTTTTGAGTTGTAGGTTGATGCAGTTCAAACACAAGCTTACACAGGTGAGTCACCTTCTGCTTTTAGGGAAGTGCTATAGCCACAGTAATTGCAAATTCCTTTTCACCATCAACTTCAGTTAAAAAACATTTATGTGACAAAAGTGTAGTAGGCCATTAAGGTTGTATATTTTAAATCATTATACGGAGCGCCTCGGTGAGTTCAGTCTGTTAAGTGTCAGACTCTTGGTTTTGGCTCAGGTCATGATCTCATGGTTTGTGGGTTCCAGCCCTGCGTCAGGCTCTATGCTGACAGCACGGAGCCTGTTCTCTCTCTCTCTCTCTCTCTCTCTCTCTCTCTCTCTCTCTCTCTCTCTCTCTGCCTCTCTCTATGCCTCTCCCCAGCTCATACTTTCTTTCCCTCTCTCTCAAAAATAAATAAACATGAAAACATTACAAAATGCAAGTGCTCTTTAAGGTTTATTCATGCAGAGCATATTGATTTTCAGTAATCACTGAGCCACTGTGGGTGTTCATTTATTTCATTGCATGTCTCAGTATGAGTCCTAGAAACTCATTGTTTTGGGGAAAATGGCTCTGGGAGAGTCACTTCCTTCTCAGCATGTGTACTCAGTGTGATCCAGCAGTTCCTCCCACCTCCCCCCAGCAAAGGGTCCAGGACAGAGCCAGAGTTCATAAACTTCACATATGTCCACACCCTGATTCTTGGAGACTCCCTTTTGAACAATCCTGGGTCTTCTTCCTTCCTTCCACTCCATGTTTCTTTAAAAATGGTGTTCACTAGCCCACATCCTACACTACTAGTGTCTCTCCATCCAGTACAGCCTATCTTTTATTTAAAAAATCTTTTTTTTAAGTTTATTCATTTATTTTGAAAGAGACAGAGAGAGGAGTTGGTTGAGAGAGAGGGAGAGAAAGAATCCCAAGCAGGCTCCACACTGGCTGCACAGTGCCCAACATGGGGCACAAACCCACGAAATCATGAGATCATGACCTGAGCTGAAGTTGGATGCCTAACCAACTGAGCCACCCAGGTGGCCCTATTAACAAAAAAAATCTTAGTGCCAAATCTACAGGTCCTTTTGTGCCTGGCACTAGTTTTCCTAGTTACTTCCAACTTCTCCTTTGTTCCTCTCTAGGGTGCTCCTTGCCCACAGTGTCCATCCCACCCTCCTTGACCTGGCGGACATTTCACCCCTTAAGACCTATTCCTCGGGCCCCCTGTCGGTGGGATCTTCCTAATCTTTCCAGGCAGAGTCAGCTGCTCCCTCTATGGGTTTTAGTTTCTATCTAGTCAATAACACCTGGTCCATCAGTATACATTCTGTCCATCCGGCTAGGTGCTGAGCTTCTTGAGTGGAGAGGGGATTTTTTTAACCTTTGTATGCCCAGCACCTGGTACAGAGCCTGGCACAGAATAGATGCTAAGCCAGTGTTAACTAGTTGATGAACAGACTGCTATGTGCGGCTTTGTGTTTGAGTAATAACAGGCAAGGTAAGCAGGCCTGTGTCTAGTTACCCAGAAAATCAGGCTGGGGTCATACTTTCTCCTCTTCCATGCTGAAAGAATACCTTTTGGTAGGATGTCAAGAGGGTAAATGTGTATTTGGGATTTTATTTCTTATATCTTAAATAGTAGCCAATTATACTGTAGCCATTTCGATGAAACTAGTTTAATGACTAAGACTAAGTGCTAACATAAAAATAGAATACATGTACTAATAAACCAAGGGAAATGACTCATTTGTAACATCACTAGAAATTACGACTGTTTTATGAAAGCAAACACATAGGAAATTGTTTCAAAGCAGACTTTCAAGAAAAAAAACACTAGCTAGATTTGGAAATTAGTAATTATAATAAATGTAGCCCTTAATCATTTTTCTTCACTGCTCCTGGGCCCGGGATATTATAGTTGACTAGACCTTTCCCTGCAGAGGGTTTCCTGACTGCTGACAGTTTAAAAGCCCTGAGTTGTTGACCAGAAGGAATGTTACCAGAGAGAATTAAAGCATGGCATAGATGCTCAGAGACCCCTCTCAGAATCTTAAGAGACCCTCTGACTGAATACAGTAAAAAGTTTTATTTCCTATCTTGCATCTTTTCCTCCCAACATTTACTGGGCACTGCACTGTCTTTCCTCTGCTTGATGGAACCTTTTCTGTATCTTTAGCCGTAGAAGACCATGCTTTGGTCTCAAACACGTAATCTGCGCTTTTATTTGATTTCATGTTTTTTTGTTTGAGGCTTGTTTCTTTTCTTCAGAGATGCTTTTAACGAGACTCCAGGGAACCTGATAGGCTCGCATTTTTTAGTATTATTTGATTGGCTTAACAGTTACAAAAACTACATGGGCATACACTCTGATATTTTCGGGAGGGTCATCTGTTTACGGAACAAAACTACAGAACTGCATCGTCCGCTATCCTTCAACATGCACTAGGAGCCTCTCTCTTGCCGCACTTTGTAACAGAAACAAACTTACGTCTTTGCAATACCCCCAAGTGCGAAATGAGGCAAATCTAAAGTTTTCTTTCTTTGTTTACACAACCTAAAACTTGCCAAGAGAAAGTTTTTCCACAATTAAATTAAGTGCTTTGAGGTTGTAGAAACCCAAATAAGGGAAAGCTAATAGAAAGAAAAGTCTTTGAACAGGTTCCCAGGAATGCAGAGCCGCCACTCGTTTTTCTGCTTTTGCAAAGACAAGTATTGAAATAAGTGAGCATGATCTTGTGGGGTAGGGGCGGCTGTTTTCTGCATTTCACACATAGGGAGCCGAGCTTAGCACAGTTACGCAGATTTTCTTAGGTGGCTGTGGATCCTGTTGAACTCATAATTTATGACAGTCCTCGGATGCTCTGGTCAGCATTACAAGGGAGAAAGCAACAGCTTCCTTCCTTTGAGGACAAGTTTAGCTTATGGAAGATACATTTATAAATATATTTTTTCTATTTTAGAGAGGTGGGCAGGGGCAGGGAGAGATGGAGAGAGTGAATCTTAAGCAGGCTCTATGCTCAGTGTGGAGCCTGACGTGGGGCTTGATCCCATGAACTGTGAGGTCATGAACTGAGCTGAAATCAAGAGCTGGACATTCTACCAATTGAGCCACTCATGTGCCCCTTGAAGAAACATATTTAAGAGAGTTAGAATTTCAATTTTGAAATGTTATCTAAATCCTCTAATAACTGGTAGAAAAGAAGTAAACAGGAATGGCAACATGAGTCATTCAGGTAGCAGTTAATGCAGAAGTCATTCATGTGTAACAAACTAGAACAGCTAGTGCGGTCCCCGCCCCTGCACCCGATACATACATAACAGACTCACCTTCCTGTGTCTGTTAATTAATTTGGTGTGTGTGCTGAAGCAGCCAGGGGAGCTCAGAAGCGGAGGTGAATTCACAAGAAACAGCGAGTGTTGGTGAGGATGTGGAGGAAGAGGAACAGTCGTGCGCTGTTGGTGCGAACGCAAACTGGCGGAGCCGCTGTGGAAAACAGTAGGGAGGTTTGCCAGAAAATTAAAAATGGAACTACGCCATGATCCAATAATCAAACTATTGGGTATTTACCCAAAGCATACGAGAACACTAATTCAAAAGGATATATGCGCTCCCATGTTTATTGCAGCATTATTTACAATAGCCAAATTATGGAAGCAGCTCAATTGTCAATTGATAGATGAATGAATAAAGAAGATGCGGCACACACACACATATATGCAATAGGATATTACTCAGCCATAAAAAAGAATGAAATCTTGCCATTTGCAGCAACGTGGATGAATCTAGAGCAAAATAAGCCAGCGAGAGAAAGACAAATACCATATGATTTCACTCAAATCAAATTCACTGAAATTTAAGAAACAAAACAAACAGAGGAAAGAAAAGTGAAAAATCAAAAAACAGACTCTTAACTATTGAGAACAAACAGCTAATTCCCAGAGGCAAGGTGGGTGGAGGGTGGATGAAATGGGTGGACATGAAGAGCACACTTACCTTGTTGAGCACTAGTAACATATGGAACTGTTGAGTCACCATATTGTACACTTGAAACTAATATAACACTGTATGTTAACTACACTGGAATTAAAAAAGAATTTTTTAATGGAGATTAATCTCAGTGGAACTTGAGCAGCTCTAGGAATTGGGTTTGTGGTTCCAATTTAGCAAAAGATAATCCATGTGAGGAGTTGTAGTTCTTGTAATGCGTCTGTGTCCTACGCCACCAGTTACCAAAAAGTCATTTCTTTTGTTTGAATGTTTTCCATCTGCAATTCAAAAGTACAATCGTATGTATTTGAAGCTTATATCCGACACTGCAGGCTGCTAGACCCTAGAATGGGTCTTTGAGAGAGACTGGAATGTCTTCCTGTGGAATGGCAAGTCTCAGTCTCTTACTAATGATAAAGCACCATCATCTGAGAAAGAGTTTAGTTCTCTTTTTTGAATCAGAGTTGGTTTAACTGGGATGGTAACAGTGTCTGGAGGTATCCTCTAGGGTGGGAAAATGCTGGGGGCTGCTGTGCAGGACACGGGAGCCCCATGTGTAGGTCTGAGATGGTTACAGCAGATTGGCTATTGTGGGCAGTACCTTCTTACCCTGTATGCCTATAACATCTTGTTCCACACCCACCCCTAAAAGTGTTAGTAAATTAAGTAATAAGATGAAGAATGGAAGCCTAAAGTTAAACATGAATAGTTCATGCAGTATACAATAATGAATTATTTACCAAAGCACTATACATGTCTTCATTCATTAATCAAAATGTCAGAAAGTACTGGGCACTAATTTTCAAGAGATGAAATATTTTGATGAAAAAATAGACTGAATCTAAATCTCACTGAATAACACAGACTAAGGAGAAGAGCTTAATTTTAAGCCCATCCAAGTTTATTTAAATTCAGAGCTAGAAGCCATGATGCATATATATTTTATATGCAGATGTGTTTTTATGTCTACACAAAGGGTATGACTTTTTCTCAGTTTGAAATCATGTTTACAGACCAAGACCAGCACTCTTTGAAAAACTGAAATCAGAATAAACCCTAGCATACATGGAACACAGGTTACCGTGTAAAATGCTTTTCTTATTATAAGTTTATTGCCACTACAATTGAAAACTAGAACATTGGCTTATAAATTCTTCTGCTAGAAACAGTAAGGTGAATCAAACACAAATAAAATATTAGGAGAGAATCCCAAGAAAAAAGAGAATTCCAAGAAAGATTCCCCCTTAAATGATGTGTGTGAAGGTAATGTAATCAGCCATGAAGAGTAAACAGGAAAAATATTTACATTGAGCTTTAATATCAAAGTCACTCTATATTGGTCGCATCCTTTAAGTTACAAATTATGTCTTTATAATTTCAGCCATTGTACTAGGTTATGTATGGAAAGGTGCTCATTTGAAAGGTTGTATGTACGTCACAGAAATCAGAGGACTCTGGCTATGTATGTAAACAATTTCTTAGGTTCCAATCCCAACTTGGCCACTTAAAAACTAAGTGATTATCTGGGATGGGAGGTACTTAACACTTTTGCCTATTTCCTATTTTACACAGTAAGGATAATTTAAAAAGCTACTGGCCAGAATTGTATGAGATAATGTTTGGGAAGTATGTATATTTAGAATACACTTGGCTCTCAGAACTGGTGGCTGGTCCTATTATTTACTCAGGGGCCAGGACCAAATGATGGAAATACATTTAAAGCCTCTAAAAACCAGCTCAAGTGTCAACACACTTAAGGAGAGCCAAGTTCCCTCTGACTAGGGAGAAGCATGGTAATGGATATAATGAACTCATTCGCGTTCTTATGAGTCATCCTGGCTTTAAGAAGCTGCTACTTTGATTTTGAAAAACAAAAAAAAATCTCAAAACCTGCTTGGACTAGGGTTTATTTATTCTACCTATTTTAAGTCAGAGTGAATACTTCTAGAATGACCCTCAAGTGTTTCCGTAATTTGAGCTGGTTCTATGTGGTCTTCGCAGACAGAGGGAAGCACATGTTTGAGGACAGGTGGATGGGGGACGGAGGGGCCACTGTTGTTCCCCTCACCCACTGAAGGGTCTGTTAGAGATTGTCTCCCTTTTGTAGATGAGACAACACACGTTCAGAGAAGTTCTCTAACTTACTCAATGTCACGGGGCTTTTTGAGAAGAGGACAGAAATTAAACTTGGGTCTGTGTGTCTCCACCCACAATGTCCTTTATTCCTATGCTGTGGACACAGCCACATAAGTTGACTCCTTGTATGGTCTTTATCTTTTTTATTTTTTTTTTGAGAGAGACAGAGCACGAGTGGTAGGGGGAGAGAGAAAGAGAATTTTAAATAGTCTCCATGCCCAGATCAACGCAGGGCTCAATATATCACAACCATGAGATCATGACCTCAGCTGAAGTCAAGAGTCAGACGCTCAACTGACTGAGCCACCCAGGCGCCCCAAGCTTTTTTTTTTTAAACAAACAACCTCTTCTTAGACTGCAGGGTATGCACACAGAATTGGCAATAATGCCCTCAGCCATTTTCAGCATTCCAGGGCTCATTATTACACTAGCCCAGACAGAATCCACACCTTTCGGAAGAGAAGCAATTTTTATATTAATTATACCATTCCTTTTAATCTCCAACAATATATATACAAAAAATAATTAAAAAGGATAGTTATAATTTACCAAGCACGTGAAGCTTAATTAAGGTGAGGGAATTAACAGTTCCTTTGACGGCATTCCAGAATCACGCTTACACATACAGTTTGAAGAAAACTCAGCCTACAAAAGTCTGAGTCTAAAAACTGATTAACAGACTGCCGATGATAGGCAAAACATAAAAGAATAAGACAGCAAAAGGGATTCACCATCATACTTTCCACAACAATTAAAATAGAATTGAATCCCATAATTTCTCCACAGAATGTAACTTGCCAGAAATTTATATGAAAAGCACAGCTCATCTGCCCATGCTCAGACTTCGGCAAAACACTGGAGTTGGCCATTTTTCTTCCTCAAACTTCTTGTTTTCTCGGAAGGGCTAACTGTTGAACTTTTCTTTCTGTCTTCATGGTGCCTTTGGGATATGGAGATGCTTTCTTTGCTTTCTCGCCACTCCAGCACTCAACCCGGCCCTGCTTAGTTGAGGAATTTGCAGTGGTCTCTGCTTCATGGAACTTCCCCAAATGCTTCTCTACCAGCTAGTTGCCATGTAGGCTGTGCTGTGATTTTTCCCCACAAGATATTAATATCTGTGACAACTTACTGTGTAATTTGCAGGATAAATATAGGCAGTGATTAATCGTATGGTTTTTAGCAATGGACAGACTCAGATTCAAATCACAGTTGGCCTCTTACCAGCCATGTGATCTACGAGCCACTTAAACTTCTCTGTAGGAGGAGGATGCTAATACCCACCTCACAGAGTGGTTGTGGGGATTAGAGGAGGTTGTGTTGGTAAAAGACTTGGCGCATGCTTGGCACTCAGGAAGCTCTTGGTTTATGGCGGTTATTATTATCCCAAGAGTATTTGCATTTTAATGTCACGAGATGACAGTATCCTTACCCAAAGGAATGCGCATTTCAGGGTGGGGTTCTATCTCAGAGCAGGTGCTACTCAGATCTCACCATGGAGGTAATTGCTTGGTTCTCCTATATGTATGGTTCTTATCCACTCAAGGGGAAATCTTTGTCACATGGATCTCATCGATAGTTGATGTAGGACCCCAATGACAGATGTCACTTTTTCTAAGATTTATATGTGGACTGATTCAGGTGCACCCAAAGGAGTCAGTCATTTCAATTTGCCACAGAACAGTGCTACCCGCAGTGTAGACCCCAAACCAGCAGCCTCAGCCCCATTTGGTGGGAGCTTATTAGAAAGGCACATTCTTTGTCACATCCCAGACCGACTGAATCATAATCTCTGGGAGTGGGCCTGGATATCTACATTTTACCAAAGCACTGCAGGTCATTCTGGTGCACCCTAACATTTGTGAGGCCCTGTTATAGAACACCCGTACAAGCCTTTAAGCTTTGGGAAACCAGAAATATTCACTCTGCATCTTTGGGGAGCATCCTACAGGTCCTAGAGAATGTATATGGCTGTGCATTCCCATACGTTCCACTCTGACATTTTAAGGACAGCCTTAGAGTGGACCGTGGAAAGTTTGACTATCACCAGCAGCATGACATTAACAATGATATCAACTTCATTCTTACTTCATTTGATAGACTGCCTTTCTTTCATGGTTTTATTCTTTTTATGCTTCAGGTTAGTTGTGTATTTTAGGGTTATTCTTTTGTGTATAAATTATTGAGATTAATTAGAACTACCTGTAGGGCCACCTGGGTGGCTCAGTCGGTTAAGTGTGGCTCAGTCAGCTCTTGATCTCAGCGCAGGTCTTCCCACGTTGGGCTCCAGGCTGGGCATGAAGCCTACTTGGGGGGGAGGGGAGTAAGAGCTACCTTTAAAATTCAGGTTAAATTAGCATAATTTTTCTTAGAAATATATTTCAGCCATTTATAATTTTGTCTCAATGTGCTGACTTTTGGAAGTATCTAAGCCATTTTCCTATTTATATTCTCATTTTTTCCTAAATAGATGTTAGTTAGTAATCTATAGATATTTACTACCCAGGGTACAAAACGTGTACCTTTTATGCTGCCTTGTCTTCTTTTAGGGAAAAAAAAACATACATTCAAAATGTGATATGTTCAAAATCAAGTGTATATCATTTTTTTTTTTTTTTGAGTGGGTCGACTGCTTTTCAGCTCTGGTGGCCATCATGCAAGAACAAGCCATATGCTCAAACCACGTAACTTGTAATCATAGAAAGGAACCCCAGGTGCAGGAGGTGGGTTACTGATCTTCAGATAATGCTCTGTCCATGTCCTAACTCCCAGAAACTATAAATAGGACCTTCTTTGGGAACAAGTTTTTTACAGATGTCATTCAGTTAAGGTTCTCAAGATGAGATCATCCTGGATTAGGGTGAGCCCTAAATCCAATGACAAGTCCTTAGAAGGGAAGAGAAGAGACACAGAGACACAGAAGAGAACACCATGTGAAGATAGAGGCAGAGATTAGAGGGATGTGTCTATAAGTCAAGGGACGCTAAGCATTGCCAGCCACCACCACAAGCTAGGAGGAGTCTCCAGAAGGAACCAGCCCTGCCAACACCTTGTTTGGGGAGTCTGGCCTCCAGAGGATAAATATCTGTTGTTTTAAACTACCGACTTTGTGGTACTGTGTTATGGCAGGAAACTAAGCTAATTACGCCAGCTCATTTACAGTACCTTTTACTAGTTGAAACTATCAACATTGGCAAAATTTGGGTTTAAGAAGCTTTCATGAGGAAATAAGGAAGGCTTACCAACAGGTTGCTGAGTTTCTGTTCATATACTCTGAGTCATGAACCCTTAAGCAAACAACAGTAACACAGTTTTCAGAAATGGGAAATATAGCTATTAGCATTTTATTCATTGGACCAAAAAAGCATGTGGACAAACCAACACCAATGAGCGTAAGCTGCTTAGTCTTAGAAAACTTGCATAGTCACAAACGATAGCAGAGCTATTTTACCATCTGTAGGAACAGCGAGAGACTAAAGAGGAACAGACATTTCTTACGTTGAATAAGGTTAAAGAGGAAGGTGTGAGATTAGTCTCAGTTGTATATAAGGTTTCAAATGCTTGTAGATACATTCATTAATTCACTTACCCCATTAAATAAATTTAGGGAGTATGATGTTAAGCACTGAAAAATATCGGTGTTTAAGATAAGTTTTTTGCTCTCAGAGAACAAATAGCAAATGGGAAATGTGGATAATAAATAAGTAAACAGATAAATAAAATATTGGCACATGGTATGAAGGAAATAAACAAGGTAATTAACCACTCAGTAGAAAGTCGCCTTCCCAGTGTTCCTGGTTTTTGTTATTGGCATAAAAAAGCATACTAAATGTAATTGTGTTGTTCAGTTATTTGTCTACTTATTTATATTCTCTCCTTCTGGACTATAAAAGCCACATGATCAGGGACCTAATCTTGTTTCTTGCTATCTCCCGAGTGTGAGGACACTGCCTGGCACGCTGTGGACACGCAGTACATATTTGTTCAATATATTTATTTATTGATGAAGTGAATATGATAGAAACTGACAGAGGCCTTGTGCATGACTAGGGGATGCAGAGAGCATTGTATTTGTATTGCACTTGTATTTAAAATCCTTGGTCAGGGGCGCCTGGGTGGCTCAGTCGGTTAAACTTCCGACCTCGGCTCAGGTCAGATCTCACATTCGTGGGTTCGAGCCCCGCGTCAGGCTCTGTGCTGACAGCTAGCTCAGAGCCTGGAGCCTGCTTCCAGTTCTGTGTCTCCTTCTCTCTCTGCCCTTCCCCCTCTCATACTCTGTCTCTCTCTGTATAAAAAATAAATAAAACATTAAAAAAAAATAAAATCCTTGGTCAAAGTGTTTGACCAAACTGCTTTGTTTTGTCTACATTTCTAAATATGACATTTGGTATTTACACATCAGAGTTCACCTAAAGTTGTTAAAAAATGCTTATCAAAAACTTCAAAACAAAATTGCAAGATTGTGTTTTAAAACAAATCGTTAGGAAGAATTCAGGAACTCACTTTCTTTAAATTTAGCAGTCTACTTCCCCCTTCACAAATTTAAGAGATTGGCTGGTCTGCTGAAAGCACAGGTTTGCATTTAAAATCATCCCAATTAAAGCCATAAAGCCTTCTTCTAAATCTGTAGGATATGAAAATTGTTTCCCTTTGCTTTCTATTTTTCTCTTAGCTTTAAATACTAACTTTAAAATCAGTAAGACAGTTTGAATACCCTAAGAGAAAACTGAGCAAAAGGTAGAACAAGAACCTGTTGTCATAAATGAATACATTTTAAAAACAAAGAGAAAGAATATAAAAAAAAACACAGCAAGCCAGACAGTAAATGAAAGCCTATTCTACCGCTTTTGCAGTGAGGGAATTGCAAAGTAAAATAACGAGTTAACATGTTTTGCATATCATTTTGGAAAGAAACTTTTGAGAAAACAGGAACTCATACACTGTTACTGTGAATATGAATTTTTTCAACTTTCCAGGAGCAATTTGAAAAAAATGAACTAAAAGCCTTAAAAATATATTTGCCTTTAGGCTGCCTGGGTGGCTTAATCAGTTAAGTGTCCAGCTTCGGCTCAGGTCATGATCTCATGGTCTGTGGGTTTGAGCCCCGTGTCAGGCTCTGTGCTGATTCCGTGTCTCCTTCTCTTTCTGTTCCTTGGGCTCTCTATGTTTCTCAAAAATAAATAAGCTTTAAAAAACATATATTTGCCTTTGGCCTGTTAATTTCACTTCTGAGAATATATCTTAAGGAAAAAATGAAGTATATGTGAATATTTAGCCATAAATATAATTAATTAAATGAAATACTATTTATGGTAAGAAAGTATTGGACATCATTTAAGTGACCAACAAGAGCAAAATAAAGTTATGGCACTTTTAAAAATTCAGTATAATAGTATTTGTCAACTACAAGTATTTTCCACAAGTTTATTTATAGACATGGAAAGATGCTGAAAAAGTATTAAGGGGGAAAAGCAAATTAAAGATAATTGTTACAATATTGTGTAAAATATTTACATATTTTGAAGAAAGGGAGATAGAGGCTGAGGTAGGAAACAGGAAATATATACATGGATGTGTTTTTTGTGGTTGTGGAGTAGCTTGTGGTCTTTATGGTGAATACCATGCTTTTGTATTAAAGTGTGTATACTTTATTTAAAATGTAAATATGGGGCGCCTGGGTGGTTCAGTCAATTAAGCATCCAGCTTTTGCTTTCAGCTCAGATTATGATCTCATAGACTTGAAATCAAGCCCTGAGTCAGGTTCTAAGCTGGGTATGGAACCTGCTTGAGAGTCTCTTTTTCCTTCTGCCCCTCCCCCACTCAGGCTTGTGTGTGTGGTCTCTGTCTCTCTCTCAATAATAATAATAACAATAATAATAATACAAAATGTAAAGATACATAGTTTTGCTTTAAAGTTTCCCTGGGGGAACCAATAGAAACAGGGATAAAGGCCATGAGCAGCAGTTTATATAAGCAGACACCTGTTTAGCTATCCTGGATGTGAAGAAATGCTTAAACTCACAAGTGGAAGAAGAAATGCAAATATTACGTTGACGGGAAACCAGTTTGTACCCATTGGATTGGCCCAAAAAAGGTGGAAATTTGGTGAGAAAAAGGGGCAATAGGATTCTAGAGGAATCCAGATTGGCACAATGCATCCTAGAGAATGGGTCTGGAGGACCATTCTAGAGAGCACATTAAAAAGTAGGTTCTTCTGTGATTAACCCTCCATCCAGGTCCAGGTAATAAAGAGAACACCAAATCAAACTGACTTTATTTTATTATGGATTAATACAGACTTATTGTCATTATGGACTTTGTTTTATTATTTATATCATGGATAGAAAAAGCAAACAGAACCTACCGCTTCTTTCCACCCGATTCACACAAGCACGGTGGACTGTAAGGAAGTGGTGAAAATCTTGATAAAGGATCACATGAACTTGGATTTTACAATAAATGAGGAGGAAATGGATAAAAATGATCGGATATGTGAATGTTAGGAATGCAGACTTCAAAATGTCACAGCATGAACACAGCCTGTTTAAGTCTCTAGAAGCCACCAGCCCTGGAGTGACACAGCAACTTAGAAGGACACAGGTTGAAGAGATGACCCTTTGGGCAGAACCATGTCCGATTTTGTAGGCAACCCCCCACATCCTGGGGGGTCCATCATAACACCCAGCTCCTGTCCTAGCGCAGCAAGAAAAATATTCAGAAAGATTTTATTTATTTATTTATCTGAAAAAAATTTTTTTAATGTTTGTTTATTTTTGAGAGTGGGGAACTGACAGAGTGTGAGTGGGGGAGGGGCAGAGAAAGAGGGAGACACAGAATCCGCAGCAGGCTCCAGGCTCTGAGCTGTTAGCGCAGAGCCTGACACAGGGCTTGAACCCACAAACTGTGAGATCATGACGGGAGCCAAAGTCGGATGCTTAACCGACTGGGCCAGGCAAGCACCCCTAGAAAGATTTTATAAACAAAAAGACATCCAGTATCATTAGAAGTGAATCTTCCCCTGCCCCCACTGTGGGCCTGGAGTGTGAGGGCACAGAGAGTTGTCCAGGCCTGATTATGAAGGACATGATAGGTCATGGTGTAAGTTTTAGTCTTGAGAAAAATTATAAAAAGCACATGATCTGACTTTTATTTTAGAAAAGTCACGATGGGAGCTTTAAGAGAAAGATTTGTGATTAGGTGACCACATTTTGAACTCTCCAGACCTCAGAGGAAAGCAGATGGGCTGTGGACCATGTTGCCAGCCAGGCAGGACACGGCCGATGTTTATTCAGTACAGAATCAAAGTAGGCCAAAAGTAGGGGGGACATCCAGATGGGAAGCATAACGCTAAAACACTAAGGTGGCAGTGAGGATTAAAACTAGGGGTATTGGGGCTCTTGGATGCCTCAGTTGGTTGAGTGCCTGACTGTTTGTTGATTTTTTCTTGGGTCCTGATCTCACGTTTCATGGGTTCCAGCCCTGCATCAGACTTCAGGCTCAGGACTGACAGTGTGGAGCCTTCCTGGGATTCCCTGTTTCCCTCTCTCTCTCTCTTTCTCTTTCTTACTATTTCAAAAATAAACATAAAAATTAAACAAACAGA
Organism: Suricata suricatta; assembly: GCF_006229205.1. Taxonomy (NCBI): domain Eukaryota; kingdom Metazoa; phylum Chordata; class Mammalia; order Carnivora; family Herpestidae; genus Suricata; species Suricata suricatta. Next base: position 44,615,700 of record NC_043714.1, read on the forward strand.
CAAAAAAGTAGAAAGATCTTGTCCAGACCTTAATGCCAAGTACGACAGTGACGGTGGAGACCATGGCTATAAGGACTTTAGTTGCAGTGTAGTCTGTGTCCCAGAAAGCTGGAGACCACCGAAGGGTCCATATCTGGGGAGGGGGGGGGTAAGTCGATAGTGGCGCTGGTTACCACAGAATTCTCTGTAGCTGCTGTTAGAAATAGGCATGCCACCAGCGGTGGGGTTAGAGGTCTGAAGAGGTTGCTAGCTACGGTTGCTGGATAAAAATATAGGGTGCCCAGTTAAATTTGAATTACTGGCAAGCAACAGATTCTTCGTCAGGATAAGTATATCCCAAATAATTGCTAGGTCTGGCAACTCTAGCCATAGTACAACCCAACTTCTGAAAATAAGAGCTATGCACACGGACAAATCAACCCAACGTGTTTCCTAAGCACACATAGCAAACACAACGATGGCTGTTGTGTTTGTGGGAGAGGATACTGGGGAGAAAAATGAATACATTAATATTTACATGAACAAAGAAATAAAAGAAGAGAAGGCCTTAAATGGACAAGTGGTAACAGTGAGCTGAGTATGATTAGCTCAACTCTGTACCTAAATCCAAAAAGAAGTAAAAAAAAAATGTTTCCTTGCGCTCTCCTGGGCTCTCTTCTCTGCGTTCCCGCGGACACTGCCTGGCCGATAACCAGCATATTCTGCTCCATAAAACTGTCCCCACGCACTCTGACACCTTCCAGCACAACCAAGCTGCAGGCATGTGAATAGGTGAGGGAGTGCATAGGTGAGCAGGGACTCAGGAGGACAAAAGATTAATAATTGTATAAACCACACAAAAAATGAAACCAGTAAACAAATCTCTTAGGAACGTCGCTTCCCCTAGATTTACGCTCCTAATAGAGGAACATTCTCGTAGAGTAAATATTAGTAAAAGAATATCAGCAAGCACAAATCCTTAACTGTTGCTAAGAGATAGGCAGAAGAGTAGGCAAAGTTAAGTCTCCTCATTGGAAAATGTCACCAAGTAACTCTTATACTCTTAAAACCTTTTTCTTTTTTAACGTGACAGCTGATTACAAGGAGAGCTTTAATACGATTGGAAACATCGAGGAGATTGCATACAACGCGGTTTCCTTCACCTGGGACGTGAATGAAGAGGCAAAGGTGAGTGAAAAAGTAGCTGTTGATTCATTTCTCGTGCCTTTTAAACCATGGTCACCATTCCCTGTGGTTGACTCTTTTACAACAGCCTCTATAAGTAGGGAAAGATCTGTTAATCCAAGCCAGAAAAGAAAAAAAAAAGAAAAAGAAATGAACCTGTTGTCTTTCTTTAGTAGTTACACACTTTCAGTAACGTGCAGTTAAACTGCCTTTTGGAGGGTAAAGGAGAAAAGGAAATGGGTGTGTTTCTCTGTGGCCTCCTGTGGGACGGGCCAGGCTGCACATCCCTCACTGGTCCTCCAGCTCCCTGGGCTTTATTTTAGCACGTGGTCCTGGCAAGGTTTGGTCAGAAAACCTTGTCCACCTACACTGCAGATTCCTGCAATGAGCCCTGGCTGCTGCCTTCCTAAGTGGCAGGAAAGTGTGCAGAGTCATGTCTGCATAGGTAAGCACCTGGGTAGGCCTTCTGGCCCCATGACTGTCCAGGCAGACCCCGCTTGAGGGAGAGGTACAGAAAGCAGGACTAGGGGTCTCTGACCTTCACCCCCTGCAGCAGAGCCAGCACCATGAATTGAACCTTGTCTTCAGTGCTGACTGCTTCGACTTGTCTTTTTTTCCTGGTGCCAGTATGGTTAGGAAGGGCGACAGTAAAATCTCCAGCAAGTTGCACCCTGAGGATAGGTGTCCATCACTGCCCTGATTTGGGTAAAAAAAGTATGACTCGTGGATACGCAGACCTGTTTTCCAGACTTCGAGTCTCTTTGATTTTATGAAAACTGCAGACTGCTTATGTTCACTCTTCTTTCTGTGTCCTTCAGCTTCTGATCTTTAATCCTTCTTTTGTACTCAAGAGAAGGTTCCAGATGAAACCTAAGCTTGTTTTCTGCCTCAGTTATGTACCATTTAGGAGAGTGTTAGAACACTCTTGTCTTCAAACTAATGAAAAGGTCAATGTAAACAGTTCCCTTCAATGCTTTATTGTCTTAGAGCAGGGGAAAGCTGGGTGAGGAAGGAAACTGGATGAGAGTTTGTGGGCATGAGTTATGGACAAGATGAAGTGCTCAGTGTCTCATTTCACTCAGGTATGAAACCATGTAAATGAAATTGGCTTTAGGCCCAAGAAAGGCGACCAAATGGGTAAGCAGCAATGGAGTGCCAGAACAGGCTGGAGAATGTTCCAGAGGCTCAGTGCATCCAAGGGAAGGAAGTAGGCCTTGCAATGAGTGGATGGGAGGTCAGGTCCCACACAGAACTGTAGGGAAAGCTTGTCTTCTAGGTTCACTCCGCCTCCATTTAAAGTTCCTTGCTCAAATCTTGTCCTCCCCATTCATGCTTCATGCCTGCAGTGACTAGATTACTGGGCTAGATAATGAAAAGCCATCTGTGCAAAGGCACCATGGGATGGGGGTTCAAGTCCTAGGTGAGTCATCTGCCCACCCTGGGCCTCAGTTCCCTCCCACATACAAACACAAGAGTACTTTTCCAGTGACTTCTGTGCTGGGATTATGCTGCGGGAAGATCCAGGGCTCAGGGAGAGACCACAAGGGAACAAATTCCCCCCCGATGGTGGGAGGGGTGAGAGGCAGGCCAACTATATAGGGAGCTTAGGGATCAGGAAGACAAGGGTTCCTATCATTGAAAGTGCCTTGTCATGGGTGCCTGAATGGCTCGGTCAGTTGGCGTCCGACTCTTGAGACTTGATTTCAGCTCAGGTCATGATCTCAAGGTTTGTGAGATTGAGCCCTGCATTGGGGTCTGTGCTGACATCACAGAGCCTGTTTGGGATTCTCTCTCTCCCTCTCTCTCTCTACCCCCTCCCCTGCTCAAAATAAATGATTAGACATTAAAAAAAAAAAAAAGAAAGAAAGAAAGGGCCTTGTCAGTGTAAAGCAAGCTACAAGTGTGCACCGTGATCATAGCCCTAGTTTTCATCGTCAGGCCGCCTGTGATAATGAGTGTCAGCAGGTGAATGTGTCAGTAGGGATCCTTTAAAGAAAATGCCTCACCATGGGGCGCCTAACTGGCTTAGTCGGTAGAGGGTCCGGCTTCGGCTCAGGTCATGATCTCGCAGTTCGTAGGTTTGAGCTGTTAGCACAGAGCCTGGAGCCTGTCTTCGGATTCTGTGTCTCCATCTCTTTCTGACCCTCCCCTGCTCACGCTGTCTCTCTCTCTCTCAAAAATAAATAAAACATTAAAAAAAATTTAAAAAAAAGAAAATGCGTCCTCAGAGGTGAGCTTAAATGATGAGGCCCTGTGGTGAACCAGCAAGGTAGTTCATTTTGGGTTGAACTGACATTTGGCAGCAGGGCAACTGACCTACTTCAGCTCAGGTCATGATCTCACGTTTTTGAGTTCGACCTCACATTGAGCTTGGTGCTGACAGCTCCGAGCCTGGAGCCTGCTTTGGATTCTGTGTCTCCCTCTCTCTCTGCCCCTCCCCCACTCCCACTCTGTCTCTTTGTCTTGGTCTCTGTCTCTCTCTCTCTCAAAAATAAATAAACATTAAAGAAAATATCAGAGATCACCTGGGTCCAAATCTCAATACGTATCAACAAGTTTGATAATACCACTTCCTGGTTGAAAATGAGATTCCTCTTGCGCACGACTGGCTTTAAGGACAGCAATGTCAGAAGAGACCTTACAAGTGCGTTTTGAGCCACAGCAGCAGCATTTGAGAAAACCATATGTTTTCCTACGATAACTGTGTTAAAGAAGAGGTTTTACGTGGACATTTAAGGTTCAGGGCATTCATTAAAAAAATTTAACAGCCTGGTATTTGGTAGTCTTACCACATATACATACATAATCAGGACCCGATGATAAAAGTTTATGAGTTTTTTCGAGAGCACAGTTCCAACTTTTTCTTTCGTCGCTGCCTTACGTTATATTTTAGCTCTCCTTTAGCACGAACACAAGAAAGCCAAGGATTCAAAACTCTAATGGTTCAATTTAACTGTAGGAAAACGTTAGGCCAGGGAAGGTGTTAAAACTATTAGTGAGGATGAGGCCTGGGGATTAACTGCAGGTTTTCCGTCTTGGCGCCCGGTTCTGGCAGAGCCGTCAGAGCTCTTCGGCCCAGACCCGGTTTTGCTGGCTGTTGCACAGTGCCCCTCTGCGCAACACAAGGGCAGCAGAAAGAGTCTGCAACAGGACATTCTTTTCCCCTCAGGGTCTGTGCAGTCTGGAAGCTCCTGTCACACGAACTGGTGTCCCGGGGTCTCTGGGAAGGACTCAGCTGGTGTCTGGGTGGGTGAGGTTCGGTGTGTCCATGCTGTCACAGACTGGAGATCGACGGGGGGTCGGAGCACAGGTGATAGCACTGAAACGGGGCTCAGGTAGTCAGCCACTCGTCCCAGCGCCGGAACAGCTGGCCTTGTGAATTGCCCCTTCCAAGCTTCAGTTTCCTCTTTCTTCCCTTAGCCACACATTGGTACCTACAAAGTACATTTGTTGCTCGCTAATCCCCAAGACAAGGAATTCCCATGCAAGACCGTATTGAATTATTGGAGAGCGGTGAGCTCAGATTCCTGGCACTGAGCACTGCCTTTCTTCAGCAATGACATCACCGCCAGAGCCGGAGGGCAGCAAACCGTAATTACAGACTCCCCTTTCTCCCAGATTTCCAAAGAGATTCTTGAAACCGGGCCCCTTATTTTTGTCCAGTGCTGTCTTCTCTGTTCACGGTGATTTCAAGAAACCTCCATGTGCTACAAATGCATCTCGGGTGACCCCAGAGAATTACATGACGCTACTTGGTACTCCGAGAAACAAGGTTCCTTTCTGTGTCTTTTCTACCAGAACACACCATGGCACTTTCTCCCGTATTTCTATGCTTCATCCTGTCTGTGGTTTATAAGCTAAAACGAAGGAGGCTTCTTTCCAGGAAGCCTTTTTTCATCCTTCTGCATCCAAGCCTTTTGGTGTGATCTCGATCCAATAAAAATATTCCTCCTCCCTTATTACCAGCACTGCTGAATAATCAATCAGTTAGATAAGCCCACTACTACCCTACTCCCATCCCTGATTTGTAAAAGAATCTATTATAATTCAATAACAGGAAGTTCTGGCACTCCTAGGTTACTCTTTGCTGCTTGTCACCTCTGTTTGCAGAAGCGGGGATGGCCCTCCAGCGCGATGCCTCCCCCGTGGCTCCCCCTCTCCATGCTGAGTCGCAGGAAGGACTTGGGGGACTTGCTAGCGCAGCCTTCTACTCTGCCAGAAATGTTCTTCCTGCATTTGGGGGTTCAGGGAGGAACTTTTAGACAGGAAGTTGTTGCAGTTTTAGAAAGGGTTAGGGACACAGATAAGGCATATGTTTTTATCCCTGTTAAATTTTTGTGCTGAGATTGGGGGTGGGCAGGGCTGAGACCTGGTCGGGGCAGGGCAGGGAGCAGAGAGGCTGTGAGACATCATGGATCATTTTCTTGTGAATCTCAGATTCTGATGCCACCAAATATCGACTTCCTACTAGCAGGCACTGCAAGATTAGGCAAGTGGACAAGGTGGACTTTAAACGTATGTCCTTCTGAGTCCAGAGTCCACGAGAGGGAAATCTGCATTTTTTTTTAGACCAAAGCATACTGTGGTTTTTCTTCTCAAAGCAATTTATGGAGTACAGCCCCAGAAAACAAGAAAACAAATGGTTAGCCCCATCTCCTTGAGCAAAGCAGTTCCATCAAGTCACCATGATTTTGCCACTCTGTCTCCTTACTGCCCACCAACAAGATGGGTTTGCTGCTCCGTCCACGGCTTTGGTTACCCTGGTATATTTTCTCTTGATATCATACATGTTATTGTTTAGAATGAATCTGGGAGTAAGGACTGTTCAACTGAGTATGTGTGTGTGTGTGTGTGTGTGTGTGTGTATTAGCCTTACATTAGCGATCTCATTTGCACAATCACGAGCTTTGTGTTACTTAAAGATCGGTGCATGCTTTGTAATGTAACCCTGAGACGTTCCAGGGTTTTCTTCGCCACAGCGATACACATTTGTACTCCCCGACTCTCTCCAGCTGCTTTCCTTGGTGTCCTGAATTTCATTTTCATCTTCATCTGCATTATTTTCGTACACTTTTCTTGTACCCTTTTGTTTCTGCTATGTAACAGTGTTCTAACACTGTTCTGAACCGTGAAGACTATTCTTTTCTCTTTTTGGCAATACCATGCAAGAAGCACAACATGAAAAAAAATTCAATGCAAGAATGATGATTATCATTAGAGAAAATAAAGGTTACAGGAGGTACACATTGGCTTTTAGCTTTATGTGTGCAACTTAAGAAATCCAATAAACGAAAGCCTGCATTTACCAATCTAGTAAATTCCAAGTAAATATTTACACATAAGCAATATTCATTTTAGAGATATATTCCTTGGCTTCAGGGTCCCTTTGGATGCTTTGAATGTGTCGGATTTATGGAAGAGATGTATGTATGTATGTAATTTTTGAAAGTGTAAGGAAGGAAATTCAAGGTGAGGGGATGCATGTTGATATTTCTTCTGAGCCCTATTTCCCTGAATGTTTGTGCCTTTTATTTATTACATTTATATCTGAATTTGCTCTGATCCCAAGCGGATATTATATGAGAATTGAGACCCAGTCTGAGGGATGGAAACATGGATATGCTGACATGAGTCGGCTGGTTGAGCTGGAAAATCAAAACGGAAGTTGGGAATAAAACGTTATGCCCTGTATTTGTAAACCCATTCTTAAAAAAGAAAATGGAGGGGTGCCTCAGTTGTTTGAGCGTCTTACTCTTGATTTCGGCTCAGGTCATGATCCCAGGGTTGTGGGATCGAGTCCTGCATTGGGCATGGTGCTGAGTGTGGAGCCTGTGTAGGATTCTGTCACTGTCTCCCTCCGCCTCTCCACCACTCATACATGTCTCTCTGTCTCTCTCTCAAAATAAAAAAAAAATAAAAGAAAATGGAGTTTGTTTAATGTCCCAGCATGGCCCTACAGCTGCCTTGACCTAAGGACATGTGGTGTGGCCTGTGTCGTGAATTCCTTGACATTGTGAGAAGTGAGGAGAGCTGTTGCGGACGGTGACTTACATGACTTAGTCTGTCCGTATGTACTCCAGGGGGCTTCCTTTTCTTCATGTCTGGGTTAACCCGTTCTCTTCCCAGTGCTGTCTTTTCAAGGTACAGCTAGGGGTCAGCAAGCCAAGATTAGCTTTTTGCTCCATCAGCTGCTAATGGATGGGAAAGACAGCTTTTCTATCTTCATTATCTCCATTTTAGTAGCTTAACAGACAGGCTAGTGGAAACACCAGTGCTTTGATCAGAGCCCGTGAAGAAGTACTAAGTTGGCAAAAATATAAGTGTTCTAACCATCTTGTACACTGCAAACTATCCAGTCTCTTTTCGTTGGAAATAAGGTTATACTAATTGAAAGGCTGACTTGAAATTCACCAAATCATGGCGAATCCATTAAATCATCCCAAATTTATTATATGCCTCTTTCCTTCTCTCTCCCTTCCAATACTTCCTTTTGGTCTAAAATTGTTAATCAGTTTTTATTGGGCCCCCTCACAGCACTTAGAAAATTATGGTCTTGGTAGTCTTGCACATCTTGCCTTCTGAGGGGATGTTTCTAAATGGACTGTGTTCTCTTTCTGCCAAACTCTGTGCTGGATACCAAGGGAGAAGACAAGATATGTAAATATTGATTTTCAGGATGTAAAAAGAAGCCAGCGTACTGGCTAAGGAAGATCGTACTCCTGATGCCCCATGAGTTCATGGCCTGGTTTGTTCCCCTACCCCCCCCTCCCTGCCCCAGCTGTCTGGGGAGCTCTTTCTGCTTAGAAGACAGTCTAGGATGAAATGAGATTGATAGCTATTACTGATTAAGAGAAAGTTACATCCCGATGTTTTGTCTGAGTAGCGCCCCGTTTTAAACAAGTCATCTTATGGAAGGTTAGAGCATATTAGAAGGCATCTTTCATGGTCTCAAAGGTAAAGAAAGATTTGGGGGAGGCTCCAGCGAGGGGTCTTGAAAGGTCCAGATACACACTACGAAGCAGGGCAAATGGCATTTTTATGTGTTTGCTGGGGCGTGGTGTGGGTGAAGGGAGTTTTAAAAGGGAAAGGTAAACATTTGCTGGAGTCTTTGGTATTGAACTTAAACAAAGCCATGCCTTTGTTCCAGTTTTATAAGGTAATGGTTGGTAGGAAAAGCTCTAAAGCTAGAGTTGGTGCATATATAGAAGGAATAATCTGTGGAAAGCATCTCACTGAAGCGATCAGAGGCCTGATCTTCTGTTAGGATGTGGAAGATGCATGGTCTGGACAGAGTTCTGCTTTGGGCTCTGTATCTTCCATGCGTGTCTTAGTGTATGCGTGCAGAGAATTAAATCGCAGGTTTGGATTTCGATAGACTGATGGTGTTGTGTGTGTGCATGCACGCACGTGCACGCAGGCACGCACATGCAGCCAGGTTCACATTTATTCAGTGATTACTACATACGAGGCACTCTGCTAGGTGCTTTATATACATTATGCAACATTCATATCTTAAGTTGATAACATTTTTCATTTAAATGATGAAGAATTGGAAGCCCAGAGAAGTTAGCTCACTTAATTAAAGTTGCACAGCTAACGCAGAGCAGAGCCGTAACTCCCCGCTTGGGCTGTCTAATGCATGTGCCCTGTTTACCCTGCCTTTTTGTAGTGAAGAGGATCTAACAGTAATATGTTCGACATTATCTCTGGCAAAGGGGCAGTCACTCCTTCGAAGCAGCTTCCTGTTGCATGTCATGCGCTAGGCCAGGCAGTGGAGACTCATGGACGATAAGCCAGGCAGAGTGTCTGCTCCCAGTGGACATTTTGGCCAGGCTGAGAAGTAAGATGCAGCAGTAAATAAATGGAATATGAATGGAAGAATAACAGAGATCCTTATGAAAATAGAGTTAAAGTGCCAGGAAAGTTCTGGAAAGGGTGAAAACTCTTTTTATTTAAAAATGCCCCCAACTTTTTACTTAAAACAATTATGGGGGCCCCTGGGTGGCTCAGTCGCTTAAGCGTCTGACTTCTGCTTGGGTCACGATTTCACAATTAGTGGGTTTGAGCCCCGTGTCAGGCTCTGTGCTGACAGCTTAGATCCTGCTTCAGATTCTATGTCTCCGTCTCTCTGCCCCTTCCCCACTCCTGCTATCTCTCTCAGGAACGAATAAATGTTAAAAACATTTTTTAAAAAGTTACAAATGAAAATTTGGGAGAATACAATTATTGCCACATCCCCTTGACTGAGATTGACTCATTATTAATATTTTGCCAGATTTCTTTTATCTTCTCTCTCTCTCTCTGTCTCTGTCTCTGTCTCTGTCTCTGTCTCTCTCTCTCACACACACACACACACACACACACACACACACACACACTTATACTTCTCTTCTAAATACTGTAGCATGTAGGGATATCACCTTTCTGTGGAATCAGGGAAGACATTGGGAGGATTTGGCATAGGAGTGTGCCGTAAGGGTCAGTTGCAATTTAAGCAGGTGGCAGTTGGAAAGAGGAGATGTCAGGTGGAAGGTGCAGAGTGGAAAGCACAAGAAGAGCAGCGAATTGGGGGCAGGAGAGAAGTTAAGCGTTGTTCGTAAAGAGGGGAGGTTAGAAGTCATGAGAACAGACAAGATTGCCATGGAGAGAATTGGACAGTGCGCAGCAGAGGGTCAAGGATGCGACTGCAGAGTCACCCATGTAGGCATGCTGGAAGAAGAACCAGACAAGGAAGGGGTGGTCAGTAGAGTACAGAAGAAGGAAAGGAGGTGGGTGGTGGAGTGGGGGAAGAAGGGAGAACCGGCCAGTGAAGTCGGTGCCGCAGGCAGTGGTTTCTCAACGCCTGGTCCACTGCTCGCGTCCTCCGTCTCAACTTGGGTGAGAAATGCAAATACTTGGGTCTCTCACCTCAGACCTACTGAATTGAAAACTCTGGGCACAGGGCCCTGTAATCCACATTTTAGCCAGACCTCTTGGATGCAGACTAAATTGGAGAGCCCCTGCTTATAAATTTGCTATTGAGGCCTTCAAGAAAGCAACTTCAGTAAAATCCTGAGGACAAAAGTCAGATTAAAAGTAGTCAGTGACATGGCCTGTGGTCAGAAATTTATATGTGCACATGTGTACAAAATCCATGTTGAAAGACCCATGTTGCGTCATTGTAAGATGAGAAGACTGGAAACAACCCAATGTTAAAGAAGCTATTACTCCACATTTCATGGCTTTTTACAAAAGAAAAGAACAGGGCGCCTGGGTTATGCGTCCAACTTTGGCTCGCGTCATGATCTCATGGTTTTTGGGTATGAACCCTGCATCTGGCTCTGTGCTGACAGCTGAGAGCCTGGAGCCTGCTTCAGATTCTGTGTCTCCCTCCCTCTCTGTTACTCCTCTGCTTGTGCTCTCTCTGTCTCTCAAAAATGAATAAATGTCAAAAAAATTTTTTAAATAAAAGAGAAAAGAGCTATCTTCAAAATTTATTTAGTAAAGCAAGATCCGTAACTGTATGTTTACTGTGGTTCCATTTGTATAAAAAAGAATAATAATGCATATTGCATGGCATATTTCTAGAAGGATACTCAAGAAACTATGAAAGATCCTCAAGGAACCGTTGGTTGTTCAGATAACTATGCAGTGTGGAGGCTGTTTTCACAGTTAACTCTTTTGTGCCTTTTGAATTTTGTGCCACAGTATTACAAACTCAAAGCAAGTTTTAAGTCTTAAACATGAACCAAAGCAGATCCGTATAACCACATATGCTCAGAAAATTGAATGAGTGAATCTTTTCAGTCTGTATTTAAATTCTTCCCCTGACCGGGAGCTCATTATTTAGGAAACAGCCCACCCCACTGTGATGTAAAGTCCAAATTCTTCCTCACCCGTGATGCTGTTCACAAGTTCTGGTCAAGGGACAGAACAGAATGGCAGAAACCTGCTATCTGAAGAGTAATAAAGGTTCTGCCCGAGAGATTTCTCTCTTGCTCTCTCCCTGCCAAAGCTGGTGACTCCACCCTTCTAGGAGTGTTGGGCAGAGATGGATTTTCTGTTTTAAAAATCAGCTCACCTCAGTATCTTTTTACTCAGATTAATATGAATCATGACTAACCTGCCTTTGAATCATTTGGGGATAGCATCGCAAGATGCCTTGAGAGAGAATCCAGAGAGGAAGGAGGGCTTGAACTGGGGAACTGGAGGGGACACAAAGAAACAGCCTTGCAGAGCAGCTGGGGGGACACACTGGGTGTGGCTTTGTTGGTTGTGCCATCGGGGTGAGGAGGGGCTTGGGGTCAGAGAACAGGACCAACTAGGAGACGAGGTGTCTGCCAAGATAGAGACCATGGTGATGAGGGTCAACTCCCTTCGATTTTCACAGCACTTTGTAGTTTAAGACCTACTCTCATTTTATTTTTTAAAAATGTTTATTTATTTATTTTGAAAGAGTGTGTGTGAAAGCGAGCAATCGGGGTAGGAGCAGAGAGAGAGGAGGAGAGGGAGTCCCTGCTCTGACAGTGCAGAGTCCGACACGGAGCTCGAACTCATGAACTATGAGATCGTGACATGAGCCGAAATTGAGCTAGATGCTCAACCGATTGAGCCACCCAAGTGCCCCAAACATAATCTCATTTTAGAGTGTCACACTACCGAGGTAGAGATTGTTGTGCATATTTAAAAATGAGGCAAGTGAGATTTAGAAAGGGGAAACAATTAGTCCAAGGCCACAGTGCTGGGATTTGCACCAAGTACCTAATTTTGAACTCCCTGTACATTTTTTCCCCCTTGCTCCGCTTTCCCCTCATTTGGCTTCCAGTTTCAGAGGAAGCTCCATCTTTTTTCTTACAGAACTTCACTTTTGAGTCAATCCTATTTCATCCTTGCTTCTGAGGCTCTTAGGTCCCACACTTCACCTTTCTGCAGCCTCTTACATTTGCCCTCTTATTGTGGGAACACCTCCTCCACCTTAGAAGTACACCCACGCATGGCCCCGCTGTCTGCTCCTTGCTTCCCGTGTTCTCGTTCATCCCTCCTTCCTCCACCACGCTTCCCAGCTGAGATGCCTTCTCTCTGTCTCCAAGTCTTGTCTCACTCCAGCAGTCTAGCTTCCTGCCCTCCCCTCCATTAGTCAGGCCTCTCAAAGGTATACAGGACCTCTTTACTTCTGAGCCTAGTGGCTTTTGCTCGGCCCTCACTCTTCTTGTCCTTTTTGTAACTAAGATGTTGGGTACTATGGCCAGAGTTCTATCTGTCTTGGTCCCCATAATATACACTTGACCTCATTAGGTGTTCATGACTTGATCACAGTGACATAAACATCATGGTTGGCCTCTTCCCTCACCAACCTCCTTCCTTTGGGCTCCATCCTAACTTCCCCAACTCACACCCTCCTCTCCCACAAGGCTGGCCTCATTGCTCTTTTCAGAGTCAGCATCTATCTGTCTTCCAACTCATGACATCTATACCAAATCTTCCCTGGCCACCTTGCCGATACCTCTCCTTTTCATCAAGTCTTACAGAATGTATAGTCTGGGATAGTCAGTTTAGTATCTAATTATCTACATTCCACAATAGCAAAAACTGTTACATCTCTCTTTTTTCTTGAGGATAGAACTATACTGACTAGGAAAGCTGTACTGAATAGGAACACTCCCCTATTTCCCATATCATATATAAATAGCATCCTCCATGGTATACGTACATACACATATATGCATATATACATCCACATATATGCATACATACATACACATATATATTCATCCTGTGTATATAGTTGGCGCTCAGCTTCTGTTTGCTGTTATACAAGCAGGTAACAAATTTTGAGGATAAATCTGATCAGAGTAGCTAATTCCACTGTATTATCTTGATGACTTCAGCTACTCAAAGCAATCTCAGCTCCTAGGAGGTTTGGCTAATGAAGGCAAGAGCATGGATAAAGAGGAAAATGTGTTTTTAGAAAGGTAATTTTCTCTTAATTCATCAGACAAATATTTGTTGAGTATTTATCATGGGACTGGCGCTAGGATGAGAATGACCTTGAGGCAGACAAGGGCCGCCTCTTACGAGCTTGCAACCTGTGGAGCAGACAGGTAATTAAGCACTAAACAGAGAAACAACAAGATAAATCCAAACAATGTCAAGTACTGTGAAGAAAATAGAAAAGAGGAGTGTGGTAGAGCTTGCTTCTGGTCATGGGCTGAGATGGGAAGGGGAGGAGGAAGATAACTCTAGATGGGGTGGTCAAGGCAGGTATTTGAAGAGTTGACATTGGACTGAAATCTGAATGAGAAGGAACTGGCAATGTGTGGAGGTTAAGGGCACAACACATAGCAAAGGCTGTCAGCCAGGAACAAGCTTGGTATGTTATTGAAATGGAAAAGGTTGAGGACTAAAAGAATATGGAAAATTTTGGTAGGCCATATAAATAAACCTAATGTGTATATATGTATACACAGACATACCCAGAGTATCTGTAGGAGAAAATACAGAATTATATTATCAGGTTTTAAATAATTCCTTAAAAGTCTATATAAATGGAAGTGTTAGAAAATCTAAATTTCTTAGATTATCAACAAAATCACAAATTCTCTGATTTTTTAAAAAATGTTCATTTATTTTTGAGAGAGAGAGAGAGACAGAATGTGAGTGAGCAAGGGGCAGAGAGAGAGGCACAGAATCTGAAGCAGGCTCCAGGCTCTGAGCTGTCAACACAGAGCCCGCAGTGCCCAGACCCATGAAACACGAGATCACAACCTGAGCCAAAGTCAGACCCGACCCATCCAGCTGTCTTTATCTCATCATTCTTGTGTCCCACTGTGTAGTATAATGCCAGTCACAGACAGAAGACACTTGGTAAATATTTGATAAATTAATGCCTGAAGGCAATGAATGAATGAATGCCGAAGACCTAGAGTTCACAGGTTCATCTTGTCTACTTGTAGGCTGTCTTTTCTGTCTTAATTTGCATTGCCTCTGTGCCCAAATACCATCATATAAAATAGAAGAAAAATGGTGATATTTAAGAAAACTAACCACATGGTCTTTAATGATTCCAAGAACCAAGAGGAAAACAGAGGGGGGAAATTGGCAAGAGCACACTAAATGTATTTATATATTGTTTGTGTTTTAGAGGGGAAATGCTGATTTTTGTTGTATGCTATGGTGATCTAATCTGGAAGCCAATGCTTGTGCAATTTCGAGCTCTTCAGAGTCTCAAAATTAGGAAATAAGTAGCTGTCCTCATCTTTAATCAGAAGAATCTTAAAATGCAAAATCCATTGTTTAAAGAGGAAAAAAATTAACGTTTTCCATCAAGTCATGAACATTAGGATTGCTTAAGTCCCAATTTGCTTTGTAAATCGAAAATAGACCCATTTAGTTTAAAAGCAAGCTCTTGAAAAAAATCTTAGGAGCTAATAATCAAGTTAATGTGGTAATTCTAAACCCCATTGATCTGTATTTATTTTGATAAATCTTACTATACGCTTGGTGCGCAACTGAGAGTTCTTATATTCTGAGCAAAGTCACTTGTATTTTGTAGGAACTACAGACTGGAAATTGTAATTCATATGTAAAAGAAAAGATTTTATTAAGAAATGTCAATTGTCATGATACCGTGTCTGTTTATGGAAAGGTCTTGGTATATTTAGAAACAGTTTTTCTGTCTGAATCAATTTTTGAACTAATGACAAAATTAAAATACTATCTATTATCTGCCTAGATACTCTTGATTTCCTTAGTATTTTTCTAAAGAATGAATTATGTCTGTCAGAATCACAAGACTATTAATAACTGAGATTTTGCAAACATAATGTGAACACATACAACATTCATAATTATTGGGTGACAGACCCAATTGTTCATGGCATTTATATGCTCTTTACATAATCAAGGCTCCTACTGGAGTTAAAAAGAGTTTTCTGTGCTTGACATTTGGATGAACATTTGGTGGGGAGAAAGCATACCTTTTCCCTAAGTTTCTGCAACACACATTTGCAAACAGTACTTTGTAGATAAACTTCCAAGAAAATGACTTTCACATTTGCCCGCTGTGCGTGGAGCTGGGACATGGTCGGGTTTGCAAGATGAAACAAATAAATGCTTATCAGTTCTCAAGCCAGGGTTTTAGTTAATGCCCTTCCTTACCTTCCCACCCCCTCCAGCCCCCAACTGCAGTTAAAGTTCAACCATTTCGGTTTTAAGTGCAGCCCAGCGAGACTATGATTGATACCATCGGGCACTGAAACTGTGCTTTGCTGTTGGTTCAGGCAGCCAGGCAAGAGGAGAGTGGTGCCAACTCTATTATAAAATTTACCCTGCCTGTTGGGATAGTTTTGGGAGCTGCCCACTCAATGTAGCAGAGAAGGCAGTTTCTCGTGCTGTTTAATTTGCATAGAATCAGGATGCCATGAATCAAAGAGAGCCCACTGGACCTTCTACTAAGAATCTTTCCCATTAAAAGGACCTAGTCTGGGTGTGTTCAGGTAGAATCTAGTACGTTGTAGCTCATTTGACCTTTAAAGACCTTCTCTACTGGATGACTGACCGTTCCAGCTCCGCCAGGGAGGATTTAGTCTATTTATCGTGGTATATTGCCAGTAGATCTGTCCCACCCAAGTGGTCCTTGTAAATATACGCATTCCATCAGCCCAGATCTCTTAGTTGTGACTTGGAGCTGACAAAGGCCACAATTATCATTGCATTCTGCCTGTCTGAGTGTGGTCCACTGGGTGTGATGTATGGGTCATTCGCAGACCCAAGAGTGAACCCTAATACTGTAGGAAATATGCACCAGAACACTTTTCTCTTTTGGCTTCTGTAGTATGAGGCAGGTTTTATGAAGGAGGAGAAAAGAACCAGTTTGCATTGAGCTCCCTCCCACCCCCCGTGAATTATATTATAATCTCTACAGAAAGATTTCTGTATGAAATCCAAGGTCAAAAACAACTGCATAGCTCCCCAGAGTGATCACTGATTTGCTGATAGAAAGCTGTGTTTTATACATTCTGGCCAAGATAAGCCTATTGTCAGCAATAACAATAATAATAGAAGAAGTCAGGTGTTCCCAAGAAAGTATTCTTTTCATTTGTTTGTGTGACCTAAAGATCAGCATTTGATGACATTATTATAGTCTTTCAAGCACCATTATGTTGTCTCCCTCTCCCCATCTAGCCTCTGACTTGTGTGATTGCAGGACTGTAATTGGTGCATCTGTACTGGCACCTAGCACAGTCTCAGGAACATGGTCGGCATTTGGGTGTTTGTGGCACACATGAATGTCCTCTGCAGTCAGGGGATCTCCAGGAGCAGCACACAAGCATTTTCTGTCTCCTTTTACCCTGAAAGTTCAGGAGGAGAAACAGGCCTGGCGTATTTTTTCTCAGTGATCTTTATCATTCAATTCCCCTGAATCACTTGATATTTGAATTTTTAGTCCTTTCCCTCTACCATTCCTGAATAATTATAATCCATAGTCTCATTCCACTGTCTGTGCGGGCTTTGTTTCACACATATCCTCCAGGTTCAGTGCTGTGGTCTGTGTTCTCATGACCCCTGTACTTGACCACCCTGTGTTGGTTAATTGTGGATTACTCCTCTGTCTTCCCCTTGGACCGTCCACTACATGAGGCAAGGGTCTGGCTTTGTTCTCTGTGCCTGGTGTCTAATGTTCTGCTTGGCTCACAGTGGGCTTGTGTTGATGTTTATAGGATGAACGAATAAGCAAATGAATAATAAGAATGAATGAATGAAAGGAACGTATCCATGGTTAGATCATATCTAGGCACTTACTTTCAGTTGGTGGCTGGAAAAGGGAGCATCTGTGGCACAGTGCACAAGGTTGTTGTAATTAGCTAAGACATTTCATCTTAGCCATACTGTTGACGTGGTGCTTTACTGATGTGTTTCTCATGACCAAGTAGGAGGCTCAGAAATAAAATTTAAAAATGATCTTTATATAGATATAGCACTAAAAATGAGATATCTGCGTGTATAAATTACTAAAACCTACAGGCAATAGAGCTTGAACTGAATTAGATCAATCCTGGTAGTAAAATCAAAGATTTGAATGGCCTTTAAAATGCAGCTTGTGCCAGCGGCTCTTTGCTTTTGCAGGGCTGTTCTTTTTGATGTTGCTACGACATGAAAGGTCAAGGGTTTGCGAGTGATTAAAACTTAAGTGGGGCCAAATAAAACATTGGTCACATAATGCATCGATGAAACTGTTTTCAGAATACATAACTAGACAGTTTTAAAACAATGAATGATTTGAAGTTTTACATAAAATACAAATAATACATGTGGTATAAATGAAAATAAATGCTTGAGTTTTCCCAGAGACCTCTTCTTAATATTGATATACTTATGACATAAATATACGTGCTGCACCTGTTCCTTTATTCCAGGGGAAATCAGCTGTAAGATGACATACCCACTATGTAACATAAGGATAAGCTTAGGCATTACACTGTTCCTTCTCTTTCTCCAACATTTAAGACAAATTATTATTTTTAGTTCTTATTTTGGTCAATGCTATCATCTTTAGTAATTTAATGGAGTTTCCTTTTTTTTTTTTTTTTTGCATTCATGTTATTAATGTTGTATTTCTTGATGGCTCTTGTTTTAAGATGAGGGTCCTGGTGAGTTTACTACATTTCCTCTCTCCTATTTTATGTTTTGCTTTCACCAACTCTTCTTTTGCTTTTTCAGTAACCTAGGATATGTTAAGAATTTATATTCTGTCCTTCAGGGAAGGATTTTAAAAACGATTTAAAAGAAAATTGAAAACCAAAGACAATAAGTAACCTGTGTGAGGTCTCTTAGCTGGTTAATGTTAGAGCCGGAACTAAAACTCTGGGCTTTTGAGGGAGCACCTGGCTGGCTCAGTCTGTAGAGCATACGGCTCTTGATCTCGGGGTCGTGCGTATGATCTCCACCTTGGGTGTCAAAATTGCTTAAAAAAATTAAATAAACTTAAAAAAATAAAAGAAATAAAACTTAGGTGTTTTTCTACAGATTAACTCATTGATACATCCACCACATGTTTATTGAATGCCTGCACTCCACCACACACCACATTAGGTACGACTGATACAAAAATAGTAAGAAATGGTCTCAAATCTCAAAATAATAGTCAAAGAGGGAAAACAAGATATGTAAACAAATAACTATTTCAATGCAGTAGCGTGCAAGGGGAGATGTTACCCTGCCTTTGTTTTTGGTTTTGTTTTAATCCCACAAGTCAGAGATTTGAGAAAGTGATGTAATATTAGAAGTGACAGCTTTAATATGTTGAAGAGAGAGTGTTTTACATGTCTGATTCATGCATGTTTGAAAAATAAGTAAAACTTTGCTGATATGCCTGAAGGAAGGCATAGATTGTCTATTTCAAGATTTAATAGGAAAACAATAATTTTTATATATTTAAATTATAAAATAATAATGCTTTATGTGCTCAGCATGTTCTTATTTCAGTGTATCCAAATGTTCATTTGTCCTTATAAGATTGTGTAGTGTTTTGATTCCAAGTCTTAGGCTTATGCATTTCTTAATAGATCCTTTTCATGGTGACTTGTGAACTTTTTCCTTTTTCTCTCCTACCCTCAGATTTTCATCACTGTGAATTGCCTGAGTACAGATTTCTCCTCCCAGAAGGGGGTGAAAGGACTTCCTTTGATGATTCAGATTGACACATACAGTTATAATAATCGTAGCAATAAACCCATTCATAGAGCCTACTGCCAGATCAAGGTCTTCTGTGACAAAGTGAGTAAAGATCGTTAAGGTATCTTTGTTATTACATATTACTTTTAATGACATTTTCCCCTTGTTACCTTCTCTTGTCTGGTGGTGTCAAAATAATTACCTTATCACACTGGGAATTGTAATCTGTCATTATCTATTCCTGTTAGATATCTATGGAGTCATTAGTCAACTGTATTCTTTTATTAGTCAATCATTTTTACCACTAATTTAATGACTGATTGACACTGCACCATACTATGGTCTAATTCACTTAGAGAACTGAAATAATAGATTAATAGTTTTTGCTGGGGATAAGCCTGTCCAACAGCATATCAGTATAATCTGTATCATTTTATGGGTTAAATAGGGTCTCATCTAGAGCTTTTTGGAATGGAAATTGCACCTATAAAATAAGCTCATTAGTAAACATGCACTCAGGAGGAGATACAGTTTTTTAATCACTCTGAATCGTGCCGTAAGAGATAGAGCAATTAGAATAGCAAAGCTTAAAAATCCTATGATTATGTGACATGAGAGTCATACAAATCCCAAATATGAGTGGGGATAGGAAACAGCAGTTTTAAGACCTGTATGATACCAGGATCATGAGGGAAAGCAATGAGGCTACCTGATCACCAAAGAACAGGTAACCTACAAAATTGCCCCCAGGTCCTCACTAAAGAGTGAAGTGTGCCATCTGGGGACTGCATGTGAAACGAGGGTGGGAGGGTACAGATTCTGCTATTGCTGTTGGGTGCAAAGGGATGGAACGTTGAAGTGTTCAGAGCTCTATGAACTCCAGAAAGTTATAAATTAAAGTTCCATTCTAGGGCAAAACTCTGCTCTGAGAGAAAGCTGCTGGGAGTAGAATCCAAGTGGAATTGGACTCTTCCCACTCATCCCCAAAAAGGTGCAAAGGAAAGAGAAGTTCCAAATAAAAAGGGTGAAGAGGAAGGATATAGAGTAGACAGATGTCAAGAAATATAAGACTTTTTTTTTTTTTTATCACTTTGTGAACACATCTGAAGAGAGAGCATGAGAGCTGTGAAGCTAGCAGAACTATCTTGGTCCACTCATTTCACTTAAAAATGACCGTCAGAAAAGAAAAACAGTTGAATCCCAATCAGTGTCTCATGATAAAAAGAAATTAAGATCACACTGACTTCTCTGTGGACCTACCCATGAAACAGGTGAAACTGAAGTCATGAAGGCCAACATAAATCACATAAAAAACTTTCATTACATGTCTTGAAAATAGAGTGATTTGAAAAGTGTTGTGATAGAATTCAGAAATAAGCGATTAAAATATTTCAGAAGTAAAGACTACACTAGAAGTAAAACAAGAGTGAATAAATGTGCCAGAGGATGCCTTAAGAGAAATGCAAGCCAAAAAGACCAAAAATTTAAAAAAATCAAAAGAAAAAAAGATGCAAAAGAAAATAATAGATATAAGAGAATGGTAAAGAAGATCCAATATACATATAATAGGAGTCTTTGAGGTAGAAAACTTAAACAATGGAACAGGGTTCCAGTGGCCAAAGCAAGATGGGTGAAAGTCAGAGTGGTGGTTATGGCTGTGGAGGAGGCAAGAAGGATGACAAGGACAAGGAAAAGAAATACAAATCTCCTGTACCAAATAGAATGGGGAAAAAGAAGACGAAAACAAAGGGACCTAGTGCTGCCAGCGATCTGCCACTGCTGACACCTCACATTCAGTGCCAGTTAAAATGACCAAAGTTAGAAAGAATTAAAGACTATCTTCTCATGGAGGAAGAATTCATTAGAAATCAAGAACAAATGAAGCCTTTAGAAGAAAAGCAAGAGGAGAAAAGATCAAAGATGGATGATCTGCGGGGGACCCTAATGTTGGTAGGAATGTTGAAAGTGATCATTGATGACAGCCATGCCATTATGTATACATTTATGGGCTCAGAGCACTATGTCAGCATTCCTTCCTCTATAGACAAGGATCTTCTGGAACCAGCTGCTCAGTCTTGCTTAACCACAAGGTGCATGTCATCATAGGGGTGCTCATGGATGACACAGATCCATTGGTCACAGTGATGAAGGTAGAAAAGGCTCCTCAGGAAACTTATGCTGATATTGGGGGGTTGGACAAGCAAATCCAGGAAATTAAGGAATCTGTGGAGCTTCCTCTCATCCATCCTTAATATTATGAAGAGATGGGTATAAAGCCCCCAAAGGGGGTCATTCTGTATGGTCGACCTGGCACACGTAAAACCTTACTAGCCGAAGCAGTAGCAAACCAAACCTCAGCCACTTCCTTAAGAGTAGTTGGCTCTGAGCTTATTCAGAAATACCTAGGTGATGGGCCCAAACTCGTTCAGGAATTGTTTTGAGTTGCAGAAGAATGTGCACCATCCATCATGTTTATTGATGAAATTGATGCCATTGTAACAAGAGGATCTGATTCAAATTCCAGTGGTGAGAGAGAAATTCGGTGAACAATGTTGGAAGTGTTGAACCAGTTGCATGGACTTAATGTAAGAGGTGATGTGAAAGTGATCATGGCTACAAAACAAATAGAAACTTTGTATCCAGCACTTATCAGACCAGGCCACACTGACAGGAAAATTGAGATTCCTCTACGTGATGAAAGGATTAAAAGGGACATCTTTCAGATCCACACAAGCAGAATGACGCTGACCGATGATGTAACCCTGGACGACTTGATCATGGCTAAAGATGACCTCTCTGGGCCGACATCAAGGCAATCTGTTCAAAAGCTGGTCTGATGGCCTTGAGAGAATGTAAAGTGAGAGTAAAAAATGAAGTCTTCAAAAGTCTAAAGAAAATGTTCTTTATAAAAAACAAGACGGCAGCCCTGAGGAGTTCTGTCTGTAGCTACCACATTTGCCTTCATGGAAATGGTCGAGAGTGTCACAGCTCCTAGGAGGGATGAGGTGGGGGGAGTTGCCCAGAGGAACCCATTTCCAGTTGACGTTTCTTAGCAAAACCTCCTGCGTACCTTTTTGAGCATGATGGGTAAGAAGTACACTGGGCTGCCTTCATCTGTTGGCCACATGCAGTGCTCTGCCCCCAAGAAAGGGAGCTCCTTCTCAAAAACAAACAAACAAACAAATAATAAAATAAGACAATGGAACAAAACAAATGCTAAAAATAATAAATCAGAAAAACTTAAAATATAAACTATATATAAATACATATATGCATATTAAACAGCCCACCAGCATGTGCTTGGGAAAATTGATGTAGGAAATCAATACTGAATTGTTAATTTATTAGACTTTAAAAATACTTTGGGGGCATCTAAGTAGAGTAGAACAGAATAGAAGAGAATAATTAGAAAGTCACTTCATAAGGAGGTTTTTGTCATGAAACTTGAACAGTGTTCTCAGGGACAATTAGGTCGCCTCCCCTGTGCTGGGGCCAGTTAAATCCGGGAAAGCCGTAGGGCAGCACAGGTAGCTCGTCTAAGTCACACAGCAAGGACGTAGAGGAGCTGGAAGCCAGTCCAGGCCTGGCTCCAACTCCGCGCTCCTTGAGTTGATAAACAACTGTATGTCTAAAAAGCCAAAATGACAGCTGATGATTCAAAGCCTCAGCAAAGAGCCACGGTAGCCCTTTAAAAACAAAAGAAAACGAACAAAAAATCAGTTACTATCTCTAATTCAGCGTACTAAGCATTTAAAAAGCATCTCCAAATGATATACAACAGGGAATCTTTAAAGTACTAGTGCGACAGCATTTAAATAATATGACTTCCCTCACTGTATTCCAGATATTCCAAGGGAGGTTGTAGACTCTCCGTTCTGGGGATCTCCTTGAAAGTGAGGAGGGAGATTAGAGACGAGGAGAAAGGGAGGGAACGAGGGAATAGAGACACTGGGCGGTCCATTTACCCTTACATTGCAGCTGGAGTTGACAGTGGGAAAGAGAGGCCTGAAGGGACGCTCATATAATTATTTTTTTCAACAGTGTTGATATGATAAATACTAAACTTCAAAACAAAAGAAAAATGCAGGATGAATAGAGGGTGATACATCCTTGTTCACCTGTGTCCTAGGACTCCTAGAAACTAGTGATATAGAGAGTTTCCCTGGGTAGTTTTGAGCTTACTTCTCCTATTCTTAAGGATAAGGAAGAAATGCCAAGCAGGGTGCATTTAACCTTACCTGCTGGTAAATTTTCTAACAAGCTAGAAACAAAATCTGCTATCATTTGCCATACATGCAGCTCTAATTTCAAAGGCCAGGCAAAACATACTCCTGAGAGACTGAAAAGAGAAAAAGTTTAATTTGTCCACTTTTCGAATGGGTGCATGAATGCAGATGATTCATTTGAATTATCCTCTAAAGCAAAAGAGCTCAGAGCCAATCCATTTTACAATCATAAGTTTCCCAATCACAGTTGAGAACCTTAAACAGATGAAATTCTGCACAATTTATAGTTCTCCAGTTGATTTATGATTAAGACACCTGTGAGATACAAATAAAGACCTCTAATATGTTTTTTGATATTATGATACTTCTTTCAAAATACATATGTTTAGGCATCAAAAAATTTGGGATCTGTCTGTATATCTACCTATATCAATACCTATGCCTCTTTCGTTATATCTATATTAAATTGCTTCCATTATCTTTCCTGAAAAACAAGAATTGTATTACTGTAAACCGTAACTATGTATTCTGTAAAACTTGAGAAATAAAGCCACATTATTTTGTAAAAGATTTTATTTCTCTTTATTAATTCTTGTTTTGGAAAGATCTTGGAGGTGACAATTGTTGAAGATGATGAAAAGCTAAAGATAGCATCTTGGTAGCTTGGCCAACTTTTGATTGGTTAAGGACACATTCTTAAAATAAATTTAGGAGAAACAATTTAAGTGTCAAATAAAAGAAAGATAGCCATCACCTCTCAAGAAGCGGCCAAAGTGATCACAATATAATCAGGAAATCTTCAGGCGTATTTTTCAAATCTGACATTCCAAAGTGAACATTTAGACAGGGGAAGTTATTTTCAAATGATAAATTTGGTCTTTGTAGCAAATTATACTGTTCCAAAAGAACTAGACTTTTTGCACTTTGGTAAGAGTGGAGAGAATGTCTTTTAGGAGCTTTGGGTCACAGATAATCAAAAGAAGAAAGGAACCCATGGAAGGTCATGTTCAAGGAAGTTTTCTCCATCTGAATTAAGTGTATCTAAGGTTTTCTGAGTCATTGTGAAGTCAAAGATTGATTTTAGAAATGTTTGGATACCATCAGACTTGCTAGTTCATCATGCCAATATCTGGACGTTCTGGGCAGGAAATTTCTTAAATCGACATGGCAGCAAGACTAAACTCTATGAGGGACCACTCTTGTTTTATGTTAATCTATTTGGTTTGTCACATCAAAGAGTACCTGTAAAATAATAAGCAGGTGGCCTTATTTCTTCAACATTGACATTGAACATGTATTAAGTCTTGAAACAGATTAATTCCAGACCTTTTCCTCATAGTAATAGTACCAAATAAAGCACTAGTTTTGAAATAAAACTGCTTCACCAACCTTGGGGTGTATTTTCAGTGAGTTGCAATTTATATAAAGTTTCACATTTTTATTTATATTCACTACCATATTGTACAGAACTCCAAATACATAGAAAAATGTCTTAACATTTTTGTCTAACAAAAAATGAATAATAGGAGACTTTTGCTTATATTTCACACCAATTTCGACAAGATGAGGTCTGTACTTTTAACATTTTATTATCCCCATACAAAAACTGTACAAAACTTTAACATATCTTGAAGAAACTTCCAAAGGATATATTTCTATATTTCATTTCCCTCTTGATGTGAATTCCCATGGTGTATAATTACCAATGACAATTCAAAACTTAAAATGAAGCACTATAAACCAATTAGTCCCTTTTGGTAGTGATAAGTTTTTTTTACATAAAAACATATTTAAAATATCTGGTTAAAGGGGGTGCCTGGGTGGCTCTAGTTGGTTAAGTGTCCAACTTCCGCTCAGGTGACCGTCTCATGCTTTGTGAGTTCGAGCCTCGCGTCGGGCTCTGTGCTGACAGTGTGGAGCCTGGAGCCTGCTTCGGATTCGGTGTCTCCCTCTGTCTCTGCCCCTCCCCTGCTTCTGCTCTCTCTCTCATTCAAAAATAAGTAAACATAAATTTTTTTTTTAAAAATCTGGTTAAATTATTATATTTATATTCTATATATAGAATTTATGTAAAGCTTTTAGAACTCGCCTGGCATGAGTAAATGCTATGTGAATAGTAGCTATAATTACTCATTTTTGAAGAATTAGCTCTAATGCTATCTCCTTTATGATGCTCCCATTGACCCCAAATCTCCAAACCTCGTGTGCCGTGGATTTACTTTGGCCAGAACTGGGAATCTGTTTTTGTTTTTGTTTTTCAAAAAGCCAATTTAATAAACAAAACATTTCTCTCAATGTTTTCATTCAAAGCTTTATATGTCTTTTTCTGTGAAGTACCTATTTCGTGATTCTTGTCTTTTTTTTAAATTGCTGTGTTAGTTGTGTTTTTCAATTTGAATCATTATTTATATTAAGGTTTCAACACTTTATGTGATATCTTGTTACAAGTATTTTCACCAGTGTGCCCTTTGCCTTTATGTAATATTTATGTATGTATTTATTTATTTTGTATAACAGAAGGATTAAATTTTTATATTTTCAAGTCTGTCTTTTTTGTGTGTGATGATTCAGGGCAGGTGCTGTAGATGGGCACTGTAGGGGGCAAGTGTAGACTGGGGGTGTCTAGCTAGATGGCACCTGTCTTAGAGCATCATGGAAATATGGGTGCAGGTAAACTGCAACAAGAATGGAAAGAGAGGAAGAAAAAGACAACTCTTGGAGCATCTATATTTGGAAGTGTGAGAAGAAGAAAATGAGTTGACAAAGCTGACATAGGAGAGTGATAATAATAATAATAATAATCCGTGAATCCTTGAAGGCCAAGAAGGAAAGAGCTATCAGATGATGGTCAACTGGTTAAGTAGGGTAGGATCTGGCAAGAGAAGTCAGTGAAAAGGTCAGATTACCAAGAGCAGAGGATCAAAAAGGAGGTGAACGGACCAAACTTTTTTTCTGTTTGGTTGGAGGAGCCCCATCTCCAAGCACGTATTGCACACATTAAAACAAAAACCAAAATCATGTGTGGGGAGAAGCACTGGGTGTTATATGGAAACCAATTTGATAATAAACTTAAAAAAAAAACAACCAAAATCATATTTGTATGGGCAAAATGATCTTACACTTAGTTTCCTCAGCCCTTCCCACAGTTCCACTAGTGCAATGACTTTTAAAAGTTCCATGACAAGGAGCAAAGGGGAAGTTATATAGGAAATGTTCTCCCTATGCCTAGGAGTCATGTTAATGGGCCAACGCTCTATCTTAATGACATTTTATTATAATCACTAAAGTTACCTAACCCGCCTCACTGGGGTAGGAACCTGAGTCTGGTCTTTCTGTGTGCATTCAAAATTGAAGTTGTATAGATGGGCAAGATTTCAAAAAGGAGGGGAATTCTGGAAGAAGTGGGACCACTCAGAGGTCAAAATGTACTACAGACTGAGGATTGATCGGTCTGCACCTTCACACCGAGCCCTGACCTCACTGGAGGAACAGAAACGGGGCTGCCTGTTCTCCCTTTACCCTTGTTTTGTTTCTTACCCTAGAGGCTTGTGTGCGGACAGTATTTTTGCATGCTCTGATAACATACCTGGCTTTGTTTTTCCCTGTCAGGGAGCAGAAAGGAAAATCCGAGATGAAGAGAGGAAGCAGAACAGGAAGAAGGGGAAAGGCCAGGCCTCCCAAACCCAGTGCAACAACTGTGAGTGCTGCGGAGGAGGGGTGGGCTCCGCAGGGCCAGGGCCTCCGGGGGAACAAGGTGGAAAGAAGTGGGTGGAGGGCAAAACTGGGGGTATGTGAGATGTGGCTTGCTTTTCCCTGGCCATAAAGACTGCGTGAATTTCCTCTGGGAGGAGCAGATGGGATCACATGATCACAGATCGATGTCTCGGAGGGGCTTGGTGATATCCTGGAGACCCACACCTTCCTCCTCCAGGCCAGGAATCTGGGGTGCTGAGAGGGTCAGGAGGGCACGAGAGGGGCCAGCCACCTCAGGAGTGCTCACCTGAGGTTCATGCTCTTTCTGTTAGTATGGCAGTAGGAGAGGGGGGCGATGGTAAAGTGTGTTCACATCTCTGGCTTTTGGAAAGCTTCCAACGAGAAAACCGCGAACTCAGATTAGGGCCGCTCACAGCTAAGAGGTCTTAGTCACGTGTAACCCTCTCATGTCCAGCCTCTGATGGGAAGTTGGCCGCAATACCTTTACAGAAGAAGAGCGACATCACCTACTTCAAAACCATGCCTGATCTGCACTCGCAGCCCGTGCTCTTCATACCCGACGTTCACTTTGCCAACCTGCAGAGGACGGGACAGGTAGGACCTATCTGCTAATATCCACCCGCCATTCATCCACGGGGCTGGTGGAGCCTTGAGACAGAATCCCATCAGGCAGCGCTGACCTTGAAAATAACACCCGCACTCCATGCATTCCACAGAAAGTCAGTCACTTTGTAAGAAAATGGGTTTTTATGGAAAGGAATGTCTCAAGAGAGGAAGCTGACTTAATAAGGGGAAGAAAGGAGTGAGCTGATATTAGTGAAGTGTTGACAAAGCACTGAAAGAGGAAGAAGGAAAGGACGCTGATAACCTGAGAAAAGTATGTTGTCCTTGTGGGCTTATGAGGTTAGCATGATGCGATAGAACTCCACCTAATGGTGGGAAATTGAACTGCACCTAACTTCAGAAAGTTGCCCAAGAGGAAAACTTTTTCCATTAAATAAACCATATCAATAGTTTTCCCCTAGTAAATGAACAGTTCCCATTTAATAGGTAAATCATTTCACGCCAAAAGAAAACAATGAGATCAGAGACCTGCCTTTTTAAAAGTAATTCCTGTCTTCTCACTATATCCACAAGTGAAATGAAAGAGCTAGAATTAAAATAACATAAACACCCAATAATTAACCCACTGTGGCAGCTCAATTTGGTGAAATATTATGTGGCCACTAAAATTATAATTATGGAAATTATGTAGCAATGAAAGAACTAGTTATGATAATATTCAGTGCAAGAAAAATTTAAAATACCATTTATGTCTATACTGTGATTCTAGATACGTACCTGAACTTGAAGGGAACAAGAAAAATTGCCACACTTGATGAGTAGGATTAAGTGATGGATGATTTTTTTTCTTTCTTTAATATTTTTAGTATTACCTATTTTATGTGGTAAATTAAAATTGGGTAGAAAAAAAGTACTTCCCTCACATTAGGTAGATTTGTCTTTCACCAAAAAATGGCTTTTAGTGAATCTTGTATAGGTTAGTTTTCTTTCAAACTCAAAATCCTCCGACGGAAGATTTGTTTTGAGAAATAGGAGCACACTGACACACTCAAGTTTTCCTTGCATTCTAAGTGTTCAGACACCGAGGGGAATGGACCTTACAAGGAGAAATCATTATTGGCTCGACTTTCTCCTTAAGAATCTATTGTCCCTGCCCCGCCCCCAACACACATGTTTCATTATAGGTATGACGCAAAGCAGTTATACACCCCAGGTTCTTTGTTGCTATTCATGACAATGCATGGTAACAAAATACTTAGTAGTTTTTTCTTAGAGTACATTCCACTAAAAATTAATTTAACATTCTTGTTGACTTGTTTGCTAAGAGCAAGGACACAAAGGGGAAGGAAGAATGTTAAGATTTCTCAGGCTAGGAACGCCAGCACCTCATTTTATTTTTTGCTTAATTCCCAAGAAGAGGCTGATTTGTATATTTACAGTCTTAGAGCCCCATGGGATTTTATGAAGCTGGGTATCCACACTTTCCAAAAGAAGGGTAATTGAGTTAAATTGTTCTTGCTGTTTAGTGTCATGATTCTGGCTTCCGCTCTGCGTTAAAGCTGACGGCCTGACTTGTTCTCTTGGCAACACGTCTCTGAAATAGACAAAAGTGTCAGTGAATCTTCAGAGGAAAAGACCAAATCTGGCTGTCAGTCCGCCTGGCCTCCGTCCTGAGCTGGGTTCCTAGCCTGTGACCAAATCAGAAGGAAGATGTAGCCTCTAAAGTTTGTGAGTTTTAGGAGCTGCAAAGCAGCTCAGAGCCCCCAGTTACTGGTAAAGTTAAGGTCTATGTCTGGGGCCCCTTTTGCAGAGCCCTCGGGCTTCGCCTGTGGCCGTGACGTCAGAGTTAAGAGGGTCAGTGAGGGAGCCTGCTCGAGCTTTGGGCAACAAAGGAACACAGTCAGCTGTGCTCTGGGACAATGCACGAATATTCCATGGTTGATCAACTTACTTGGCCCAAGGACAGGAGCGCCTACAGTAGCTGGCTAGGGCTTAAAGGCCGCCTTTTCTTGGAAGAGCTAGAAAGCAGGAAGATGGGTCCAGACGTAGGAGGGAAACCGGCAGTGCCAAAACCTTAGAAGTGGGTGTGGAGGGGGCGGAGACTGACTTCGCCGTGCAAAACAAGATCCAGCAGTGGCCTGTTAAAATATGGACCAGTTTCCCCATAACTGGGGACTAGGGGAGGGGAGGAAGGCAGGTGATGGCGAGCAGCTCAGGAGTCCCTGCAGACACAAGCCGAGTCCAAATCAGCCCCATCAAAGCCCTGCGCAGCTGCAGAGTGAGCAGCCCTCCAGCTCCCAGAGCCAGTGAGACCCCTAGCTCTGCTGAGGGCTCATCAGCTGTGGCATAGCAATTCCTAGTCGCCCGAGGACATGGGCTGGGGAGTGGGTATGTTCACTGTCAGCCCACATGTCCCCTCCTCCTCCTCCATTATGTCATTGGTGCATATGCGGATTGGAATCTTCATCAGACAGTTATCAGACACTAATATGAGGGAATGAATGCAGTGTGCGGGCACTATGGACATCTTCAGTCTCCCTCTCTTCACGTTAAACACCAAGGAGTCACTGTGGCTTTTCGCTGGAATGGCTTTAAAAGCAAGTGATAAGGGGAACTTGGGAGAAACTGTGATACAGAGGCATCGTCTTTCCGGATGATACAAACATTACAGGCATCAGCCTCCCTCAAGGCACCTGAATCCAAGGAGCACTTCCCTCCTCCCACGTGCCCTCAAGAGCGGCATGATCTGTAAACAGGCTTCCTGCAGCCCACAAGAGTGCTTGATACGAATTCGGGCTCCCAAGTTCCATTCCATGTCTTTTTTTTTTTTTTTAATGTTTATTTATTTGTATTGAGAGAGAGAGAGTGAAAGATGGCCTGGGTGGAGGGAGAGGCAGAGAGAGAGACTCGCAAGCAGGCTCCATGCTGTCAGCACAGAGGCTGACGTGGGGCTTGGACTCACGAACTGTGAGATCATGACCTGAGTGGAAATCAAGAGTGGGCTACTTAACCGACCGAGCCACCCCGGGGTCCTTAGTCCAAGGCTTTTGAATGCAAATCTCTGAAGAGGGTTCCAAGAATTTGCCTTTATGACAGAGTCTCTCCAGATATATTCTATGCACTCTAAAGTTTGAGAAACACTCTCTAAAAATTAAATTCATGCAATAAGCCCTACAGCCAACAAGGAAGAAACAGCGGGTCATTGCGTGAGAGAAGTGACAATTCAAGGACAGTGATAGGGACAGTGTCATAGAGGCCATTCCGGAGGGCAGGAAAACACTTACGATGCTTCATTCTGGGGACACCAATCCACTTTGCAGAGAGCTGTCCGTGACCCTGTCTATAGTCAGACAAGGCAGATGCATTATGCCACATTTAAAGAAACTAGCAAAAAACAGGCCAGCATGAGGAACTTTTTCCAAAAAGTCCAGTTGTGTGGCCAGTGCCACGGCCCAGGCTCCCTCACTTACATGGGTCACTCCATATGCACCTAAGTAGACAGTCTCGTTTCTTTTTTTTTTTAATTAAAAAAATTTTTAATGCTTTTTTTATTTTTAACAGAGAGAGACAGCATGAGCAGGGGAGGGTCAGAGAGAGAGAGTAAGACACAGGATCCAAAGACAGGCTCCAGGCCCATGAGCTAGCTGTCAGCTCAGAGCCTGACGCAGGGCTCAAACCCACGAACTGCAAGATCACAACCTGAGCTGAAGCCGGACGCTCAACTGACTGCGCCAGCCAGGCGCCCCAGACAGGCTCATTTCTAGAACATCACAGTGACAAATGCCCAATACCACTCTGAAACTTGGGGTGTGGAGGAAGAAAACAGCTTACCTTTGCTCTTTTCTGCTAAGAAGAAACAAGGGATGCAATACAATAGGCATAAAAAATTGTTAAGGGGAGGGACACCTGGGTGGCTCAGTGGTTAAGTGGATGGCTCTCGATCTCAGCTCTGGTCTTGATCTCGGGGTTGTGAGTTTGCGCCCCGTGTTGGGCTCAATGATGGGCATGGAGTCCACTTTAAAAAAAAAAAATAAGAGGAGAAAGTTCCCAGTGGAAAAATAACTAATGACGACAATGACTCATGCCCAAAGAGGTGTGGGTAACCAGCTTTGTCATGTAGCGAAGTCAGGGCGTGGCAGCATCCCAGGAACTGCTGAGAGCCCTTGAGAACCTTTTAGGGAAGGTGGCAGATCCAGGTGAAGCTGCTTTCTCCCAGGCAGCTGGGGGAGGGGCGGTGAGAAAACTCACTAGAACCAAAAGTGACTTTCGTTCTTCACCCAAACAGAAATGGTCCTGAAGCACATAGATAAAGCCCAAGAAAGGCCTGCAACTTATTTTCATAGATAATTGGGCTGAGAGAGAGATACCGGATCCCCTCTGGATTTCTGTAGCTTCATAAAGTAATATGGACGCTTCATAATTTCTTTAAATCTGATACTGCCACCGTGCTGACCACCTACAGAAGTCTGTTCCCAGAGGTCTCCCGGGAGCACCTCCGCACGATCTTTCCCCAGCCCGAAGATGGTTGGCTGCTAAATGGCTGTAGTTGTGGGGTGCAGGAATAACCCAGGCCCTATCGGGGAGCCCGAGGGGGCCCCGGTGATGTTACCGCTGCACTGCCGTGGGGCCCTCTTGCTCCCCTCTATTCGCCAGAGCGCAGTATCTGTAGGCAGCTCACCTGTGGACCCAATGGGATTGGTTTTTCATAGGCCTTGCTCCGGAGATCCTGCTACAGTATTAGATCCTGCCAAAATATTTCTTTAATGTCAAAAGCAAGATTTGGCTTAGTGCTGTAGGTAATCTCAGAATGTCTTGAGTGAGAAATAATTAGGTTTCTAATTTTACTTCCTTAAAGTCTAAGAATTAATCCTAAGGAGAATATGAGGTAAAATTTATATTTGCTTAAGGACACACACACACACACACACACACACACACACACAGCATCATTAAACAGATTTGTCTTTTGTCTTCTTTAAGGACAGTGTAAGAGCCTAGCAAAGTCTGTGCATCACGTAATAGATTTCCATGTCTTGTGTCTGACCTACAGTTTGCCTGTTGTTTTGTTTCACAGGTGTATTACAACACGGATGATGAACGAGAGGGGTAAGACACTCAGTTCTTTCACTTTGCACCCGAAGTCAGTTCACGTCAGTAGAAACGGCTCTTGGAGCACAGGGTAACCTGGGCTCAGCGCTGAGAAAGGCTTGACCCTGGGCACGGAGAGGAAGGCTGGGAAATGCTGTTCTCCTTCTAAGCCTTTCTTTATCTCTCTCCTTCCTATGACCTGCCTTTGAATAGCCAGCTATTCTTCTAAGTGGCACATCTCTTTGATTCCACCTTTGCACCAGTAATCCAGTTCCTGAAATCTTTTGCCCCAACACAAGATCAAGGTGAGCTTGAGATGGGAGCTGGAGACAGCCTGCCCTACTGAGTACTGGGGTTCCCACATGTACCTCTTGAAGCTCTCACTCTGGGAAGTGGGCCTAGTGGGCTAGTGGGGAGGCTGGTGTGAATGAAGCTAGGGCAGCAGAGGATGTAGTCGCTGTCCCGGGGATTGTAGGTAAGAGAGGGTTTATCCGGGGTAACTAAGGCTCCCAGCTGTCTTGCTCATCAAATCTCTGCATAATTCTTTCTATGCATTTACTCATTTTATAGACTCTAGAATTTTTGAGACAAAAAGGAAACTTCAAGGTCACTTAGCTGACCCTTTCTTCTAGGCAGTGTAACATAGTACACCACATTAAAAAAATTTTTTAAGGTTTATTATTTTTGAGAGAGAGAGAGACAGAGCTTGAACAGGGGAGGGGGAGAGAGAGAGGGAGACTGTGTCTGGAACAGGCTCCAGGTTCCAGGCTCCGAGCTGCCAGAATAGAGCCCGACACGGGGCTCGAACTCTCAAGCTGTGAGATCATGACCTGAGCCGAAGTCAGATGCTTAACTTGCTGAGCCACCCAGGTGCCCTCAGCATGCCACATTTTTGATAGGTGGTCAGCCTGCTTCTTCTCGAATACTCTTACTGTATGTCAGGTAGCTCATGACACCATTGGGCACTTGCAGCTCTCAGAAAGTTAGTCTGTCTATTGAACTGATGTCTACCGTCTTTTGACTTCTACCCATTGGCTGTAGTTCTCACTAGATAAGCCTCATGCTTTCCTCCTCAAACATAGTTTTACCTTTCAGCATCCCTACTCCAGGGACACCACCAAGTTTGTTAATAACTTCTTTAGAACTGGCTCTCCGAAATAAATATCTGTTCTCAACCACATGCGCTGGAGATTATATTGGGATCATTTCTTCTGCCTCGGACCTTATTTTTCTCTTAAAGCAACCCAGAACACCATTCACCTTTCAGTATCTATATTGCATTATATGTATACAACTAAAATTTTGGTTTGCATTATGTATGTATAATTAAAATCTCTAGGTCATTTCCTTTAGAGCTTCCCTGTGCTTATGCAGTTTATATATTTCCTTATAAAACATTTCAAGGCAAAGTGGGGCAGATATTGCCGAGTTCATTTCCTAGACAGAGTTTGGCAGACTGCAGCCCTAGGACCAAATCAACGCACCGCCTCTTTTGTATCGTCTCCAACCATGTTTTAAATGGGGAAAAAAATCTAAAAGAAGAATAATATTGTGTGACATGTGAAAATTACCTGAGATTCAAGTGTCCACAAAGTCTAATGGGAGCACAGCCATATTAATTCCTTTTGGTCTTGTCTGTGGCCGCCTTGTTGCTACCCCAGCAGAGCTGAGTAGTTCCAACAGGACAGAGACCTGTGGAGGAACGCCACAGTGCTTACTGACCTAGCCCTTTATGGAAAACGTGTGCCACCCTCTGGCCTAAAGGGTAAAGAATCTGAAAGGAGTCATTCCCCAGCTGGTTAGGAGCTGAACCTTGTCCAGGATCTGACCTCTGAATTCTGAGTTTGAATTTGCTAAGTACCAAATTAGATTGTTCTTTTTATCTTGGCACATAGGTAATATATTCGCCGTGGCTGGAATGAACAGAAAGATTAGCGCTATCGATTCTAATCTGTTACTCACATATTTTATAAGGGACAGTGTGGCGTCATGGAAAGAACAGTGACTCTGAGCTTAAGGAAGCCCACATTCTACTCCCAGGCCATTGCTTCCCAGGACAAGGCCTGGGGCTGGCCCCTTGATCTCTGGGCTTCGGTTTCCTCACCGTACATGAGGGTTTTGCAGGAGGTGATCTTCAAAGTCTCACCTAGTGCTAACATCCTTCTCTTCTCATGGGAAAAGTTAGCCTGCTAAGTGACAAGTGTCTGAGGCCCAAGTGCTGCTTCATGTGCAGACCTCCCCTGTGAGTCCACCTCAGCCTACACGGCACTTCCTTGCAAGCTGGCAACATTTAGGTGGCCAGTTGACCCACTTCTAACTCATGCGGCTTCGCCTCTCGGTAAGAATTACCCTCTGTTATTGTGTAATCGTGAGGCCTGAGGCCTAAGTCTGTGTGTCTCATACAGCTAATTAGAGTTCAGTTGAGCAGTGTGGGTGGCCTTGGGAGCCTCAATTAATACAGAGTTGGTAGTTGGCTATTGTTATATGTAAAAGTAATAATTAACCTTCAGTGGCTATGTTGGCTAGGCTCTGTACTAAGTGCTTTATATGCATTGTGTCATTGAACACTCCCCACATTCCCATGGGGAAGACGCTGTAATTACCTCCACCTTAGAATGAGCAAACTGGAACTTTCGAACTGAGAAACCCGTTCCAAGTCACATAGTAGGCAGTGGCAGAGAGTTGGAACCTGGCCTAGCTGCTCTCCCCAAGGTCTGCTTTTGGCCATTGTGACCGTGTCCTGTCCCCTAACCCTCTAAATTCTTGATCTGTGCCTGGCAAAGGCATAGAGACGGGGCCCTCGCTGTGATAGCTTTCTGGCCTTGACAGAGGCACACCCTCGGCTTACCCTTTGGGGTGCGGGACCCACATTGTGACCAGCACAGAATGGTATACCTGGCAGAAAGGAGCCAGCCCACCGGGCCCTGGCTCTGTCACCACCTCAGCACTTGCGTAGCCTCCATCAAGGCTGCCTCTGGCCAGTTCTACCTTCCCTGCTGGGCGCAGTCAGTATGAAGGCATCTGTCTGCCTAAGGGCTCAGAGCTGCGTTCTCACAGCCACCGGAGGGAGGAGGCACGCATCTGAGGCACTCCAGAGCCCCTCCCCCAGCAGCTCCGAGGCCAGCTGCTGGTCAGACACAGACTCCTACACAAGTAGAGCTGGTGGCCCTATGTGCTGGCAAACTTGAATGTGATTAAAGAGGGAAACCGGAGAAAATGCCGATGATGTGGGATGGGAAGCAGTCATCAGTCAAGCGCCTACACAGAACAAAAAGAGGAACACCTGTCCATTCCTGCGTCCTTGTCTGATGATAAGTGATGGTTCGGGGTGACTTCTGGGGCTGAATTTGGGCATCAACAGACCCCGGGCAGATTGGTTTCAGAGGCCGGGGATACAAGTTAGATACAGACGCTTCGGGCACCCCTTCTCAGCAACAGGCCTCCTGTTGCACTTTGAAGTCACCTGGGGAGTTGAAAATTATGGGAATTTTTACTTAATTGGTGTGGTGTGCAACTTAGGTACAGAGGCCTTTTTTTTTTTAAGTTTATTTATTTTGAGAGAAGGAGAATCCTAAGCAGAATCCAAGCTGTCAGCACAGAGCCTGTCACAGATCTTGAACCCACAGACTGTGAGATTATAACCTGAGCTGAAATCAAGAGTCAGATGCTCAACTGGCTGAGCCTCCCAAGCACTTCGGGATGGAGACCATTTTAAAGTCCCCAGACCATTCTAAAACTCAGCAGTATTTGAGAACCACCGCCCAGGAGCCTGCTGGCCCTGACTAGAATCAGGCTTTTACAAGCTCTGAAACTTAATATAACAATTGGAGTCTTACCTAATGACAGTAAATAGTAATACCTACCTGATAGACTTAGAAGCATTCGTATCTCAGATGTCCTGGCATATGGAGGGTGCTTTCAAAAAACAAAAATCATGGGTATTATTATTATTGTTAAGGCTCCCAATAAATGATACCCAGTTGGAAAATGGAAGAGAGGGAGATGAAGAAGAATGGAAAGAACACACAAGACAGGAAGAATTTCCTGCGGAATATGGTCCTATAGCCAGGATTCATGAATGTCATTTATGGGGAAGAGCAAAGGGCTTCAAACCCCCTGAAATCATATGTAAATTGCTGTGCAACTATCGCGCATGGTAGAAAAAGTCTATTCGGTTACTTCTGGGGATCCGGTCTCCATCCCCATCTGACCTCTAGTTCCTGGAAAACCCTTCTTAATCTCTTGTCCACAGTCGACCCCACGGTTGTGCCCTCTCTTCCTTCCTGCTGTGAGGTCCCTTCAAGTCTAGAAGCCCTGTACCTTTCACACTGGATTTGGGGCACAGGAACCCGTGGCAAGTGTGGGCAGTCCTGTGTCTGGAGGACAGTGGTTTTCCTCTTAAAATCTTCCACCGCCTTGGTGCTGCTTAGGGTCCGAAGACCACAATCCTCTCCAAAACCTTCTCTTATCCCCTTGCTTATTCTCAAAGAGAAGAAGCCCCATTGCATAATCTCCTCAAAGGCTGAAACTGGAGGAAACCAAAAGCCAGAAGAAGGCAAAGGTTGGGCAGGGCGACCCTGTAGATTGGTCCCATACCAGCTGAGAGAGACAGTGCCCCAGAGTGACTTCATCTCCACACTGAGTGCCACCAGCAGAGGGCCCTGCCATCCCTCTTGCAGGAAGGAGAGTCCTTAGATGTTGCCAGATGAAACTATGAGCTTGGTCACAGTGTTCCTGAGAAAAAGAGGCAATTCTGGTAGTCATCTCCCATGAAAGCAAAAGCTTTGAGTGAAATTCAATACCTTTTGGCCTTGGGGGAAAATTAGAGATTATTAACCATCACCAGGGAGTGCATTTAATAATATTAAATTAAGAAGTCATCACCCTGTGTTCATCAGCACAAAATAAAATTCTTCTAGAATTCTGCACTATTTTTTTTTTTTGAGAGAGAGAGACAGAGAGAGAGAAAGAGAGCATGAGCATGTGTGCAAGGTAGGAAGGGCAGAGGGAGAGGGAGAATCTTAAGCAGGCTCCATGCCCAACTCCAAGCCTGGGGGGGGGGCGGGGCTGGATCCTGACCTGAACCAAAATCAAGAGTTGGAGGCTTAACCAGCTGAGCCACCCAGGCACCCCTGCACCACTTCTTTTAAAGGAGCAGTTTCTCAGAGCCCCGAGTACTTTTCTTTGATAAGGTTCTCTTTGATAAGGGATGCTAAGCAAACCATGGAATATAGGGTATGATAGGCTTTGTTTTACTACAAAAACATAAAGGTGATTAAAAGCAGAGGGCAACTGGGGCGCTTGAGTGGCTCAGGTGGTTAAGTGTCCAACTCTTGATTTCGGCTCAAGTCATGCATGATCTCACAGTGTGTGAGATGGAGCCCTGCACTGAAAGCGTGGAGCCTGCTTGGGATTCTCTCTCTCTCCTTCTGTCTCTGCCCCTCCCCAACTCGTGTGCTTGCTCAATCTCTCTCTTTCAAAATAAATAAATAAACTTAAAAAAAATAGAGGGCAATTTCTTCAGTTTCCCAAAGAAGAGATTACTGATACTTGCTTTATTGATTTAATTAACCTGCATTTAAGAAATAACATATAATTTAGAAATATCTGTCATATTTTAGGAAACACTTTTATTTAAATTTTTCTATTTTTATTAAAACATTTTTTATGTTTATTTATTTTGAGAGAGAGAGAGAGAGAGAGAGAGAGTGAACAGGGTAGGTGCAGAGAGAGAATCCCAAGCAGGCTTTTCGCTGTCAGCACTGAGCCTGATACAGGACTCAAACTCGTGAACCATGAGATCATGACCTGAGCTGAGATCACGAGTCTGACATCTACCTGACTAGGTCAAACAGATGCTTCTTCAAATTCTTCGTAATTCATTTTTGACGTAGTGTCTTTCTCATCACTAAAGCTAAGTTTTAGCTCATCTCACACTGTTTATCAGGGGAATTCTTTTCCCACTACCATTAAAGTGGAGATAACAGCACTTTATAAATTCATGTATGAGATTGTCCTTGGAAATTTTATCCCAAGCCACAGATATTGATTCTCATAACATTAGAAATAGTTACACAAGTGACTTCCACTGTGTTGCCTCCCATTTTCAATCCTGTTTTTAATTAAAATTTTTATTTCAAGGTAATGGCAGATCTATATGTAGTTGTAAGAAGCCCACCTGCTTTTTGATTGATATATTTTAATTTTTTACTGTTAGATGTTGAATTTAGAAACCCACCCAGTAGTACTCAAATCTGTATTGGATAGACAAGGGGAGCTTTAAAAAATATATTTAATATATTTCACCAGTTTCTTACATTAGTACCAGTTACTCATGCTGGTATGCTAGTTTGTTGTTTTGCAAACTAGAAGATTTAAACTAAAAACTCCTTTTATAAATTTAACCTATATTTACCCTTTCCACTGCTCTTCATTCCTTCCTCAATGCTTTTTATGTGCTTTTCTCAAACATTCATCTTCTTTGTTCACCAAGCATCATCCTGTATACTTTCTATTGATCTAACTTTCAACTCTATAATACCATCTATTGGGTTCTTAATTTCAGTTATTGTCCTTTTTAGTTCTAGGATTTCCACTTAATTCGTTTATTTATTTTAATAGGTTCTAGCTCTCTATGTCTTATTTGTTTTCATGAACACAATAATCACAGTTATTTTAAAGTTCAAATCTGGTAACTCAAATAATAATATGCTAGAAGTGTGTTTTCTGTGGGCCTATTTGTATTGTCTGTTTTTCCCTTGGTCCTGTTTATCAGTATATTTGATAAGCATTTGTTGGATGATGAACAATGTATGTAAAAATGATGGAAGATCTGGATGACCATGTTTTTCTTTTTTGATAGTTTTCCCTGTCCTCTGGTGTGCAGCCTGAGTGACTGCAGATCACTATACCACAGGCAGGGCAGAACTGACCCTAAGCTGAGTTGTAGTTTGTATTAGCCTCAGTCTACCTCTTATTCATCCTACCTCCTAGACTATGGCTCTTAGGAACTTTCTAAGGGCCTTCCTTCTTGGTGGGGTCTGAAATCCAATTTTTGCCTCTTTAGCATGGGGAAACAACCCAAACATCCTCTATGACTTCCAAGGGCTTTCTGCTTAATTTCTTGGCTCCAGTCCTATGCAGTTTAGGGCCTTGGCAAATACCTTGGAAGAATACTACACTGTCTGGCTCACTTTGCTGTGCTTCCCTACTCTCTGGAAGTTTTCCCCTAAGCCCTTGATATCTCTGCAGTGCCAAGATTGCCACATAAGATTGTGTGTGTGTCTTTGTCCCTATGTTTGTGCCTCTGCTCCCAGTCAAGAACCAGCAAATGCTCTGAGGGGACAGTGGTCCACTGATCATCCACTCACCGCTCTGTGTTCTCTTGCCTGAGATCTCTGCTCCCAAAGCACTGGCTATCCCATCAGCAGTGTCCAGTACCTTCAAGAGGTTTTTCTGTTTGTTTTTTAAATTGTATACAGTTTCACATTGTCCTTGACTGGACCATTGACAAGCTACAACATCTTGTCAGATACAAGAGTATCTGTATTTCCTCTTCAGATAATCCTTCTGGGGCCTACTGACTTAGTTATTTCTTACTTGCATTTCTGAGCTCGTAACTACAGCAATCATTATGAAATCTATGTGTGGGTTTTGTTTGTTTGTTGGCTAATTCTGTTTGATGAGTTCTGTCACTACCCCAAACTAGCATTGATTAAAGTTATTTGGGGACGATCACTCAACGAGTAAGTTGTTATTAAAGTCCAGTGAGATCCTGCTGCACACACGGGGGATCTTGTCAGGGCTTGAACAGAAGAGGGCCTCCTCTTTTCTGAGGCTAAATTTTCTGAAGGGGAGGAAGCACTGTAGATTTGAGGCAGGCATGGTCATGAGCACACATAGCCCAGAAGTAGTGAAATAGACAAACCGTGTCTCCATGGTGGCTGCAACTCATTTCTGCTGCCTCCTCACTAGGGGCAAATGGCTAATGCATCCCAGCTTGGCAGGGGTGGCCAGAGACCCAGGCCTCAGACCTGAACCCCTTCCCAGTTTTCTTCTGATGAGACATGGCAGTTCTTTGTACCTCAGCAACTTTCTTTCCTGGAGATTGACGCTACAAGGCGATGGCTTCATGTGCTGCTAGACCTGATGTCACTCCACACATTAGCCACACATTTGCCAGTGAGATAGAGGGTGATGTCAGAGAAAACACCTTCTCCTGTCTCTGTGGTCCTTCAGCGGTACAATACAGTGTAATTGGACAAGGTATGAGGAGACCTGGAATTTGTGTCTTTTTGCCTATTAAGTGGGTCTGTCATAACTGTCCCTCTTTTCTTGGCTTTGAAAACAAATGAAACATTTGAATCCAAACCACACAGACTGATTGAGTCCTGCTGGGGGTATTGATTTGAAAGCGTGAAACAGCATTTTTCTGAACTCCCAAGAAACATGTGGCTTATGCAAGATGTTATTTTAATGGCAGAGTTCGTTGTGGCTCGGAATTGGGTGCTATCAAAAGTCACCAGAGCTGAAGAAACATAAATAGATCTCGCTTGGTGAGAAACTGGAAATCACTGGTTTAGGAACCCTCACACAGCAGGAGAGCATGTCTGGTGATATTTCAGGCTATGTACCTGTTATTAAATATCACCAGACTGGAGCTGTGTGATTTGATTTTTAATCTTCTGTTCCCAAGGTCGTGGTCACTCCATTTCCAAGACAATGGAATAACATGACCTGCTTTTATGATAATGGGGTCAGGTGAAGACAGAAGGAACAGTGCACTAACAGTTCATTACTAATGTGAACTGGGACTTGGGTTTGAGGGGTTTTTATTCCTTTTAGTTGTGTTCACCATTTGACTCACTAGGGAATAAAAGAATGCTGAGTCTTCATATCAATTTCTCATATCCTCGCTCATCATCACCTCGGATTTACTGAACACCTTTATCGAGAGGTTGTCCCTCAAAACTGAATTGTCTGAACAGTCTGTTTTATACAGTCTGTTAGATACATCACCCTGCACTTAGGCACATTGAACCTGAGTTTTAAAATAGGGATAACCTATTGTCCTGGCTGGCTCACACAAGTTCGTGAGACCTTACTGACCAAGAAGATGAAAAGTATTTTGTAAAATATGAAGTTATTTAAAAAAATTGATAGACCTTTTTGGGACACCTAGAGTATAAGACAATAAACTAAAGCATTGTTGGTTTAATAATTTAAACTATTAGAGTTAATAGAAATACTTACTGAGCTCTCCATACTTTTGTACCTTGGCCTCTTTGTACCACTGAACACTCCCCTCCCCCCACTTGAGAACCAATAAATAGCTTCTTAATGACAGCGATGCCAATGGCGAGTTGCCTTTGAAGCAGGGGTTGTATTATCTTGGAAGTTTGGTATTGATGCCATGACAAAATACCATAAACCAGGTGGCTTAAGCCACAGAAGTGTGTTCTGGAGGCTAGAAGTCTGAGATCAGGTGCCTATACGCTTGGTGTCTGGTGAGAACCCTCTTCTGGCTTACAGATGGCCCTCTTGTCGCTGTGTCTTCACATGGCTATTCTTTCTTATTAAGATGCTATCCCATCATAGGAGCTTCATGTTAACTACCTTTCACAGGCCCCGCCCCTGAAAATCATCTTCCTGGGCTTTCAGCATATGAATTTGGGAAGGCGTACACTGCAGCCCACAGTACTCAGCATCACTGACTTCTCTTCAATGTCAGTCTGTCCTTCTAATTTCCATACCTCTCACAGCTCTCCCCTTCCTTAGAGAGACCAGCATGGACAGGAACTTTGGGAGGAAATGCAGAACCACCAGCACTGGCTCCGCTGGGGACAAGTGGGGAGCCAGCACCATACGGGATCCAGGGAGTGCTGAAATCCCCCTCCCTAGGGGGAGGAAAGGGCTGGGCAGCCAAGGTCTGGGTCTCTGGAGAACTTCCTCCCCCGCAGTCCCCTCTGCTCCCAGATGGAGCCGCAGCTGGAGTCATAGAAGAGCAGGAAGTCAGAGCAGCCTCGGAACTGACAGCCAGCCAGGCGAGCCCTTCCCATCTCCAGAGGTCCCCACTGTGCCCTCAGGGGCTGGCAAAAAAGTGCAGGATACTCAGGCCCTACCAAATTGGAGGGGTTGATAACTTGGAGACCACCGAGGCCCCAGGGCTCACTCCTGCTCTCCCCACCCCAGCCCCGAACTTTTGAGCAGGAAGGTGGTGAGGTGCATGGTGGAGTGGCTAAAACCGAGAGGGCTCATCTTGCAGGATCCATACTCAGCAATGAGGAGTAGGTCTTTGGTCCATGCCCTAAAGACGTGTGTGTTCTACCCCGGACAGGGATGACTTGGGACCTGGGTGGGGGGCGGGTTGGTGAGTGGATCCAGTTGTAGAAAACTAAGGATGGTATAAACAAAAGAAAAAGATATCACCAGACACACATGTGAACCTTTCTTTTGGCCCCTGCCTGCTTTAGTTAACAATTTCTGCCCATCTTTTCTAGCAGCAGCGTCCTGGTCAAACGGATGTTCAGGCCCATGGAAGAAGAGTTTGGTCCAGCACCTTCTAAGCAGATGAAAGAAGAAGGGATGAAGCGAGGTATCTTCCCACTGGCATTGCCAAGGTTACCCACCCTCCCATCACAAAGGGTGGGGGCGCTTCCCAGAGACTATGTGCAGCACCCCTAGGCCCTGTGGTTCAGGGCTGGCCTGGGGATTGTCTGGGGACACAGGAAAGTCCATGATCTTTTCCTTCACTTTCAGTCCTGTCCTTTCAAGCAACATAAGCAAACATTTATTCTTTCTGGACACTGTCTCTGTCCTTTGCCTTTGGAGAAATGTAATGAGTATACTGACTCAGGCAGCAGTGAGGTCCAAGGTTAAAAAGAAACTTGTGCTGCGTATGTGACAATAGCATCTCATAAGAATCGTTTTGTAGATGCAAACGACTAATCTCATACAAATAAATGAGCCTGTTTTCTGACCTCACAACCTACTCACTTTCTCTCGGTCAAGGGTCTTATTCCATTTTGATTAAGAGAGTAAGAAACAAAGGGAGGGCATGTCCGTGTCTTCCTTAGCATGTCGATGGTCTATGTGACTCACTGGCCTTCCTTGGAGTAAGAGGAAAGCGATATCCTGCTGTAGCCAACACCAAGAGCTTCTAGAGTCTTAGACACACAGTACCGGAATGTCAGTGAGTCAGGTTACCAGGTTAGATGTGTTTGCCATCCACACAGGCTCGAGGTGTTTGTTAATGAGACCTGTTATTTCTTTTCTACTTGTTGCAATGGGACTTGCATAATGGTCAGAAGCATCCCCTCTGTCGCCTTCCTCAGCCCTTCAGTGTTGTATGACCTTGGGGAGAACCCTTGCTCCTTTCTAGTCCTATTTGGAAAACAGGAATTCCTGCCTATAGAGTCACTGTGAGGGCTGATGAACTTTAATGTATGTAAAACACTTAACTCAGGTGCCTAGCACATAGTAAAGCACCCTGTTCACTATTATAGCTGTGAATTTTATTATTAGGTCTGGATTTAGTTACGGTCTATTCATTGTGAATAAGTAATGAGCGTTTCAAAATGGAAAGAGCATAAATACCTGGGTGGTGTTAATTACATTAGCAACATTTAAACCTTTAAAGGACGGTCTGATTTCACAGGCTTACCATCAGAAATTCAAGTGAATTTTGAGCTCCATCCTTACATGCCTTTTATATCGCATACTTTAGAATGAAGGCAGAATTAAATGGGAATCGAGAGTCACACAGGCAAACGTAATCGTAGCTTCCATCCATATTTAGTGCGTGCTGGCCAGTCCAATGGATGTGTTTTTCCAATTATTTTGAGATTGTGAAGTCAGTACAAAAATTGCCACTGGGAATTTTATTGGGCTTTGACGAAAAGCAAGTCTGCGGCCTTTGGAACCTCTGAGTCATAGAGACACACGAGGGCGCTGCAACCCACCAGCAATAGAGAAAATGTCCAGGGAGTGGCTTCTCTTTGGAAAAAGGACAGCGGAGTCACTGAGGCCCTCGCCTGGAGCTCC
Source organism: Suricata suricatta (assembly GCF_006229205.1). Classification (NCBI taxonomy): domain Eukaryota; kingdom Metazoa; phylum Chordata; class Mammalia; order Carnivora; family Herpestidae; genus Suricata; species Suricata suricatta. The sequence continues at coordinate 44,660,150 of NC_043714.1, forward strand.
CAGTCGGAGCTGGTCTTTGACTAGCAGGAGGAATCAGGGTCGGTGGTGGTGGTTATTGTGTATTCCTTGGGAGTTCTCCAGGAGAAAAAATGATCGTAATTCTCACCGATGCTGTTCTTTATTGTTCTGCGTTGGTAGCTATTTCTCTGGGTGGCTCTGTGGGAGCCTGCCCCTGTGGCCGTCTGCCTCTCCCGTAGTGTCTGGGATGCCAGACAGTCGTTATTGCTGTCATTAGTGGGGCTGATGAGTGTCCTGCCTCAGATGCACAGTGACCGAAGCGGACACCTGGGCCGTCTGGGGGCTGCTGTGAGCCGGGCAAGCCCTGTGTGACTGTCAGCATGCCCCGCAGGGGGACAGTGGCGCGGCCCTGTTTCTCCCACAGCCCGGAACACCCCGCCACCCTCCCTTTCACCCCTTACAGTGACACTTGGGGCAAGAGTATGAGCCATGCTATTACAAAGGCAATGATTTTAAAAGAAGACATTTGTAAATCCGATGGAAGCAGTACTCATTTCAATAGAATACGTTTGGGGTTTCCTTCAGGTCCATCTGCTGGAATTACATTTTTCTGTTGGGCGCTGCAGGAAGAAGTTATAGAAGGTTCACTGTCATAGCCACCATATTTTAAAAGTTAATTTTCCTCAGTTAGTTGTACGGCGGGCGGACGGAGGTGCTGTGGTCTGAGTCCTTTCACCATGCTGTTAGGTCACCAGGTCATTGTAGCTGAAATGGAAACGATCAAATATTCCTTCCAAAGGACTGAGTTTTGAAATCTTTGGAGACATGCTCAATCTGTTTATTTAGTTGTTAGTTTATTTTTATACTTGGTAAAGAGAAGAAACTTTGCAATATTTGAGGGTTCTTTTTTTTTCTTTTCTTTTTTGCCATGCACGAACCGAACATCTGCTGTCTGCAGAAAGAAAATGTAGGCAGAGCCCATGCGCATCCATGTAGACTCTGCCATTATAAGACAAGCAGCTTTGATGACGTCCTTGGGGACTGCGGAGGGGTGAGGGGAGGGGCAGGAGTTTGAGTTAGAGCTGGTTTCATTTTCTGGCTCCAGCTTCATTCTCTGAGGTTGGTGGCGGCTGTAGCCCTGTTGGTTTCTATGTCCTGAGGTTCACAAAGGTTTGTTTTTTCTTTTTCTTTTTAAAAGTTTATTTCTTTATTTTGAGAGAGTACGTGGGAGGGGCAGCTAGAGAGAGCGCTCCGACGCGGGGCTTGAACTCATGAACCATGAGATCGAGGACCTGGGCTGATAGCAAGTCCGACGCTTAACTGATGGAGCCACCTAGGCGCCCCTCAGCACGGTTTCTTGACTATACTCTTTCTGGATTGGCCAGGTGCATGGGACTTCCGTCTTGTCCCTTGTCTCTCCCTCTGCAGTTAGAGCCAGAAACCACATCACTGGAAGGAGAGAGAAAGCACAGTCAGTTCGGGGGGTGAGAGGGGGAGGGTGCTGGAGGGTCATACCCGAAAGAGGTTTCCAGTGTTTCTGGCCCCGCCCCAGAGTAGGTCCCCCAGGGGAAGGGTCTGTGTGGCAGTGTCTTCTGCTCCCTAATGATGTCTGGCGTCCCGACTGTCTCTCCTGGTCAGTGCATCAGCAAATTGAGACTTTCGTCATAGAGAAATGAACCCAAAGCTGCGTGCCCCTCCACCCGAGGGCGCTAGAGCCACGACAGGGGCTTCATCTGGGCATGCGCCGAGCGGGGAATGGTGCTGTGTGCGGGGCACGGTGCTAAGTGCCCCACATGGGTGCTGTTCATTTCACCCTCACAGCAGCTCCACGAGGTAGATCTTATTATCCCCGTTCTTCAGGGAGACCCAGCGCTTGGACAGGTTAAGTGAGCAGGGCCCCACAGCAGGCTGAACTGGGGTCAAAGCCAGGCCCGTCGTACTCCAGGTCCTCAGCTTGCCTCTGACAGGCACCGGCTCCCTCCCGGGCCTCTGCACCTGCTGTCTGTCTGCATGGAGTTGCCCGCCCTGTCCTCTCTCCCCGCCTCCCCACTTCCGGGAAAAGCTCAGGCCTCTGTAAGCACTCTCTCACGCCTTTTTCTCCTTCTAAACTCATCCAACCCCGGATGGCTGTCTGCTTAGTTAATCAGGAACGCCCACCTCCCTGAGTGACTACAAATTTCTTAAGGGCAGACCGTGCCTTAATTCACGGCTGTAGCCTCAGCTCCTAGCACACAGCCTCTGGGTATTTGCAATATGTGCTGAACGGTTAAATGAATAAATAGGAAACAGAGGTCATAGAAAAAAGAGGATCATGGGCCCGTCTGGAAAAATTGCACTGTGAACAGTGTGGGACGGCATTACCGCCCGTCAAGAGTTGCCCTGTTGTCGGTTTACCCCATCGAGGGGCCCCTTGGCCCCTGGCTGCCGGTCATCTGCGGAGGTGCATCAGTCACCCTTGTAGGGGTTGTCAGTGTCCGGGGACCGTGACCTCGCAGATACTGTCAGCCTCTGGCACGTGCGTGACAGGAAGTGGCCTGCAGTGGCGGCAGCTGTGTGGACTCCTGGGTCACCGCCTCGCCTCTGCTTCTCTTTCAGTGCTTTTGTACGTGCGGAAGGAGACTGACGACGTGTTCGACGCTTTGATGTTGAAATCGCCCACGGTGAAGGGGCTGATGGAAGCGGTAAGCAGGGACCCTTGCAGCCTCTGGGAAACGTGCTTGTGTTCTCCTGAGCTGGAGTTTGTTTCTTAAAATCCAGCCGTCGAGATGGGTCCAGAATGAGCTTTATAAAGAAGAAAAAAACATTTATGGAAACACTGATCTGCTCACCACCACTGTTGTGGCCTCTTAGCATCCTAAGGAGGAGGAAACTTTAGACAAACTGCCAATTCCCTGTCAATGTAAGGCTAATCAGAGTAAGATGCCTTCAAGGAAGGGTAATCTGTGAGTTTCCATTTGTCTCTGTGCAAACCAAATTAGGTACGTTTAACTTCCAGATATGCACGGAACAAAAACAAGTAGGTAGTGTCTTGCTAGCTGTGATAGTGAGATCCAAAATAAAAATATGATCTCTTTTGGTTAAGAAAAAGACCCATCTATCTATCTATACATATCTATATATGTACCTATCTATCTATATCTATCTATCTATCTATCTATCTATCTATATCTGAGATAAGAGATATCTGAAGTCCCTCCCTTCCTTCCCATCCCTAATTTAGTCTATCATGGTGGAATCTGGGCTCAGGAAAAGTTATTTTATATTTCATTCATCTGAATGGGATTTTAATATGACTACTTTGAATATGATTTCTCACTGCCACCTTTTTTTTTTTTCGGAACATTGTGTTGTCGAGGATCTGGGTTTTCTGTGGTGATGGCGACACTGCCAAAGGACAGTCCCAACTCATTTGTGGGTCTGCAAAACTGCTACTTTGGAACAGCATCTTGGGTTGTGAGGCAAAGGGCTAAAGTGTATAGGATGGAACCTCCGCGTGGAATCACACCATATGTGGTCTTTCGTGGCTGGTTTCTCTCACTCCGCATAATGTTTCAAACCTGCTATAATACAATCAGTGCTTCATGCTTTTTTATGGCTGAATAATATTCCATCGTATGGACATACCGTGTTGTGTTTCTCCAAATTCATCAGCTGATAGATTTTTGGAGTTTGTCCACCCTCTGGCTGTTTGAAATAGTGCTGCTGTGAACATTCATGTGCACGTTTTTATTTGAACTTTTGTTTCCATCCACTGAGTAACCTCTGCCGGCCCCTCCGCCACCATAGCCGAGCTGAACTTTTGCTCTCTCAGGGGAATCCATGACACCTTCCTTGCTTTGCTGGGCTGGGGGTTGGGGAGAGCACTCCACGCAGAGGAAAGAATGGTTGGCAAACATGACGGACTGGGATCCAGTCATGACTGTGTAGTCTCGCAAATAGCACTCCGAATTTTTTGTTTCCTTCCTTGTGTAATGTGGACAATGCCTACCTTGGAGAATTGTTTTCTGTGTTTGTACTACTCTTGACCTCTCACTGTCTTAGAAAGAACTCTTGATCACAACAAAGACGAGTGGAGTTACTGTTTAATCTCTGTCAGATTGGGTCACTTTTCGTCAGGACTGGATAATTCTTTTTCTTTTACTGGTCCCGAACCTCCCACACCTTTATTTCAATGCCGCAATATCATTATTCACACAGATGTAGACACCTGGATAGAGGAAAATCGTTCTCTGTAAGCAGATGTTTCTGAATGCCCCCACACTTGGTGTCATTTGGATAAAATAGAATATTTCTCTTTTCTTCTGCATGTTTGGCATCATGTCAACTAAGCCACCTGTGTAACTTGAGTGATTCACTTTGACTTCTTTATTCTTATAATTAGGTTTTAAACTTGATTACAGACAGAGACTGGGTGATGGTGATGGTGTTGTGGAGTTGACATAAGGTTTCAAAGTGTTTTTGGTCTTTCTAAGTGATTTTACCTCATACTCCTACAAATGAATCTTCAGTGGCTGTAGCCTCCTTGCAATTCCCTGAGCCCACTAAGGCTTACTCATACCTCAGGGCCTTTGCACCTGTAGCTCCTTCTGTCAGGAGTGTTCTTCCTCCGGGTGGACAAGGCTCACTTTCTCTCTCTCTCTTTTAAGTTCATTTATTTTGAAAGAGAGAGAGTGCGAGCAGGGGAAGGGCAGAGAAAGAGGGAGGATCTCAAGCAGTCTCCATGCTATCAGTGCAGAACCCACGCAGGGCTTGAACTCACGAGACTGTGAGATCATGATCTGAAGGTTCCACTCTCTTATATCCTTCAGGTCTCTGCTCACATGGCCCTTACTGAGCTGGGCCTGGACATACCACTTACAGAAATGGCTTTTCTATTGCTATTCCCTTATCATCTGCTGTTTTACTCCTTAGTACAGATCACCACTTGACATAGTTAACATTTGTAGATGTTTATTTTTCCTCTCCTCCCCGTTAGAAACACAGGGACTTTGTGTCTTCTGTGTATCCCCAGATCCTTGAGCACCTACTCTAGACAGGCCGCCATGCTTAACGCTGTGGGTGGCATGATTTCACGTGCATTGCTTTATTTGGTCCTTGCAGTACCCCTGGGGACTTGGCAGCACAAGCGTCATCATCACATCTTACAGAGGCGGAGGCTGGGGACCAGACTGGGGGCTGATAGCTCCACAGAACGGTGAAGCGGACTCAAGCCCTTGAGCAGCTTCCGTCCAATTAGAGTGATGTCCACATATGAAAAGTTATTTCAAGAAGAATAAACTTTCCAAGTCATAGCTCACAACAATGACGAGGTAATAATAAACCTTCAAGCGAGAAGTACTAAGTGTAGGTGACCCCACACAGGCAGGGTTCAAATCCTGACTCTGATACCTTTGAGTGCTGTGACTTTGGGCAAGTTACTCAACCTCTGTGTACCCCAGCTTCATAATTGCAGAAATGAGAATAATGTAGGCGATCATTATAAGGATAATGATATAAAATGAGATGTAGGGTTGTTGTGAAGATTAAATGAGGTCACACATGGCACCAAAAAGTGACACAGAAGTACTCTATGGATAGAGATAGATGGTTGATAGGTAGACAGACAGACAGATAGCAGATGACTGTAAGTACTACGGGGTAGGGAGGCGGACTGAGATTCCTCCAAGCCCGAGGGGCTAGAGAAAGGGGTAGGGATGTTCTCTATCTTGCCGCTGGCTGGTGCACACAAGGGAAGAGGTTATTCATGGACTCAGTAGCACCCCCTTCAATTCAACTGGGTTGTTCATGCATGGAGGTAAAGGCCATTACTCCCTGATTCTCTTGATGGGTCAAATGCAGCCACTGAGGAAGTGTTTGCAAGCAAAAGTCTCCTCCTTTTTAAATGTGTTTCTTAGAGCCCCCACTGAATAGTTTATAACCCCAAATAGAAGTCATTGGCTTCCAGAGCAGGCTATCCTATTGGATTTCTCTAGACAAGGCAGACTGAGTCCTACGTTGATGGAAACCAGTGGGAGTCTCTGAGTTCTGTCTGTCACATACCTCAGGTTTCTGGGCAAAGGTAATGCTCCACAAAGTAAAAGTAAAAATTATAAATCACCAGACAACAAATAACACATTGATGAGATACGTCTGAGACCTAGAATCCTCCTGGTGTAAAGGAAGTCTTTGGAGTCTTTAAAAGTATTGCTGATGGATTTTTAAAAATTATAGAAGTGGATCATCGTGGGGCTCAGTTGGTTAAGTGTTCGACTTCGACTCAGGTCACAATCTCATGCTTTGTGAGTTGGAGCCCCGCGCCGGGCTCTGTGCTGACAGCCTGGAGCCTGGAGCCTGCTTCAGATTCTGTGTCTCCCTCTCTCTGTCCCTCCCTCACTCATGCTCTGTCTCTCTCTCTCTCTCAAAAATAAATACACATTAAAAAAAATTTTTTTTAAGTGGATCATCGTTTCAGGTAAGTTGAAAAGTACAAATTAAAGAGCAAGTACTCTTACTAACCCTCCCGTTCGAGAGAACTACCATGCAGCATGTATTTTCCCTGGATAGGAGGAGGGTTGAGAGGTGCTGTCATCCAGGTCCTGGGCAGAAGGAATCCTTCTGTATCCCACTGACAGAACGCCAGTTTCTTCCCCATGATCTCCTGCACCTTCCTACCTCTTTCCAGGTTTCTGAATTTGCCAAAACACACTTCCTCGCCTGGCAGAGGCAGAGGATGCCGTGGGGGGGGGGGGGGGGGGGGGGGGGCGCAGGGACGTACCATCAAGCTGCCTCTCCCATTGCCTGTGCCAGTCGCATGGAGGGCAGACGTTTGCCCTTCAGTCTCACGTATACCCATTTTCTCTAAGAGTTCAGAATCTGAAACCAGACTGCCAGGTTCTTTTGTTTGTTTGTTTTAATTTTCTTTTTAAATGTTTATTTTTTTTGAGAGAGAGAGAGAGAGAAAGAGAAAGTGTGAGCAGGGGCAGGGCAGAGAGAGAGGGGGGTCACAGAATCTGAAGCAGGCTCCAGGTTCTGAGCGGTCAGCACAGAGTGTGACACGGGGCTCGAACCCACAGGAGGATTGAGCACGCTGATAGATGCACAGTGTTGTGTGCCTCTATGGTAAGGCACTTAGTAGGCACTCAGTAAATGCTAGCTGCTGCCGCTACTCCCAGCAGACCCAAGTCCAGACTGGAATTATGCTGGTTTTATGCAAATTGCTGAGTTCTGATTGTTATCAACTGACTTGTGAGCCTGGGTACTTGCATTCCTGCTCTGGAGCATTGGTAGTCAAACCTATGAAACGACAGAGAATCAGAATCACTTTTCTTTCAGGAGCTTACAGATAGGAGTCTGATGAAGTTGGGTAGAAAAATATTGCTATTTTATTTTTAAAAGAAGTTCCAAATGACACCAACCAAAGTTAAAAAGACAAACTCTTTCAGGCCAAGCAAGTCAGAATAATGAGCATGTACAGATAACACATTGTTCAGCAGAAAGCAAGTTCCCATGTGCTGAATGCTTATCCGAATTCTTCCCTTTTTGTGCCGTGCACGTCTTTGGTAGTGTGCTGAAGTCTATCGACCCTACTCTGAATTTTTTTTTTTTTATGTTTTTTTTTATTATTTATTTTTGAAAGAGAGAGAGAGAGAGAGAGAGAGAGAGAGAGAGAGAGAGACAGTGTGAGCAGGGGAGGAGCAGAGACAGAGGGAGACACAGAATCCGAAGACAGGCTCCAGGCTCTGAGCTGTCAGCACAGAGCTTGACCCGGGGCTTGAACCCACAAACTGTGAGGTCATGACCTGAGCTGAAGTCGGAAGCTTAACTGACTGATACCAGGTGCCCCTGATACTCTGGCTTTCAGTGGAAAAAGGTGGTCCCTTCTCGTTTGATATAAACACTGATAGGGTGGATTTTCTTTCTTCCATATTATCTTTTCTTTATTATTGATTTTACTTTGTAGTTTCCTCTTGTTGTCTCTTTAGCTTGGCAGACGAATTAATAACTTGCTGTTTTCCACCTTTTCTGGAAAGTTATTCTTTACTTTTCCTCAGTTATTTCAGTCCCTCCTCCTTATTTCTCTGTGATTTGGAGGAGGAAATGCCAGCTATTTTTCGCACAAACACTGTGTAGCTCCCCGCACCATGAGGTGAGGCCGAGGAAACTTGGTCTCTCCCTCTCCTGCCGCCTGCTCTCGCTTAGCCTGAGCGGGTCAGGGTGCTCACCCCATCATCCAACAGACTCTCGACTTCTTGCTGTTGCTGAGATAGTTTGATGATAGAGCGAACGCTGAAATTTTCCCCTTTATTATATCCTTTTTACTTCGAGAATCTGTATTTGGCACTTATTTTGCACCCCATTCCATCTAACTATGTAAATGCCCACACACAGTTATATAGCAATAGATAACTGTATATCCGTAGTTACGTATAGAGCAATATAATATAGATAGATGGAGAGAGGGTATATATAGTTTGTATACATTAAAAAATTTTTTTATGTTTATTTGTTTTTGAGAGAGAGAGAGAGAGAGGCAGAGTGTGAGCAGGGGAGGGACAGAGAGAGAGAGAGGAGACATAGAATCTGAAGCAGGCTCCAGATTGAGCTGTCAGCACAGAGCCTGATACGGGACTCAAACCGAGGAACCGTGAGAGCATGACTGGAGCCAAAGTCAGACGCTTAACCGACGGAGCCACCCAGGCGCCCCTGTGTACATTTAAGAATTTATTTATGGCACTACGCTAGTTGCTTGTTGTCTTCCCCTTTTGCATGGCTGACATCTCCTTCCTGATGCATTTTCTGTTTAGATAATGTTCTATTGTGAGTGTGTCTCTCCTGGCGTATTTGGGTGAAATGTTCTCTGAACCCTTGCATTTCCTCAGTACCATTTGTTTTCACCCTGATGCCTGAGGCAGAGCTTGTTGGTGTCCAGGATTCTTGGGGTGAAGTTCTTTTTTTCAGTAGTCAATGGAGGTTTCTAGTGCTGCAGATGGGAAGATGGAAGCCAGGTTTATTCTTCTATTCTCTTTTGGGGGAGGAGGGGTGGTAACTTGTTCTGGAAGGTTTCAGAATGCTTTTATTACTTTTTGGCGATCTGGCACTTTTCAGAAGGGCCAGATGCATGAGTCTTTCTTCATTGATCTCTCCGGGATTCAGGAGCCTCATTTTGTCCAAAATTGTGGGTCTTTCTTCTATTATTTGTTTAATTATTTCCTCTTCATCAGTTCCTTCTTCTCTGTCTAGGACCCTGAATATTCACATCTTGTGTGGCCTCCCTCTGTTCTTCAAATCTCTCTTCATTTTTTTTTTTCAAATCTTTCTTTTTGTTTATGAGTTCCTCTCCACTCTGTCTTTGTTCTGCACTTTGAAATTGTTTTTCTAATTGATCTTTCCTCATCCTATTGGTTTGCAGTATTGACTACAAGTCTTTCAATTCATTTACTGAATTTTAAAATGTTTTTAGTTCAGGGGTGCCTGGGTGGCTCCGTTGGTTAAGCATCCAACTTCTCAGGTCATGATCCCACAGCTCATGAGTTCAAGCCCCGCATCAGGCTCGCTGCTGACAGCTCAGAGCCTGGAGCCTGCTTCAGATTCGGTGTCTCCCTCTCTGTCTGCCCCTCCCCCACTCTTGCTCTGTCTCTGTCTCTCAGAAATCAATAAATGTAAAATAAATAAAAATTTAAAAAATTTAAATGTTTTAGTTCAACAATCATATTTTTGGATCAGAATTTTACACGTGTGTGCAATCTTTATAAGTGTTTTCTTATGTCCTGTTCAAATGGATGCCTACAACACAAGCACCGTCCATTCTCCTCACTGCCCGCAGCCCATGTTATTTTACATACTGGACACATTTTGGCTCAGCCGTGGGGACAGGCAGGAGGATCAGTGACGGAGCAGTGACCCGGCAGGCAGACCGCTGGTTCCCCTGGCTCCTGTTGCCCTCTCAGCCTTCGGCCCACCTGTTCTGCTCCTCTGGGCTTTTTCTGGGGGAGAAGAATCCTTTCTGTGCAGGGGGCAGGGTAAGAGGTGCAAATGTATGACTGTGGGGTAAGCTCTTCGGGGCATCTAGCCCTGCCCGCCTGTGCCCTGGAGCTCCTCAGCCTTTTTTCAGAGCCCCTGGGCTCCACTGCCCAGTTGCCCCTGTCCTGGACCCCACTTACCCCAACTGGCTGTGCGCACCCCCAGCTGCGGGGCTCAGAAGAGGCCGGTGGATTGGATTTGGGACAGAGAAGCCATGACAGGCATTTAGGGTCGGTCTCTCCAGACTCCATCTCCAAACTATGCTTACTTTATATTTGTAAAAATGAATCACAGTCGTTGTCAAAGTGGGGGGGGGGCCCACTGCAGAATGGTACGAAGTGAAAAGTAGAAGAATCTCCTTGTTTCTGTCCGCCCACCCAGGGCAGCCACTGTTAACAGACTGGCATGCCCTTCATATATTTTCTACTTCCTTACACACTTACTTCTTTAAAAATACGGATGGGGTCACACCATAAGTACTGTTTTGCAATTCGTTGGCTTTTCCCCCTTCGTGTGTTAAGGACTTTATTTATCGTATAGGCTTGCCACATTTTTAAATGACTATATAGCTTTTGACTGTGAAGGTACCAAAACATGCTTAATGAGTGCTGTTATATACGGTTTTCTCTATTAGGAACAAGGATGCTTTGAAAAGCTTTGCGCACATCTGAGAGTATTTCCGTAGATCAGGTTACTAGCTGTGGAGTAGGTGGGTCAAAGGATATATGCTTTTTAAATTTTAAGAGCTGCTTCTAAATGTCCCTCCAAAAAGCTTGAGCATGTTATTCTCCGTCTATGGATAAGAGAGTTGATGTTTTTCACACCCTAACTGACACCATATTATCATTCTTTTAGATTTTGTGAGCCTGATAATATAAAAGTAACATCCTCCTGGTTTAATTTGAAATTTTAAAATGAAGAGTGAGGCGGTACATGTTTTCATGTCCTTACTGTCCCCTTGTGTTTTCTCTGTGAATTACTTCGTCACGTTGTGTTCTTGCTTTTCCCATTGAATTGGTGTTTTTCTGGATTTACAGTACTTCTGTTGGACTTAAGGAAGTTGGTTCCCTGTTGTTTGCGTGAAAAAAAGTTTCAAAGTATATTGTTTGTCTTCAGCTTTTTATAGTGGTTTTTGCTCTACTGGTATTTGTAATTCTCTGGTGTTTGATCAACCTTTAGACCCTGTTTCTTCAGGTTTCGTATCTTCATCGGAATGATCTTCCTTCCTTGAAGATGGCATCAATACAAAGAACTGACCATGGTTTCTTTTGATACTTTTATGGTTTCAGCCTCCACATGTAAACCGTTGCTCTGTCTGGGACTTATTTTGATGTCAGAAGTAGAAAGGGCTCCAGCTTAACTCTCTGGATTTTTTTTCTGGGTGGCTACTTACTAATCCAACATCATGGCTGGTGTCCATTTTCTTTGTGACTGATCGGAGATGATACCTTCATCATAGATTAGATTACCACGCAGCTGAATCTTTTGCCGAAGGACTTAAGGCTTATCCAGGGAGAGCCTTGCAGCTGAGGCATATTGGGAGCTTGACTCCTGAGTGGGGGATACGGGCGCCCAGGAGAACCTCCACGAGACTGAGATTGGCGCGTTCTCTCTTGCCTCTGCTTAGCCTCCCCTTTCGTGCTCATCTGCCTTTCTGTTATTGGTGTTACAGATATCTGAGAAATACGGGTTGCCTGTGGAGAAGATTGCCAAGCTTTACAAGAAGAGCAAAAAAGGGTAAGAAGCAACTTAAACTGACTTCCAAATCAGATAAATCTACATAGCCCCTTTAAGAAAAAGAAAATGGTGTCTGCCTTTTGTTAGTTCTATTGTCCGCCTTCGATAAGATGACACCTGTGCATCATCCTTACAAAGGATGGCTGGGCAGCTTGTGAATGCAGTGCGTTTTAAAGACCTTTAATAAGATAGGGAGGGAGGGCGACAGCTCATTGTCATCATGCTGCCCAAGATGTCCTAGTTCAATGACAGAGTGAGCTGGTGGAATAGAAAGGTCTGGAAGGGACGAGGACACTGGGGACACTTGCCAGGTCACCTCTGCCCAATGTGGAGTGTATAAAGAATCACATGCCACTCTTGGGTTGGTTTCAGGGAGACACATAAAGAACAAGAAGTGCTCAGGGTGTCGAGAAATCTTCTGAAGTGAATATTCACAAAATGATCTCAGTGATCATTGAACCTGCTTATTCTCAGTGTTAAGAGCAATAACTCATTTATGAGGCATTCAGTAGGTTCTGGGGCCCCTGCAAGTGCTTTCCATACACTGCTCCCCACGCTGCCACCCCCAGCCGTCCTGGGGCTTCCTGAGCATGAGGGTCTAAGAGTAGAGGCCACAGGAGCTAGATTTAGTCCCGAGAGGGTTTCCACTGAGTCCGCTTCTGGAGTTATTTTCCTACAAAACACAGAAAATGGGTCTTTAAACTCTTCTCTGAGCCTCTGTCATAAAGGAAGTTGATTAGCCTAGATGCTCAGGTTTTCGGAGTGATGGGTGTTTAGGTATACAGGAGTCAAATGGGGGACGTTTTCCACCGGAGCCCTGTGGGGAAGCTCAGAGTTTTCTCCACCGTCTAGGCAATAGGCTGGGTGTATTCGTTTGATGATGAGATTTGAGTGGTGTCTCGAGGTCTTACTGCTGAGCAGAAATCCTCAGTGCAGACGTACCGTCTGATGGTGATAATGTTTCGCTTCCGCTGAGCAGCATGTTAAGCCCTGCACTAAGAACGTTAATCCGTACAACAACCCTCTAGAGCAGAATTGTGTTTCTTTTGCAGAATAAACTGAGGCTCTTAAACTTGCCAGCTGACACATTGCTGTCAAATGAGTCAATTCTTCAATGGCAAACTGAGATCTGTCTGATTTCCAAATCATGGAGAGACCCTGGAGGTTGTTGATTCCCTTAAAACTAAATCCACTTGGGTTAGTTGCCCAAGGAGTAGGTCACATGTGGTGAAGTGTGAGCTGCAGAGCGAGGCAAAGCCGATTTCCAGTCTAGCTCGGCCATGAACCAGCTGGATGACCTTGGGGAGCTGATTTACCTTCCCTGCACTCAATTTTCTCATTTGCAAGGTGGCGGTAGTCACACCTACCTTCGAGACTGCTGTGAAGAGTAACTGCTGTGAAGAGTAAATACAAGGTCTCTGAAACACTGTAACATATTATATTCTTTTTTTAAATGTTTTTTTAAATTTTTAAAAAATGTTTATTTCTGAGAGAGAGAGAGAGAGAGAGACAGAGTGCAAGTGGGAGAGGGGCAGAGAGAGAGGGAGACACAGAATCACAGCAGGCTCCAGGCTCTGAGCTGTCAGCACAGAGCCTGATGCGGGGCTCGAACCCACGAACTGCAAGATCATGACCTGAGCCAAAGTCAGACGCTCAACCAACTGAGCCACCCAGGTGCCCCAGAAACATTATATTCTCAACAGGGTTGCCATGGTTCTGATTTTCCTCTTCCTCTGACTATGGAGTACTTAAAAAAAAAAAAAGTTTATTTATTTTGAGAGAGAGAGAGAGCACAAGCAAGGGAGGAACACAGAGAGAGAGAATCCCAAACAGGCTCTGTGCTGACAGATGTGGGGCTCAAACTCACGAACCGTGAGATCATGACCTGAGCTGAAACCAAGAGTTGGGTGCTTAACTGACTGAGCCACCCAGGCGCCCCTGGAGTACTTTTTTAAAAGTGTATTTTCAAGAGGCAGTATGGTTTTATGAAAACAGGGGACCCGTTTGGGACCTGGCTCTGTCACTAGCTTACTGTGTGATTCCAGGCTCACGTCTCTGGGCCCCAGTTTACCAATCTATAAAGCAAGAGGGGAGGGTTGAAGGATCTCTGAAGACCTGTTTGATAAGGAGTCACGAGGTTAGTTCTGATAAATCGAGGCTTTGCATTCCTCAGACTGGTTTCTAGGGAAAGAAGATGTTATGAGGGTCTTCTTTATCTGCCTTATCTCCTCCCTCCTCAACCCTTCCCAGCCTCACTTGCCAAAGAATGGCTAAGGGAGCCCCTAGCCCGGAGTCCGCCCTTGCCCACTGCCTGGTGTTGATGGCATCTGTGTTTCTTACCCGCCCCCTCCCCCAGCATCCTGGTGAACATGGACGACAACATCATTGAGCACTACTCGAATGAGGACACCTTCATTCTCAACATGGAGAGCATGGTGGAAGGCTTCAAGATCACACTCATGGAAATCTGAGCCCTGCTCTCGGCATCGCCTCGGCAGGGGCCCTCAGTGCATTCCTCCCGGGGAGAGACGGAGGCCCCGGCCCAGAACCCGGACACCCCCTCACGACCGCTGTTACAGACTGTGCCGGAGTGGCGAGGCCCAGAGCCCCATTCCTCACCAGTGTGCACGGCCCACCGACCGGCTCCCGCTGGAGCGAAGCCCTGAGCCCCTCGGGAAGGCGTGCTGGGCGTGTCAGACACTTATTTATTGTCCACCTTTTTCTGGAGCCCGGGGTCCAGGCCCGCCAGGACCCTGCAGGACACTGCCGGCCCCAGATGAGACCGTCCAGAGGCCTCCCCTTTCAAGGGAAACACAGCCAATCTGTCGGGCCCCAAGAGCCTGAGAAGGCCCTCCCTCCACTCCTCCTGCGGGAAGGTCAGAGCGAGCCGCTGCCCGCTGCAGCCGTCGGGGGGCGTCAGAGGCGGACTGGAGCCTTTAGGCCTCTCTGTGAAGGTCGTCTACACCTCTGAGGGTTTGTGGCGAGTGGCCGCCAGGCCTTGTACAGGAGGACTTTCAGCTACCAGGTAATTAGTAACCGGAAGGTTCACCTGGCTGTCATGTACATAGTGTTTATAATAAGGTAATAATATATTTCACCTGGGGTTCGCGGGCGTCTTGGCCGCCGCTGGCCTATGGGAGAGCCGCGCAGCTGAGACTCCGCCGTCTGCGACAGCTCCGCGGGGGACGCATAGGAACAGGGGCGTGGACTTCAGGCGGGCAGGTGACTGCAGGGGTGCCAGCCGTCACGCCCACCCCGTGGACCGCCACACTCGTCTCCCGGTGCTGTGCTTCTCGGGCCTCGTCCGTGGGAACGATCAGAGCGTCTTGAGCCCCCAGCTCCTCCAGCTTCGGGAGCCTTCCAGAGAGACCGTGGGGGCTGGCAGCTGGGCCCTGTGCCGGGGCTGCTGCTCTACCCAGTGACCACGAGGACCTGGCCTCCGTGCAGCCCCTCACGGTTCCCAAGTGCGTCCTTCATCTCAAGCGGCTCCCTGTATAGGCCCAGCTGCAGTTCTGAGAGTGACGCCAACAGCTGCTGCCTGTGGCCACCTCTGCTCCAGGCTGCTGGATTCAGGGGGACGGGGGACGGAGGGTGCCGCAAGAGCGCCCTGGCTCTTCCGAAGGCTGCCCCGGGAGGAGGACTGAGAGAGGGAAGGCCTCGTCCTCCTGCACATGATCTGGGAGACCAAGAGTAGAAACAGTGCTTCCCCAAACACCCGCGAAATCATGAACCGTACGGGGCCGCTGTTCTCTCTGAAGGGACAGGTAGGTGGCCTGGGGGTCTGCGTTTGCCCTTGTGGGTTGAAGCATGGGCCTTTAGGTAGCCAGACACGTCCCCAGCCCCAGGGCCTGCACGAGGACAGGTTCTGTGTAAGGGCCCAGATTTGTTTGTAAAGCACTTTGAGGTCTCATTTGGGAGCTCGCTCTCCAGGGGCTCCCTGCCTTGCACCCCGCCTGCCCCTGGAAGCAGGACAGACAGAAGCCCAGCTGCTTCTCCTTGAGGTTACAGAGGATCTGGATGGAACGGAGAGTAGGTGCCACGCCGAGGAAGGGGTCTGGGTGGCTGCAAGGGGGCGCCTGTGTGTCTTCCAGACACGTTACCCCTCCCTGTGGTGCCAAAGGTTTGCATCCTGGCTTCAGTTCGGCTCCCATCGGTTCTCTTTTCCCTCGCTCTGACCGCCATGCTCTGGACCAGCCTCATGAGGACCCCCCCGCCCCCTACCCCGGGTCCTGAGGAAGCTCTGTTCTGTGACGGGCAGATTCAGTGTTGGAAATCTGTGACGTTCTCTGCACTTCCCACGCTCCTTGCCTCGGAGGTGGATTGGAACACGACTGGCAGACGAAAGGGCAAATACTGTTGGGCTGAGGCGCAGACTCCAGAGTAGGGAAAAGATAAGATTTGGGGCTCTGACACAGGTGACCCTCCCCTTCTTTCTCTAGCCTCGGTGGGCCTCCCCTAGGCAGAGGGTGAATCAGACACCTTTGCCTTGGTTTCCAGCTCCCCAGCTGTCATTGTGGTGACCCTCGCCTACCAGAACAAAGAATGTGAGGCCAGTGCCACTGAAGGGTGGTGCAGAGAGAGCATCACCTCCCATCTGCTCTGCCCGCCCCCATTTCCCCCTGCCCCTCCACATTCTGAGTGTCTGTGGTTCAGCCTGGACATGTGTCAGCAGAGTTTTGATGAGCACCATTATCTCAGCAGGAACACTCCAGAAAGATAGGCAAACCTGCCTCCTCCTCTCTTGTCCCTTAAATTTATTACACTTAAATAAACATGCTTCTTTAAAAAAAAAAAAACCCATGTAAGATGGGCATGCAGAACAAGGTTTTTTCTTATACATACCCACGCTGCTTAGACCTAATGAGTGTCTGCAGATTGGAACCCACAGGAAAATGCAGTCAGACGTCATCTTGGACTTGGATCCTGAACAGCTAAGGCATGTCCCAGCCCAGAAACTTACAAAGCGTGAAATGAATCAAACATTTATTTTCCTTCTTATTTAAAATTAGGAAAGTGCAACAGAAACAGAGGGTTTGTGCCAAATTCTGTGAACGGCTCTTTCTTCAAAACAAGCAAGGGAGATTGAAAGATGGACAATTTGCTCTCATGTTTAAAAAAAAAAGAAAAAGGCAAATGTAACTTAATAGTTTTGTAAATGGGAGAAGGGGAATCTATAAACTATAAATACAGTTATTTTATTTTTTGTACATTTTTAAGAGAAAAAATAAATATTCATAATATCAGAGTAAATGACAGTGTCCGGTGCTTTCTGTGAGGTGGCTGTTGGGGCTTCTATGCCTTGTTGGAAAGAAGCCCTGGGGTGGCGTTGGGGAGAGTCTAGGCTCCCCTTGGGCACCTGCGGGTCTTGGACTTCAACACAGCAGGCACGTCCTCTTCCGGTTGCCTGGTGCTCCTCCCCAAGGTTACAGGAGAAGAGGGCTGAGAAATCAGGAGGCCTCAGCGTGCCGGGACGGGCCACCAGGGTGGCTATTCTCGGCCAGGCCCTCAGGTCAGGGAGAGTAGGTCCCGTCCACACGCTCTTACCTTCCTCGCTCCCTCGCTCCCACTCCTCCCCATGTGCATTATCGCAAGAACTTTCTGGCTCTTTTGTTCATTTGTACCAGCCTCTACAGAGGCTGAAACCACATGGCTAAAACTCCAATTCCATCCCGATGGTCTCTTGCCCCAGAACCCCCAGGTCGCTCGGATCTGTCAGCTCAGAGGCAAACAGCTGAACTCAGGCTTCCAGTATTCATTAGCACTTCCTCTGACTGTCTCCCCGCTGAGCCACCATGCTGTTCAGCATCATCCATGCTTATCTCCAGAGAGCCTCTCAGAACAAGAGCATTTCTGCCGCCTCTTGCACCTCACCCTGTCTACATACATAGCTTTCAAATCTTGGCTGAAAATTTACCTTGAGAAAGTCTTCTCTGATGGCTGCAACCCTGGTGGCACCTGCAGGAACCTCTATGCCCGGGCCAGAGAGCAGGGGCAAGCAGGGGAGGGGCTGAGGGAGGAAGCTTCTGGAAGAATTAGCAATGGGCCACAAGGCCTTCTTGCCATGATCCGTGTTCCACAGCCTCCGGGGGTGGTCAAGTGGACCCAGAGGCCTGGGTAGGTCCTACAAAGGATGCAGCTGGTCTCCACATCTGTCCTGAGGCCGTCCCTCCCTTAGCCAGTGGCAGCCAAGGTGCTGGGTGTGCCACCCCACCCTCCACCTCCCTGTACAGGACTCTGGTCAGGCGGGTGAGGATGACCAGTTGTCAGGGCCACAGGGTCCAGTCCCGGCTCTTGCCTTTCACTCTTTGTGCTATTTCAGTTCATGACTGTGGCCCAGGGACTGTGCCCCATGCTGGGGACAAAGAGGCAGGTTCTACGCAGTCTGCCCTCCACGGCGGTGATGTAGGTGCAGAGCGATAGTGGCCTGGCATCCGCAGGGTAATCAGGGCTCATCCTGGGAGAGCCAGGGCTCTGTCATCACCCCACTTCTAAGGCATACCCTGAGCTCTTGTACAATGTAATGAGATGTCACCAATGTGAGCCTCACTTTGGGAAGACTGCCAACTCAGGTGTCTGAGCCCAAGTAACTGAGGGTCAGCAGGAATGGGTAAGGGATGGTCACTGCATCAGTTCAGGTCGTCCAAGAAGCAGAAGCCAGGATGGGATTAGGCTTTCAAGAGATTTAGTGGGGAACTCATGTGAGGGATAAAGGGGTAGTGAGCAGGGAGAGAGAGAGAGAGCGTATGGACTAACCCCTGCGAAAAGAAAGGAAGGAAGGAAAGAGGGAAGGCAGGAAGATGGAAGGAGGGAGGGATGTGGGCGGGAGGAAGGGAAGGAAAAGAGAAGGAGGGAAGGATACTTGGGTACAAGGAGCTTCAGACTGCCTCAGCCAGGCCCCTGGAGGGTCCTCGCGTGTAGGTCACCCCTAGGAAGAATCCCGTGTGGGGCAGGGATGGCCCAGCTCTAATGCTGCACTATGTGCAGCCACGACTGGGAGCAGCCCCAGAGAGCGTGGCCTCAGAGTAAAGGCCAAGGTGGCTCCAAAGATTGCAGTCAGAGCCTGTCAATCAGCCAGCTGGGCTCTCCGAAGGGAAGACCTGAGCAGCCCCCCTCCAGGGACCACAACCAATCCCTTCTAAGGGTCTCCCACAGAGATTCACTGGGGCTCTATTTTACAAGTAAACATTCCCTGAGTGGGTTTCCTGGTCTACCAGCTTAGTACGCTGTACCTTTTGTCCTCAGGGCCCTTCAGCCCCACACTTCTCTGAGCTCTGCTATAGAAGTGCACGGGTCAATTTTGGGGACTCAGGAATTCTAGGAAACACAGTGGGGGGGGGGTCTGATTCAGCCAGAAGCAGTAAAAGAGAAGGGGATGTTGAAAGGGCACTAAAGGCAGATGTTACCAGCTTGTTCCCTGGGTAGCAAACACCTCTCCTGCCTGTAGCCTCAGGAAAGCACTTGACGGCCGCCCTGCTGTGGACACAGATGTAGGTTATCTGTGATTGTACTCAGTGTGCTGGACAAAACTTATCAGCTGAGCCGCGAGCTTCCTTCTTTGCTACTGACTCCTACCCCCACTCTCCCAACTACACACGCCTTCAAGACTATAGTGCTTGGTACTGTGTTGAGTCACCACTGAATACTCAGTGCCAGCTCAGCAAAGCAATTAACTACTGGTATTGGAAAGATAGTCTGTCCATCTGTCTGTCTACCCTTGTTTGATATACTGGTAGGAGCTGTGAGTATTTAATAAGGGTTGCCAGGCTGAGCCGGCCAAAATTTTGAAGTGTTTTCACCATGCTCATCTAGAGAACTCCTAACCTGCCTTCTATTTCCTGGAATTGTGCTGGGAAAGAAGTCATGAAATAAGCCTCTCTGAGGCCTTCACCCTCTCTGAGCCGCCTTAGGGGGTTAGCTCTCCACTATGGAATATTCCAGAGTAACCACTGTCTGCAACAACCCCAGGGATGTCTGGGATGTGCATGGCACATTGGCACCCAGTGCAGCAAGTACCCAGGACCCATCTAAGTCATGGTCAGCATTCCAGTGTAGAGAAACCTGGGGCACCTGGGTGGCTCAGTAGGTTGAGCGTCTGGCTCTTGATGTCGGCTCAGGTCATGATCTCAGGGTCTTGGGATCAAGCCCCGGTCCTACTCTGCACTAAGCATGGAGCCTGCTTGGGATTCTCTCTCTCTCCTCTCTCCTCTCTCCTCTCTCCCTCTCTCTCTCTCTCCTCTCTCCTCTCTCTCTCTCTCTCTCTCTCTCTCTCTCTCTCTCTCTCTCTCTCCCCCTCAGCCCCTTCCCCCCTCCCCAAATAAATAAACATTTAAGAAACAACAACAAATGTAGAGAAACCTGTTTGACATTAATAGACCATTGGTTACACCCTTGACCCCAAACATCTTTTCACTATGCAACATCCCTTCTATCTTAGATGGATTTGGCTGATGCTCTACTGCCTTGGAAAATACAAGGCTCGTTGTTCTTTTTTTTGTTTTTCCTGTGGCTGAAGAGCCACCTCCAAAAACAAGAGTGCCGAGCATACTCAAGCCAAGAGAGGCGGGTGTGAAGTATCTACGTTTCTTCCAGAGACAGTTCTTGTGACCTCTCAACCATGACTTAGAGAAGTCTCAGACTCCTCCTCACCTGGTGTGTCCCTTCCATGCCTGGACTAGGCTGTGAGGGGCTCCCGTTGGGTAGGGGTATTAGGACAATGCCCTGTAAATAGGAGTCTTACTGTTGGGCATTTGCTGGAAATTGCCAGGTTAGCTCCAACAGGCACAGGACTGCAGGTTCCTGATGTGTTTGGCAGCTGCCAGCCATGTCACCGTTGGTGCCACTGACAGGGTGTTCTTCACGCTCAAAACTCGAGAGTCTCATGACAGTGGCTGGTCTGTAGGGACAAACGGTGAAGTAAAGACAGAGCACTTGCAGGCCAACTCAATTCCCACAGGAGGTCACGATGATCCATGAGGCACCTCCTGTAGCTGACAGCCCCCCCTTTTTTTAGGTTAATGGCCTTCTGTGCTGAAGGCAGGGCCAATGGCAACAACAACAACAACAAAAAAAAACAAAAAACAAAACAAAGCAAAAAACAAAACCTCAGAAGACACTCTGATCCGAATTTGCATGGAGGGTGTGGACTCTGAGAGGGGGAAAGGGCAGAGAAGAGGACAGCAGTCTGTCATGAAGAGGAAGTTGCCTTCCTTCGCACCAAATGTTAGGACCGGAGTTTGCAGCTCCAGTGGTGAGGAAGGAGAGGAGGTGAGAAGAAAGCGAGGGCTGAGAACTGAGTGGAGAGAAGCAAGGAAGCCCACATGCAGATCCAGGATGCTTCCTATTAGGGCTTTGGGCTCAGCACCTCCCCATTCCCCTCCCGCAAACCCAGGCTCCTGTGTCTCTAGGACAGAAGGCACGTGCAGCGTGGGGAGACGGGTATCAGTACGTGGACCCCCCTCAGGCAGATTGATCTGGGGCAGCAGTTCAGGCACAAAACCCTTATGCCCCAAACAATCAACGTGCTTGAATGCCAAGCTAGGAGATACGAAGTCAGCTGATGTAGGGGCCTCTCCATATGATGGGATCTATAAATATATATACAGTTGATCCTTGAACAACACAGCTTTGAACTACATGGGTGTGCTTTTATGCAGATTTTTAACACTGGAAATGTATTTTCTCTTCCTGTGATTTTCTTACATTTTCTTCTCTAGCTTGCTTTATTGCAAGAATACGTGTATAATACATATAAAAAAATGGGTGTTAATTGACTGTTCACGTTATCAGTAAGGCCTCTGGCCAACAGTAGGCTATTAGTAGTTAAGTTTGGGGAGGTTATATATGGAGTTTTGATTGCATAGGGGTCTGCACCCCTAACCCCCTGATTTTTCAAGGATCAACTGTATATTATTAAATCCATTTGTGGAAAGTACCCTCTGGGACATAGAGATGAGACAGGACAGCACCCTCCATACCCCTTCCCCACCCTCAGCAAGGGTATGAACGGACAGCTGGCCACTCTGTATCATCCTTCAAGTCATAAGCCACTTTATTCCAGTCCCTTGAACATCACAGACTGGCTTGATTTTAGACAGAACAGACCATTTCCAGAGGTCCCTCAACACAGCAATGACAATGAACAGCCCAGCAAAGGAGTGACATAAACTTTTAGGCATTCAACCTTCAGGGTGCTGCAGAGTCCCTTGGCCAAATTTAAGTGCGTTGCATTGGACAAAGCCCTTCCTGGGAAGGAATAGGAGAAAAACAACCGTCGAGAAAATACAGACAGGGTCAATGGCAGGCCAGGATGAGGACTACTTCGGTGCGTCGGCATTCATCAGCCATGCGTCTGGCTGTTTTCTCTCCTGAGCAGCTGGAGCTGCACTCCCCTGCTCTTCACTACAGCTCTCAGTTCTAGGGAACTGGTGAGTCTGGCTCAACAAGATGACTGAGGGCAGAGCCCAGGGAGACTTGCCCAAACATTGACGCCACCCCTAAGGAGAACTGAAAGGGAGGGATTTGGTCTTCAGTCCAGAGCAGGAAGGGCTGCGGTGGGTGGGGGAAAAGGCACCTCCTGAATATGAACAGCAGAGGTGCTAGGTCCCTCCCCACCTCTGCCCTTCACCTCTTAGGTTAACTGCCTAGTTTCAGACCCAGATCTTACCACTTGGCTTGTACCATTTGGCCATTCTCAGAATAGATCCACCGAGAGGAGCTGACACTTAGAGGAAGATGAAAGATTATTTTACCAAGTCCAGGCCTCCAAATTTCATCCTGCAAAGTTGGTTCATTTTGGCCAACCATACAAATTCGGATTTTTGCTACCAGTGAAAATGGACTCAAGTAACACAGAGGAATCTAGGGTTCGAATGGACTCAGCATCATCTTCCTCATGGTTATGTCTGTCTTTCTGTGGGTCATGGTCAACAGCAAGTAGGTTGGGATGCAGACGGACCCACTAGGGACCTCTCCTCCTCCTCCTAGGGCAGGGTCTACCATCTATGTCCTTGAGGGTTTGGACTTCCCCATGCTTACTGCTTGGGAAGATAAGACAGACTTACCTGTGATCAGCAATTTTTACTCCTTTCAATTCGAATTAGTGTGTGTGAGGTCGCCAGGCCAAACAGCGATGCAAATTTGCACTGTCACTTCTCAAAATAGAAATCTGCGTTCAAAGAACATGGTGATGGGAAATACTTTCGGATTCCCCACAGCAGGCCCTGGAAATCACAGAGGCACTGGCCCATGCCTTTTCATGATGAATCAGCCTCTGCCCAACCTCTGACTATCTGAAGGGCCACTGGGGGCATGAAATGGTCGGTATTCCAGATACAGCTTTCTAATCATCCATGTGGACTAAACCACCAGAAAATCCCAAGAATTTATGGTATTTTTTTTCAGGTGTAAGGAGGGATTTGGTCTGATCTATTCAGAAAAGCACCACACCTCCAATCTAATACCACTGATATGCTGGGCTGAGTTGAGTTAATCATCACCTCACATCTCTCATAAATATTAACCTTCTGGTGCTCCCACTGATGTGTCTCGCTTAAACCTGCCCCATTCTACTCTCCAGGCACAACCAGTCTGGAAATGCACTCGAAATTAAGGTTGGGCCCTAGTCATGGTGACTTTGTACTTCTCTGGAATATATAAAATATACCTGTTGATTGGTGCACTTGTGCAAAGACAGATATGACTTTAAAACAAGACATAGACATTCATTATAGTTGGCTTACTTCACATTAAGCTACTAAAAACAGTCTTCTGTAATAAGATTGTATTAGTGCTCACTAAACATGCATTTCATTTAAACAAGGCAAAACATTTAATTTGGTCTGTAATACCCAATAGTTTATGTACAACAGTCCTTTGTTTTAATCACAATAGGCAACAAGATGGGTCTGGTCTTGTTATATAAGTTACCATTTGTGTTTAATTTCCAAAGAAACTCGTCTTAGCTCAGCTGGTGTAAACGCGTGAGAAAACAGCTGAGCCATCATTTTCCTCTTCTCTAGGAATTCACTTGGACATGTTCACAGCTTAGACACTACCACAGCCTGCTGGGGAAGAGGGTGGAGGGGAAGCCTCCACGGCCCTTTTATAGCCTGGCCCCCAGAGGGCTCCTTGTCCTTGGGGAACCCAGCATCTGGCCCATCACCCCGAGGGCACACGCGACTCCAGACCCAGGTGGGGAGTTGTTTTTCCAACAAGCCCCTAGAAGCTTGCGACTGAATCCCTGGACTGAACTGTTTTCCCTTCTCTTGCCTCCCGAGTCTTCGGTTTCAGAACAGAGACATTGGAATCAGAAGCAAAACAATAATAAGAGCAATGAAAAATCATAGGACAACGAACACCACAAGGTCTGTGCAAGACAGCACTGTCCATGCTCGCCACAAGCGTCTGGGGCTCCGGGCATTCCCCACAACAAAGGAAGCGGAAGGCGTCACGGAGGAAGGTGCATCTGACCTCACGGCGGGGAGGGGGGCGGGGGGGCAGCATCACCATCAATATTGTTTGGCAAAAAAAACCCAAAAAACAAAAACTTGTTAAAAAGAAAGGTCAAAAGGGAACACAAGCAGCTCTACGATCCGTAGGGTGCGGGGCTCAGAACTGGCCGGCGCTGCTGGGGTCACACTGCAGGAGGCGCACTATGGACGGGTCGCTCTTGGCCCCTCGGATGAATTCCTCCAGGGACAGCTTTCCTAGAAAGCAAGAGGACAGGTGAGCGGTGGCTGGTGGCAGCCGCACAGACTTCCGGTCGTCCCACAGCATCTTGGTGGCAGCGACCGCTCACCTTCTCCCCGTCTCACCTGCGGTCGGCCGCACACTCTGCCCTTGCCACCTGAGACCCACGGGGCAGGGCGCTGCTCACCACGGCAGAGGCAGCGCCTAGCACAGCACACTGCCTCCTGGAAGTCCACCGCTGGCCTGGGGGCAGGTGGCCCTGACCAGACCCCTGCCTCATAGCTCTTCCAGCTCCAGGCTTCCAGGAGGGGGTAGGAGGTTCTCATTCAGTATTTGCGGAATAGGTATCTGGCCTTCGTATTATTATTATTATTATTATTATTATTTAGAGAGAGGGAGAGAGAGAATCCCAAGCAGATTCCGCACTGTCAGCACAGAGCCCAAGGCAGGGCTCCATCCCGCAAACCGTGACACCATGACCTGAGCTGAAATCAAAGCCAGATGCCTAACCCACTAAGCCACCCAGGGGCCCCTGGCCTTCACATTTTTAAGAGAATGAGCCGCGCTCTGGCAGCTCCAAGGCCATCACGGGGTTCCCAGGGCTCCCGGAGCCTTCTGGCCTCCTTTGGGTCCACTTGGGTTTGCCGCATGAGTCCTTCTGCTTGTGTGTGAGCAGAGGGGCCTGCTCAGAGATCTGGGGGGAGGGGCCTTCTTCTGGACAAATGTGAGGAGGCTGCCCCTCCATCCAAGGTAAGGAGGATAAAGAATGTGTGCACGAGGCAGATGGATGCCCTGATGGGTCCTTTGGGTCAAACAACAGACTAGAGGAAGGAGACTTGGCCCCCTGGGATCCCATTGCTCTCTGTGTGTCCCTTTTCTTTGAGTAAGCTGGAATCTATACTGAATTCCCTTCTGTCCTATTGTTGTGGGGCGTGGGCGTGGCACAAAGCTTCTCAACCATTCCTGGTGCTTCCAGAAGGGCCCTCCTGGGGAGGAGCTGGTAGGCCTGCTCTTGCTGGAGCTCCCACAAGGGACCTGCTCCCTCTGCCCTCCAAGGACAGCCCATGCCCACTGGGGCTTCCTGTTGCCTTGGGTCTTGTCGGCGTGCCCTCAGGCTCTCATGTTGGGCTCCTGCCCCCAACAAACTCCACCCTCAAGGATTATTCTCTTACTTCTCAGCTTATTCCAGACCCAGACAGGAGGGACGCTGTCTACGGAAGCCTTTGCCACACTATACTCAGAGACATCAACAAACATGTCTTCCCCTTCGCCACAAGCCCCTCCCCCAGCACCTAGTTCTTATTTAACCAAATCTACCTTAGTGACAAGGAGGAGAAAGGTGGGCTTTTATGCATCTATTTATTTTTAATATAGAGCAGGCCTCCTCTAGGCTTTGTGTCCTGCCCCTGCTCTGGGGGTGGTTAAAATGGTGACGACTTTTTAGGTTTGAAAGGCTGGCATGAGGGATGGCAGAGGGCAATGGCCACCTGAACACTTGAGGATCTCCCAAAGGTAGGTAAGCCCTGGGAACCTCGGCTAGAAGCAGCAGGGCAAACCCAACATTCCACCTCTGGGTCTGGGTCTCTTGGACTAACTCCCCATGAGCTTCTGAGTAGACTCCAGGGCTAATTTGTGCATCCAGACTTTTCAAGGTGAGGCCTCTGCTCCCGGCTCCCACCCCCTCCTCACTTTTTCCCCTTCGGAGAGCACAGGGCTTTTAGCAGCACGATGTGTTCCACAAGCGCTGCCCCAATCAGGGCTCTGTGACGCCATCATCGTGAGACCCTAACCCCTGCCTGTGCCCAGCACACATGAAGGTCTTGTCCTCCAGCGTCTGCACCTTCGCTCAGCCTATAGCTCTCTTCTAACCAGGGCGCTGGGCCTAGAGCAGGACACAAATCCACCTGTGCCCCCCTGGAGCACCAGCAAAACATGTAGTTTAAAATCAGCAGGTTCACAGACTATTATACAATCCCATTTGTTTTGTCTTCACAAAACAATCAAACTATTTTGCTGTGAATTAAGGTGCATATGGGGAAATAGGATGTAATAGCACCTTTGTGCAGGAAGCAAAGCAAACAGATTGGTCTGCACCCTGCAAAGCCAGATTCTCGGGCCCCAGAGGGGTGTGCGGTAGAAAGAGAGGCTCCCTATACTACAAAGCCTCCTGTCCTGTCCGCCTCACCATTTGGTGTATATAAAAGCATTTTTATGCTGGGGACCCCCAGTGACTCAGGGAAGCTGGTAATAACAGCAAGTGTCACCCTGACTCTTGGGTTCCTCATGCCTCGGGCTCAGTGCTCAGTGCTTTAAACTCAGGTGTCCCATCTAAACAGGGTGGCCAGATTTGGCAGGTAAAATACAGGATGCCCAGTTAACACTGAATTTCAAATAAACAAGAATTCTTAGTAATACATGTGTCCCAAATATTTCACAGGGCATACTTCTATAAAGAAAATCATCTGGGGGCACCTGGGTGGCTCAGTCCGTTAAGCGTCTGACTTCTGCTCAGGTCATGATCTCATGGTTTATGAGTTTGAGCCCCACGTTGGGCTCTGCGTTGACAGCTCAGAGCCTGGAGCCTCCTTCAGATTCTGTGTCTCCCCATCTCTTTGCCCCTCCCATGCTCATGCTCTGTCTCTATGTGTCTCTCAATAATAAATAAAAATGTTAAAAATTTTTTTAAAAAAAGAAAAGAAAATCATTGGTTTCAAATTCAAAGTTGATTGGACCTCCTATAACTTATCTGCCAACCCAACGTCTAAAATCCACTATCCTTGAGTTTGAAATCCACTATTCCTTTTCACTTTGGATTGTTTTGCCTCCTCTCATTGGGACTGAATCATAGACAGCACCTTCAGGGTGGAAACTGCTGGCCACCTCCCTCCCCTACTCCCCTTTCCCATACTGGCTGGGGAAGACCAGACTCCAGGAAACCAATACCTTAGGGCATGAGCAGAAGAGCCCGACTACGTCCCCTGGGCAGGCCGGGGTGAAAGCTACCAGGGTGTGCGTGGAGTAGCCCCAAGTCCCTCTCTGCTTTCTGATTAGTTGGCCTGCAGAAGTTTAGCCTGCCATGGCCTGTCTTCACCTCGGTCCTCATGAGGGATGAGCCACTTTCACAAAGACCTGTGAGCCACATCCTTGTGGCCAATATCTTGTCCTCGAGTGGCATTTCCGTGCCCTGGGGGAACCCAGCCCCTCCACCAGGCCCCACTGAGCAAAGCAAAGGAGCCTCGGCCTCCTACCATCTCTATTGGTGTCCATCTGGCGGAAGATCTTTTCTGTCCTTTTCTCTGGAGTTGACTCGTCTTCAGGCATTTTCATTACGGAGGAAACCATCTTATAGATTGCCTGGGGACAGAAACAACATGTAAGCCAGAGGCACAACAGCCTTATTATTAAAACCTCCCAACTGAAGGGGTGAATGGGACGTCCTCCGTTAATACAGGGAGCTAGTTCCATTCCGGCTGGTCTGTTGTAGAAAACCGATGTGCAGTGACTACTGAGACATGCTGGCCAGCAGAGCTGGCTTGCTCCAGCAGCCAGAACCTGGCAGGAAGACCCACTAGACCCCTGTGTCTCAGACTTCCTTGTGCATTCGAATCCCCTGGGGATCTTGTGAAAATGCAGAATCTGATTGATCAGGGTGGGGTGGGGGTAACAGAAGCCTGGGATTCTGCATTTCTTTTTATTTTTTTTATTATTTTTTAAACATTTATTTATTTTTGAGAGAAAGAGAGAGTGCAAGCAGGGGAAGGGCAGAGAGAGAGGGAGACACAGAATGCAAAGCAGGCTCCAGGCCCTGAGCTGTCAGCACAGAGCCCACCCAATGCAGGAATGGAATTCACAAAGGGCAAGACCATGGCCTGAGCCTAAGTCAATGCT
>NC_043714.1:44688518-44707491 GCF_006229205.1 Suricata suricatta
CGCCCCCCGCCCCCCGCCCCGCCCCCATACGTGGCAATCACCTCACATTCCTTCCCAGCAAGCTGGGGCATCCCCAAGATGGAAGCAAGCTGCCATCCAAGCTTTGCATTAAATAATTAAGAGGACCATGAGGGGGGGAAAGGGGGAAAAAGAGGGAGAGGGAGGGAGGCAAATCATGAGAGACTCTTGAATACTGAAAACAAACTGAGGGCTGATGGGGGAGGGGAAAAGGGAAAGAGGGTGATGGTCATGGAGGCAGGCACTTGTGGGGAAGAGCACTGGGTGTTATATGGAAACCAACTTGACAATAAACTATATAAAAAAAAAGAAGTCAGGTATATAAAGTACTATAACTTAATACTGTTTCCATCTGACAAAAAAATTAATGAGCCTGACATGGGAGGGTAGAGACAGAGGGAATGTGATGATTTACTCAGGAAAACAATAATCTTTCTAAATGTACATTTTAATGTTCTATTAATAAATTATAATTTTCCATCTAAAAAATAATTAAGCAGCTCAAGGCTAGAGATATATTGGGTACATCTGAAATCTGATGAGCAACAGAGGGTTCGACTGAGTTTTATATGCAATCCTGAAACTGTCTACCCCCCCACCCCACCGTGGACCCCCTGTCGTACTCCGTAATGGCTTGGAACACCTCAGTTGTCAAATGTAGTTTTGATTTAGAAATAATGTAGTCATTGTTTTTATCCCCAGGCCAGGACCTTGCTAATCAGATTCACTTTGGGGACTTAAGTCTGGGGAAGCAGTTTTAGAAAAAGTAGATTCTGCTGGAGGGTGGGCATAAAAAAATCTGGAAAGTTCTGGAGCTTCAGATGCCATGGTATAGTTGGAGGGAGGGGAGAAAGGAAGCCAGCTGAGAGAAAGTAGCTTTCCAGAGGGAAATGTGGGAGAAAAAAATTGATACTAAATGCTCAACTTACTTGCTATATAGTCTTTTTTTGGGATAAACCCTGCCTCATTCTGGAGAAAAGGAGAGTAAATATTCTAATCCTAATCAATAAATTAGGTATGAAAAACTGACTCACTCAGGGTTCTGACCCTTGGGCTGATTCCGCCCCATAGGGATCCCTCAGGCCGGGCTCCCTGAGTCTGTCTGAAACCCACCCAAAGCCCTTGCTCAATTGCAGGGTGGCCTCCGCAGTGATTCTGCCTGGGAGAAAGGTCAAGCTCAGAGTTACGGCTCTCTCTCGGATTCTGGGTGACATTGGGGTAAACTTGGCCACAGTCAGCTCCCTCCAGAAACATTCACAGAATTGTGCTGTGGAGGCATGAGCCAAACCACACTGTCTTCCTCCTGGACTCCTACTTGTAATCCACTCTAGCCCAGGTCTATGCTACCATCTGTGTTGGGCCTAGAGTGCCACATGCCAAGCCTCTGGGGACACCTGATTCCTGGAGGGAACTAGAAAAGCCCATAAAGATAGGGTTCGTTTTACAAACGGGAAGACAGGTGCTGAGAGTTCCTGGGCCAGGTGAACATTTGGTAAGGGCGGCAGAGAGCAGAAGTCCTGTCCAGAGCCCAACATCCTGTCCAATACCTGCCATGGTTTCCTGGACCAGCAGCTCTGTTCATGCTCTTCTCTCATCCCAGTGCTCACCTGTCCTTTCCCTCTCCTGGAAATCCTACCCACGTGTGAAGGGCAGGTTGAAATGTTATCCTCTTCCAGGAAGTCTTCCAGGGTCTTCCTTCCTTCTACTACTGTAATTTCCCTTCCTCTGTGCTCGGAATGACTATTCCAAGCCTCCTGTGGATCGTTCCATCCCGTTTGCTTGAAATGTAGTTACCCACAACACTCTGCTCTTAGACGGGAGGATGGCAGTCTGATCTGGTTATTCATTGAGCCTCTGACAGTTCCTTAGGGCCTTGCACAGACTTGGGCTCATAAGTTTGGAGGATTCATTCAGGAATAACTGTCCCCAGCCCTGCATCACCTCCTCTCAGGCTCTCCCTCCACTCTCGATGTTCTATTCTGCTTCTCATTATAAAGTTTCCCTTTCTCCTCTTGTTATGCTTTTCTCAGCTTTCCATTCTCTTTTCTTTTTCTCCTCCCTTTCTTCATATAATTAAACATATTCAAGTGAAGCCCCTTAAAGGTTCTGTTGGAGACAGAGGGACTCCTCTGCCTTTCAAAATCCCTCTAGGGGGACTAAGACTCAAGCTGACATGAGACAGACTAACAGGAGGAAATCAAATCTAATTTCGTACATCTGGGGAATCCACACAAATATCAAAAATTCCAAAGGCAGGCAAAATGAGGTGTATATGTCATTCTGAACTAAGAAGGGGACGGGGTCTGGGACTTCAAAGAGAAGGAATGCAAGTCACAGGAAGATGAAACAGAGTAAATGTTCGGTAAACAAACGTGCGCTAGGGACACTTGGAAACAATGGGACATGGAGGACTTCGATCAAACAGGCCTTGCTAGGTTCCTCCCTGTCTACCATACCTAGTTCATACCACACTGTCGTTCCTTGTGGTGACGGCTCTCATCCTAGTGCAGGTCCTCTACCTAAATTCTTTTTAGGCAGTTGTGGGGGGAGGCAAAGAGCGTTCCTTGAATCTGCTTGGTTTCAATTGCTTTTTAACTCAAAATAATCTTCATGCCTAAGAGGCTCATCATGGGGCACCCTGCCCTTGCTGCCCACAATTTTTCAGCCTATCAAAAGCTACAGGCTCTCAGCTTAGAAACCAGGCACATGTGCTTGTGGATCTGCGCTCACTGTTACTGAAAGCTTCAGGGCTCATGGATTCAGGAGTCCATCCGTGGATCCCAGGTGAGGAACATCCCTGATCTCAGTTTACCCCCTCTCCATTTCTCACTCCTTCATCCATTCACTCAGTCATTCCCCAGTGATGTCAATCAGCTATCACAACTCAGCCCATCTATCCCATCCTTGCCCTCAAAGGTTTACTGTCCAACAAGGCAGACCAACATTATTAATCAAAGAGATGAATGTAAAACATTTGTTGAGGAAAGAGCTACAAAGGAAGGTACATGGTCTTACATGATGATGTAATGAGGGAACCCTCCTTTGCTGGGAGGATGAGGGCAGGCTTCCCGGAGGAGTGAGGAAAGCAAAGAGATGAAGGAAGTGGACAGTGGACAGAGGAAAGGGACAGAGGAAACAGGTGCACAGACACCTGGATGGAAGAATGGCAAGAAGGCTGAGGAGTGCAGGGAGTATGATACAAGATGTGGCTTTGGAGAAGCTCAGGACCTACCACGGGGGCCCCGACCATGTGAGGGTATCTGTATTTCTCCAATAAGCAACAAAGATAGAAGTGATACTAATTTGATTTTCCTATTTGCATCTACTCCCCAAATCCTTCCCTACTCCCTTACTTGCAGGCAATGGTGTTCAGAGAATTTAAAAACTGTCATTCATAATTTACTCATCAATTATTTATTGAGTGTCTACTATATGCTAGGTGGTGGCAGTCAACTATCAACATGACTCATACGATTTTTCTTACTGTATTATCTTACCAATCCTCCTGTAGAGGGCTGGTGAGACACCATATTGGTGACCCAAAGCACCATTTAGATGGGTGCAGTGATTCCAGTGATGTCTTACTGTTACAAAAGCCTTCACTTACACTACCTCTGGCTCCCACGATGGCGAGTAAACTCACTGGTCGGGAGAATTCCTTGGAACTCTTAGCCTCTAAGAGTTGGGGCTCATGGAATTCTTCTCCTTCTTGGAATTCTGCTGGAAAGTCAACTGTGTAATAATCCAGAGATTATTCCCTTAATACTGCTGGTTGAACAAATGAAACCTCAAATGAACAGATGAATTTGTGTTAGAAAATGAGGTTCCTACTCTCAACAGAAGGTCTTTAAGAGATTTAGCCTGGGGCACCTGGGTGGCTCAGTTGGTTGAGTGTCTGATTTCGGCTCAGGTCACGATCTTGCGGCTCATGGGTTTGAGCCCTGCGTCGGGCTCTGTGCTGACAGCTCAGAGCCTGGAGCCTGCTTCAGATTCTGTGTGTCCCTCTCTCCCTGTCCCTCCCCTGCTCATCCTCTGCCTCTCTCTCTCTCTCTCAAAAATAAATAATAAAACAAAATTTAAAAAAAAAAGAGAGATTTCGCCTTTCGCTATTAGGCCAAAGGAGTGGGGTTGGAACACAGAAATAAAGATGGGTTAATATAAAAACCAAAATCCAAATCAAAACAAAGCAATGAAGAAAGTCAGGAGGCCCTTACATGAGGATATTTGCAAACAGGACTTCTGGAATCGGGCAAGAGGCGCAACGTCTGAGCATATTGTAAGGTTGAGGAGGAAGTAACGGATCATTCAAGAGGCTCACATGCCAGACAGCTCTTTCATAGCCCTAGACTAGATTTTTTTTTTTAATGTGCATCAACTTACAGAGAGGGGTTAGTGGATTATTCACAAAACCAGTCTATGACGTGTGTAGCACCAGAGTAGTGAGCAAAGAGCTGAGGTGACAAGTCCCTGTGGTCCCAAGAGTGAGTAAGTACATGGCAGCCCGGCAAAACCACATTTGGGAAATCGTCTGTCCCCATGTCCCCTTCCCACGGCACCAATAACCCAGAGCTGATTGCATTAGAACTTCAGAGTCTAGGACTCCACAGCACACGGAGAGAAAAGACGCAACGCCAGACAGCAATCTGAAACAAATCATGTCTTTTATTAGCTCCAGTACCCCCCCCCCAATTTAATGGGATTAAACCATGAAGAGGCCAGGCTACTTCCCTGCTTATTTTTAGCGATGTCAATGAGAGGCCCAGCAGGGACATCCTGTTTTTAATTAAACTTGAAGAGCCTTATTCTCAAATCTGGGTAAACACAGAGCTACGGGACGCCCCAGAGCCCAGCCAGTGCTGGCTCTGCCCCTACGTGGGCCTGGGCCTGCCCTCCAGCTGAGGGCCTCGCCATGTGTTCTTCTTCTGCTTCCCCTCTGAACAAACCACCTCTTGGAACTCTGGAAAAGGAGTCACTTCTGCACTGATATAAGTTGTAGGATTAATGAAGAACAGGCACAGTTCCAAGAGTTAAACTCAACCTTCTCTCTGAAGGAAACCAGACCCTCTTTATTCACCAGAAGATGGAGGGTCTTCTAATGGGACATCCAAGGCCCTGTGACAACTGAGCAAGGGCAGAAGAAGTTAAATAGTACAGGGTGGCAGGGGGGTGGGGGTTGCTTTGAGATTCTAGATAAAGAACAGCACCCCATTTAGAATGATATTGCAGATCGAGAAATGAGAGTGGAAAGAGGCTGTGAGGATCTTCCTTAGGAATGGTTTTGAAATAGGATCGATGTCTGTGTGTCTGGAATGGTGTAAGTGGTTTCTCGTTTAGAGTGAGAAGAATTATGAAGTCAGTAACTTTTTTAATGCTCTACGCAGGTGCTGTCAGTACTTTCACAGGGAGAGGATGAAGGGAGAAGACCCTGTCCTTTTTCAACCAAAGCAGCTCTGTTCCTATATTAGGTTCCATGTAAGATTTTACTTGAAAAAAGGGAACTCATTGCCCTCCAAAATTGTGTGTGTGTGTGTGTGTGTGTGTGTGTGTATGTGTGTGAGAGAGAGAGAGAGAGAGAGAGAGAACAACTCTGCCATCCACCTTGTTGTGCAAAGAAGTTGTTGGCACCTCTCTGCCATCTATCTCCATATCTAGCAGCCTGAAGACCCATTGAGTCTGTCTCCTTAATATTTTCTTAGATCTATCATTCCTCCTGCCACTGTCCTCTCTTAAGTCAACAGTGGTACCCATCATTCTTAGATATGGGCAATTAATTAATATTTGTTTTCAATCTTACATAAAGTGCAATGCAAAAGTAGCTTCTAAGAGGCCCATCCAAAGAGCCCTTTTACCGTTCCTAACAGAGATTCCAGAGCTTTTGTATCCTAGGCCTTTACGTTTGGGGGGTAGGGAGGCAATGATGAGTTTGATTTGGGAATGCTGACTTTGAAGGTCCAGTGAACATCAGTGGAGATGTCCACTAAGAGTTGGGACATAACAGAGATGGAGATCTGGAAGTAATCAGTTGTTTCCTCCATAAAGTGGGGCTAATCAAGTTGTCATGGGTATTCAATGAGACTATGCATGTGCACTGGGTTGAACGATATCCTGCAAAACTTCATGTCTACCCAGAACCTGATAAGGTGACCTTGTTTGAAAACAGGGTCTTTGCTAATGTAATCAAGTAAAATAAGATCATGCTGGATTTGGACAGGCCCTAATCGATCCAGCAAATAGAAAGGAAGGAAACATGGACACAGACACACAGAGAGAATGCCATGTGATGATGGAGGCAGAGGCTGGAGTGATGCAGCTGTGAGCCAAGGAATGCCACGGGTTACCAGTCCCCACCAATGTTAAGAGGTGTGAAATAGGTTACCCTCCCCGCTGGAGTTCCCAGAAGAAATCGACCATGTCCACACCTTGATTTTGGACTCTGGCCTCCAGAACCTTGAAAGAATATATTCCTGGGGTTCTAAGTTTCCCAGTTCATGATAATTTGTTACGGCAACCCTAGGAAGCTGACACAGCGTGGAAAGGACTCATCACTATGCTTAGCCCATCGCCAACCTGAGGAGAGGAGACTTCCTGGAGGGAATACAGGAAACAAGGGCAGCAGCTGGAATTCTGTTTGGGAGTATCCACGTCCAGGGAGCAGAAGAAAGAGGAGCAGTCCACAAAGGACACAGGGAGGGAAGAGCCAGCGAGGGGTGCCTCACTCATATTGCCAGATGGCGTACTTGATGCTAAGAGTTAAACTCCTGTCATAATAAGATTAATCCCCTAATAAGAAAGGGATAAACCAAACACAACTGGTGGCACAAAGGTTAGTTCTTAGATAAAGTCACTAGCCTAAGCAATTGCTTTAGAACTTCCTCCAGGAAAGAAATCGAAGGTGCATTCCAAGGTCATATCTGTGGTCCACACTCATACTTGAGAATTAGGCAAGAGTGTGGAGCCAAATTCCCAGGGACACATCAAAATGGATTAGAAGAGCTTGTCCCACCCCTCACGTTTTCCCCCCCAGAATCAAAAGAGCACAGTGTTTTGGGTCTCCGGGAATATATTAAAACTGACGTGGTGTCTATGACACCAATTTAGAAAGATGATCGGGAGCAAAACTGCAAGGTGCCACTCAGGAAGTGGCTCTAAAAGAACGTAAAGAAGTTTTTCTGGTCCTGACTTTGGTCCTCTGTGGCACAAATACTCACAAGCCGGTTGTCCGAAAGGTCACAGTTGGTGATCTTGCAACCAGCTGGGACTAATTGCGTCTGTGTGGTGCTCCCGGAGGGCAAAACTCTGCCTGGCCCCCTGCTCGGGATTCTCTCTCTCTGCCCCTCTCTTGCTCGTACTTGAGCACTCTCTCAAAATAAATAAACATATAAAAAGAAAAAAATTCCAATCCTGCTAAAAGAAACAAAAACGAGTCCTCTGTGATGAGCTGCCGATGTACCCCCAACCTCCTCCCTTCAGGTTTCATTCATTCAAAAGGTATAAAAAGGTAGACCAAGGGTGTCCTGAGGTTCATTTGCTTCATCAAAAATGCCGATTAACCCTGAATCACAACTGGAGGAAGGGTCGTATTCTAAGACAATACGTATTTGAACAGGAGTATATTCGAAGCCATCATTAACATCCAAGTAATACATGCCCTAATCAATAATTTTTCAACCTGGTTTTCAAAGTAAGTTCCCTGAGGACTGTTAGGGGTAGCATTATGTCAGCCTGTGTATTCTTCTTGGAAAGTCTCTAATTTGAACTTGACAAATCCAGCCATGTCCTCCCCCAAAGAGTCTCAATGCATGAAGTATGCCTGTGGGCTTGGGTCAACAGTTTGGGGCTCAGGGATCCCTAGCGCCAACCACACTCTCTCCTGGAAAGCTGATTTTTTTTTTTTTAACCTGAGTCCTGTGAGCATCAGAGTAGCCCATAAATTTTAGTTATTCCCAGATGGCTTAGTGTTTGGTAGGAAAGATAACAGGTGAAGAAGATCAGGAACTCCTAAAGTCAAAAATATCTTTTGTGAGATTCACCAATTGAGGGTGTGTTGGGTTACCTCCCTCTTCTTTGTGAACATACTTTTTAATACAAGATTCTATCTATTACCTAGTCCTTTAGGAAATGACCTCCCTTTATTTAGGAGAAAAACACCCTGTCCTAGCTCTGCAAACTGTGATAGAATAATGGTAGTCAACATTTATTGGGTGATACCGCATGACAGGCACCGATCTAGGCGCTGTGCTTCTAATGACTGTCTGATCTTAGCAATTAACCATGAGGCAGGTGCTATGATTAGTTTCAGTTCACAAATCACCAAAACAACGTACAGAAAGGTTAAGTAACTTGCCCAAGGAAGAAAAGAAAAAGGGAGATTGAAAAAGAAGGCAGGCAAAATGATATTGACCTGTTTTGCCCAAGACACCCATTCCTTTTGTTTGTTTGTTTGTTTCTGTTTTTTAAGTAATCTCTACACCCAACATAGGGCTTGAACTCACAACCTTTGAGGTCAAGAGTCGCATGCTTTACCAAATGAGCCAGCCAAGAGAGAGACACCCATTCTCACAGGCCAATCCTTCCCTTGGTTCCTGTTCTATCTTTGTTTTGGATATAGGTGATACAGTTTTTTTTTTAATGTTTTTATTTATTTTTGAGAGAGAGAGAGAGAGAGACAGCATGAGCAGGGGAGGGTCAGAGAGAGAAGGAGTCACAGGATCTGAAGACAGGCTCCAGGCTCTGAGCTAGCTGTCAGCACAGAGCCTGACGCGGGGCTCGAACCCATGAACCGTGAGATCATGACCTGAGCTGAAGCCAGACGCTTAACTGACTGAGCCACCCAGGCGCCCCAGGTGATCCACTTTTGTCTCAGCCTGCAGCTCATATACTCCTAACCAATGACTATCCTATAGTTAAAAACTTGTTCTTTCAAGGGTCCCAGTAACTTCCTGAGAACAGAAGGGGCCCATTTAACTCTATGTTTTTTCCTACACTGCCTCCCTGGGACTGCAGCGGTCCCATTAATGGACCCTCAGATCCAGTGTTCTCTTATCCCCATGTCCCAGGGACCGTCCAGGCACTCATGGCCAAATTAGCAATGCCACTCTTCGGCTCACTCGGCTCCTTCCTCAGCCCCTGTGCTGTGATGAGCATAGGTGTGCAGACCTAGCTCCCCCTGGGCTGAGGGACAGGAAGCCTTCTCCCCACTCATGTAGCAGTGGGCTGACCCTGGCCCCCACCCGGAGGAGAGGATCTGCTGTAAAATGGGGAAAAGTCAGAGCTGTGGTCTGGCTTATGACTCCTGAGAGGGAGTTTGGATGCAATCATAAAACACTGGGCCTAAATCATGTTCCTGAATTTGTCACTTAGAAAAAAAATAAACACGTGAATGTAAAAATGTTCATTTAAGACTCTAAAAATAAATCTGCATATGTTTTTGCTTGCTCATCCAGATGTTGATATAGCACAGAATTTTTTTTTAAAATATAACTGCATTTTAGCACGTGTGGCAGACTGAAAAACGATCCTCCACAACGTGTGCATGTCGTGAGCCCCAGAACCTGTGAATGTGTTACCTGACATAGTAAAAGGGACTCTGCAGGTGTGACTAAGTTAAGGATCTTGAGATGGGGGGGCCATTCCTATCTGGCTGGTCTCAGTGTAGGTGCAAGTGTCTTTAAGAGTAGAAGAGAACATTGCCCAAGGCAAGAGGGACCACCCTTGTAATACCCTTAACATTCCTAAGGGCAGGCCTACATCAGTTATTGCCTAAGGCTAGTTACGCCCTATGTGAGGGTCCTGGGTCCTGGGTCTACTCTGTGATTGGTTAACACTCTAAATGTTGTAATTGGATAAACCTGCTGTCAATAATATTGTATAATGATAATTGGATCACTGTACCTATGTCACAATTTCCTGTAACTCCCCCTTCCCAAACTCAGAGAAGCCCTGCCCCGCCTTTGTTCGGGGCTCACTCTCAGCATGGATCCATCACGCCGGTAAAGTCTGTGAGCCCGAGTTGAGGCCCCAGCGAGCCTAAACCTGTAATAAAGCCCTTTGCTTTTGCATGCGTGCTTCGGCCTCCCTGGCGGTCTCTGGTTTTTTTGGGGGCGATATTAAAATCTGGGCATAACAATATGTATTAAGGTTATTGTTTTAATTTAAGCAATTTAAGATTAAATAAAGTAACTACAGCAAAAAAAAAAAAAATTAGAAGAGGGAAGAGAGCGAGACGCCCAGGGAAACGCTAGTGTGAGAAGGACTCAATCAATCTACTCTTGCTGACTCTGAGCATGGATGAAGGGGGCCACAAGCCAAGAAACGCTTCCAGAAACTAGGAAAGGCAAGGAAACAGACTTTCCTCTAAAACCTCCAGAAGGGATGCAACCTATGGCCACCTTAATTTGGGTCCAATAAAACCAATTTCAGACCTCTGACTCGGGGACCTGTAAGATAACAACCTGGTTATTTTAAGCAACTAAGGTTATGGCAATTTGTTACAGCAGTAAGAAGAAACTGCACCAGTGTGTTCAATGTGACAAAGTCCGTGGCAGAGACCAAAGCTTGTCACCGTAAACAACATTCTGTGGATACCAACGCTCAACTCCGAGAAGCCACATGAGGGAAGAAAAACACTAGGAAGTGTATGTAATACTAACCTCCATTCGTTGTCAAGCCTAATTACAAACTTGTCTGGACCCCAATCTACACCCTGATCTGTTTTGGTGTCTGTAGGTGAGCCCCACGAATTTGCATTTTATTAAATTGCTTTGCATTGCTGAGAGGAGCAGAAGTTCAGTCAAGAATTTTTATCCTGATGCTTGTCATCAAGCTGCAGGTTTCACTCACTTTAAGAAATAGGACGTGGGGCGCCTGGGTGGCTCAGTAGGTTAAGCATCCGGCTTAGGCTCAGGTCATGATCTCACGGTTTGTGGGTTTGAGCCCCACGTCGGGCTCTGTGCTGACCTCAGAGCCTGGAGCCTGCTTCAGATTCTGTGCCTCCCTCTCTCTCTGACCCTCCCCAGCTCACGATGTCTCTTTCTGTCTCTCAAAAATAAATTAAAAAAAAACATTTAAAAAAAATAAAAAAGAAAAAAAGAAATAGGACATTAATTTGTGAATGCTTTTGCTGCCCAGTTCCCCACCCCCCTTCCCTTCAGCCCTCACCTCATCACTGTTTACCATATATTTACCCAAATGCAAAGTAGAAACCCAACTGGACAGTGACTCTCTGAAGTACATGCACGCCTGCAAAGGTACTTCCTCAACAGCTTCTTGGGCCAGTGACAGGGACAGGTTCTGGCATGTGGGCTTTCAGAAGGGGGTGAAAAAAGAGAAGAAAAATAGAATGGGAAGTTTGGAACATCCTACACATTCCAGTTCATCCAGAATCACTGGAAACTGGGTACTAGCACAAGAATGAGGCAGGATACAGGAACCGTCAGTCTGCAAAGTAGCTGAATATAATAACAGACCCTTAATAGGAAAATGATTCTAAATGTAATTTAATCTCATTGGCAATTCGGAAGTCGCCTCAGGGTGCTGTAGTATTTCTTCCCCATGGGGGTGGGGGTGGGCGGGGGTAGAGACTATCAACCCTGGGGTTGCTGTAGGAAACTCCATTTGTGGGCTCCATAAAAACCCTGTGTGGGTGAGTGTTTATTAAGGAATCTGAGTCCTTCCAGTTATGGCCTGAAAGCTTCTGGTGGGCCTGTGAGTGGATTGAGCTACTTCCAAGTGGAGAAAAGGTCTTGTTGGGATGAATGACCTTTCGTTTTTACGATCACTTTCTATACTCCACACTGAAGGCAAAGTAAATCCGCCAGGGCTCAGCACGTGCTTTCTAGCACCTTCTGCACACTCTGTGCAAAGTTCTCACCCTCCCTCATGAACCAGAATTCCTCGGTCCAGGGGGAGGGTCTGTATTCTTCCACTACTATTTATTCCCAGCTACTAAGCAGTGCTTGACCGCAGGTGTGGAACAGATGGGTGCTGAGTTTGATTTTCAGAAGCCCATGGGGTCCAGAGGATTCTCCCTGACTGGGGGCTAGCATATCCATTAATACTGGCTGCCAGATCATTGAGCAGGGGTAGGCAGAAGCACTGTGCAAAAATGTTAAAGGGGGATAATCCTGGCCAGCAGGCTTTTTTTTTTCTTAGATTCCAATCGGAAGGTAGTTCTCTTCAAAAGGAGAGTGTACTCACCCTTTTCTCTGCAGTGAGGCAGAGGACGGGGAAGGGAGCGCACAGCATGCCCAGATAAAAAAGAGAGAGAAAATAAAGCTAACAAAAATGAATCACATTTGAAATTTAAATTTTTGTTTAATTAGTGAGGATTGGGAAAACTCAGCAAAGTGCAATGACCTGGGACGCCCTCACTCACTCAGGGAGCATGTTTGGAAAAACAATTTGGCAGAGTGTCAAGCGTCTCAAAAATCAATGCTCCTTCCCTTTGGCCCAGTGATTGCACTTCTGGGAATCCATTCTAAGGGAATAATCCCAAATATAGAAAAAGCTTCATGTGCAAGAATTGTTATTTTATATTTAAATGTTACAGTGTCATATATAATAAAAAGTGGAAATAACCTAAATATCCAACATTAGGGGAGGAGTCAGTGAATAATATTGTATGACTATTATGCAGCTATTAATATATCATTATTGGGGCACCTGTATGGCTCAGTTGGTTGAGCATCCGACTTTGGCTCAGGTCATGATCTCATGGTTCATGAGTTCAAGCCCTGCATCAGGCTCTGTGCGGACGGCTCAGAGCCTGGAGCCTACTTTGGATTCTGTGTCTTTTTGCCCTCCCCACTTACAGTCTGTCTCTCTCAAAAGTAAAAATAAACATTAAGAATAAAATATTATTATTAAAACTTTTTATAACATGAGGGGTGCCTGTTTGGCTTAGTTGGTTGAGTGTCTGACTTCCACTCAGATCAGAGCTAGGAGCCTGGAGCCTGCTTTGGATTCTGTTTCTCTCTCTCTCTCTCTCTGCCTCTCCCCCCACTCACACTGTCTCTTTCTCTCTCAAAAATAAACATTTTAAAAAATTGCTTTTAAGTTTTTATATCATGAGAAATGCCTATGTTACGATGTTGAGTCAAAATGGCAAGAGGCAAAATGTCATACACATTATGAAGTCAATTAGATATTTTTAAATGCATGGAAACAAGATCAGAAAGTATTATTTTCTAATATTAGAAAATTATTAGCAATTATTCTCTGTGGGTGGAGTGGGATTATGGAAAATTCTTCTCTTGTCTTTATATTTTTCTATACTCATACTTTTACAGTTGACATTATATTTTTCATGTATCCTTGGGAAAGGGGAGAAATCCTTTATTCTTGTTTAAGATCCTGTCTCTGAGGGATTAATTTAACACACTGTATTCAGGTAATCGCTGCTCGGGGTGAAGGAAGAGACTCAGAAAGAACTAGTTGGCAGATCTTGGAGAGTTAACTAGTGCAAGCTCCGTGTGTACCTGTCCTCTCTCACTGCCCAGGCAGGTTCAGGTCCCCGGGCCCAGGAGCAGACCCCAGGCCTCAGCTAAGGTACCTCAGTAACAAGGGTCACACGGGTCTCTTTCGGCTCTGACCTTAGTTTCTGTAACCGGGTCTCCTTGGTTCCTTGAAAGCAAGTGTCCACCTTCCCTTCCCCCACCCCCCCAACCTCACCAACAGCCAAGAGTCTTCTGCCTCCTTGTGTTACATGCCCTCCCGCTTCCAGAGCCCGCCTGCTCCCCCCGAGGCTGCAGATCTCCCTCTGCACTCAGGCGTCCTGGAATGAGTGCTGGCTCCTGAGATGAGCCCTCCCGGAAGCCCAATGCCCACTCTCTTGGGCAGCTGTCTGCTTCCAGATGCTTCCCTCTTGGGCCCGTTTGCCTGCCAAGATGGTGAGCGACGGCCAGCCCTCCCCAGTGCTGTTCGCCCACCCAGTCCTGTTTCCTGCCTGCAGCTAAAGCTGTCCTGACCCTCCCCTGAGCTGTGTCTCAGTCTTTTTAAGCTCTCTGGGTGCCACTCTCTGCTGATAAGACTGTTAGTGCTGTGACCATAGCTCTTTGTGCCCCTTCCCGACCTTCCCTTGGGGGCTGACGAGGAAAATGTGGCTGACACCAGGGCCCACTCTCCTGTTCCGCTCAGGATATTTACTCTGGGTGAGTGATTTGGAATAAATAAAATGGAGTGGCCCCTGTTAAAATGATGGAAGACTTGATTCTTTACAAGGTTTGTATCTCTGGTGAGACAGAACCTAGTCTAGAGATCCCTGCCTTTATGCAGGGGTCTAAGAAAGTTGGGGGCACCTGGGTGGCTCAGTTGGTTAAGTATCTGACTCTTGAT
This sequence comes from Suricata suricatta, assembly GCF_006229205.1. NCBI lineage: Eukaryota > Metazoa > Chordata > Mammalia > Carnivora > Herpestidae > Suricata > Suricata suricatta. The sequence goes on from NC_043714.1 coordinate 44,702,868, forward strand.
TTGGGCTCAGGTCTTGATCTCAGGGTCCGTGAGTTTGAGGCTCACTGATAGCATGGAGCCTGCTTGGGATCCTGTCTCTCTTCTTTCTCTGCCCCTCCACCACTCATGCTTTCTCTCTTTCTCTCTCTTCTCTCAAAATAAATAAACTTAAAAAAAAAAGAGTCTAGGAAAGTTGTAAAATCATGATGGTGGTGATGATCAGCTTTTCTGTACAGCTGGCACCGTGCTAAGCATTGAACATGGACAGTCACATATAATCTTAAAGTAACCCCACAGCATCAGCGGGCACACTCGCGGCTCCATTTCACAGCTGGGCACACTGAGGCTCACTGAGGTGAATTAGGTTGATCAGAGTCATAGAGGTCGCGACTGAAAGAGACAGGGTTTGAAATCCAGGCCAGAAATTGATCATTAGACACCACTTCAGGGCATAAAACCCCAAAGGTTTGAGGGGTGCCTGGTCAGTTAAGTGTCCAACTTCAGCTCAGGTCATGATGTTGCAGTTCATGAGTTCGAGCCCCACATCAGCCTGCTTTGGATCCTATGTCTCCCTCTCTCTTTGCCCTTCCCCTGTTCGTTTGTGCACGCACTCTCTCTCTCTCTTAAAAATAAATAAACACTAAAAAAACCCCAAAAAACCCTAAGGTGTGACGTCCAGGCAGGTCACTGGGGTAGGGTGGATGGAGGGGCTGTAGTGAGCCTGATCACCTGAGGAGTGTATGTCCATTTGTAGGGTGGGGGTCACCACAAAGCACCAGGTGACTTAGGCCAGGCAGGATTGGGGGCAGGCGTTGCCAGATCTGAGTTTTCAAGAGATGCCAACCCATGTGCCTTTTTGTGTGCCATCTCCCTGGTCTAAAATATGGGTTCAACATTTTCACAGACACTGGGTGGCCACATCACAGCCCACATGGGCACCAGTCTCCAACCCACACTGTGCACATTCCAGTTCTTACCTGTGACTCACGCTCTTCTCTTTGTAAAGGGTGAGGGCTACGTACCTGCACTATCTCTAGCATTTCTGCCTTGCTGATGTAGCCGTTTCCGTCCAGGTCGTACATGCTGAAGGCCCATTTCAGCTTCTGTTCCAGCTTCCCCCTTGAGGTCACACTCAGGGCTATGATGAATTCTCTAAAGTCTATTGTCCCATCTCCGTTGGCATCGAAGGTGCGGAACACATGCTCTGCAAATTTGGAAGCATCCCCATAAGGGAAAAAGTTCCCGTAAATTTTCTTAAACTCTTCCATCGACAAATGTCCACTGGGGCAGTCTCTCAAGAAGCCTTTATACCATTCCTGGATCTCGTGCTCCGTAAAGTCTGTGCTCTCCAGCAAATCCTGCATGACCTCTGGGCGGAGCTTGCTGTTCTGTTTCCCCATCCTGGCAGCGAGAGTTCAGCTGCAGATAGAGAAGAATGCATATCATCGTTAGACCTGTTTTTTGGAGGCATGCTTTGGAATTGTGATTGTTCCTTTGGGAAAAAGAAATGGACTCTTTTAGTCCAGTAATGCTGTCTGGGATTTCCAACTCAGCCAGACAAAATGGTAGAAAGACCAGTCAGAAGATCCACAGCAGAAATACCACTGACCAGACAACTGATATGTCTTTGGTACAGAGCCACGCTGGAAATAAGAGATCCATAATGAAAGAAAGAGGGAGCAAAGGGGTCGCGAGAGAGAATGAGAATTGGCTACTTAGTTTCACCTTATCTATTTGCAAGAAGTCTAGTCTGCCATTAAGAAGTCTGAGGCTCTACCACACCCAATGACTTTAAGGAGAAGAAATGGAAGAGAGAGAGAGAGAGAGAGAGAGAGAGAGACAGACACACATACACACACACACACACACACACACACACACACACACACACACACACACGAAAGAGGTAATTTACCATGTTTTATTGCTAGAAATTCTCAAGGAAAGTGCTACTTAGGTACCTTCTGAATACTATAAACACAGATGTGAGTAAGGAAAATAGAAACCTACCTAATACCATTTGATGCTCCCAAGCTAGATGAGTGATTTAAAATCACAAGGTTAATGCACTGTCAACATTAGGTTCAGATGGTAAAGATGAGGCTGGGTTATGTGTATGCTTCTGAAAGAGGCCAAACTCTCCTTTTTAAATACAAAGAACTTCATATTTTCCTGTTATAACAGTAGTTCACATTCATAGCAAGACAGTAAACTAGCACAGGGAGGCATAAGGAAAAAAGTGAGCATCATTTCCTATCCTCACTCTCAGAGACACCCCTGCTAGCGTTTTGGTGTGTATCTTCTAGATTTTCTATATGCATGCTTACTTATCTAAATAGGCTACTGACATATGTTTTAATACATTTACATTTCAAAAAACAAGAATATATTTTGTTACCTGTTTTTAAACTTAACATAGTGAGAGGGACAAAGATAACTTTTATTAGATGGGAAACAAGCCTATAATTATCATCTTCCTATTCACAGAGCCATTCAGCATTAATTGGGTACCAGGTATCAGGCATGTGTCTGGTGCTGTGGATGCAAAGAAGAGGGAGATGTGGCCCCTCCTTCTTAAGGGGCCTCCAGCTGCATAAGTTCAGCAGCAGTGGTGGCAGTGAGGGGACAGTGCAACAGGGACCCATTCACAGTTACCAGGGGAATGGGTGTGGTGCAATGGGAGGACATAGAAAGGACCCCCAAGCCAAAAAGGGGCACATGTGCTATCAGGAAACCCTTCCTGGGGGAGGTGATATCTGAGCTTAGTTCCTATCTCCAAAGTCTTATAATTTAAGCACTTACATCTTGCATTTTCCCAATATTGGGGGAAAAATCCTGAAAGTAAAGCTTGAAAAATTATAGAACATGTGAAACACAATACATCCCCATTTTAATCATGATTCCCAATTTTCTTTGAGATTTTCTTTTGTGGTGTTTATTTGTTAATGTCTGTCTCCCTCCATCTGCAGGGTCAGCCTCTAGAGACAGAATCTCTACTGAGGTCACTTTGTCTCTCCAGGGGCCCTGAAAATAACATTTGGTGCGATAATGAACAAAGGAATGACCGACAGACAGATAAATAATTATAAGAGGGAAATGCGTAGTAATCTTCCCAAAAAAGGAGTCTTTCTGTTACAGTCATGAGGGCCTGGCTGTCAGAATGCTATTTGAGTCACTAAAGATATCTGGTAGTTAAGGCTTGGTTTTGGAATGTCTTTCCCCCCATTTTATTGAAGTATAATTGTCATATACATTGTATATATTTAAGAGGTACAACATAATGATCCAATACACTGTGAAATGATCACCACGGTTAAGTTTGATTAACATCCATCACCTCACATAGTTATGCATTTTTTAAAAAGTTTTTTCTTGTTTGTTTGTTTGTTTAGAGAGAATGTGTGTGGGGAGGGGAAGGAGAGAGAGGGAGAGAAACCCAAGCTGGTAGTGTGGAGCCTGACACAGGGCTTGAACCCACAAACCATGAGATCATGACCTGAGCTGAAATCAAGAGTCAGATGCTTAACTGACTGAGCTACCCAGTTGCCCCCAATTTTTTTCTTCTAATGAGAGCTTTTAAGTTCTACTCTCTTCGCCACTTTCAAATATGCAATACAGTATTGTTAGCTATTGTCATCAGGATTTATTTATAACTAGAAGTTTGTGCCTTTAGCCCCCTCCCTTACCCAGGTGCCTCCCACCGCCAGTGTGGGATCTCTTATATTGGATTGCCTATATACCTGTCTTTTGCCCCCACTAAAAATAAATTCTAGAGGGCAGTGTTTGAATCTCACAGTGCTCTAACTTCTTGTATTATAACCATAGTCCAAGAGCAACGCCAAGCAATCTTAGTAATTGGTGAGTTGACTGATTTTGTTTCCTGAGCTCTACACTGGAGGCAGAACTGACCCCGCTCTTGTTCCTAGGCAGAGACCCTCCAAAAGGGTGGGGAGAACAGAGCACCTGTCCTGTTAGCAGGACCAGCAGACGCAGGAAGGCCCCTCCTTATGTGTGGAATCTGACAAACACCATTTTCTTAAGAGCAAAATTAAACTACATCTCTTAACGAAGCACAGCTTACAAACTGAACCTTTCAATAACTTCCATTTCCCTCATGTGTCCCTTTTTTTCTGGAGGGAGAAAAGCAAAGTTAAGAGAGGCTGGTTTGTATTAGAATCTTAAAACTATCATTTAGCTGCTAAGTTGGCAATTTGCCTGAGGCAAGAATTCTGAAACATGAGATAATACATAATACATGGGTTTACAGAGCTCCAAAACATTTTTATGAAATGTACAAGTAATTTTGCATTTTCCTCTTTGGAAAGGGGGTTCTTTAGACTACAGCTCTCTGGTGTGGTGTTCAATCAAATCACCATTACTATTCTCTGGTTCTGTGTAAATCACTGTGTGCCCAGCCTGAGGGGAAAAAATACCATTTTGCTATTTAAATCTACTTTCTTAAAGAAGAAATGGGCAGAAGACATAAACAGACACTTCTCCAAAGAGGACATCCAGATGGCCTACAGGCACATAAAACAATGCTCAACATCACTCATCATCAGGGAAATACAAGTCAAAACCACACCGAGATACCACCTCATGTCAGTCAGAGTGGCTAAAATGAACAAATCAGGAGACTATAGAT
>NC_043714.1:44707591-44712608 GCF_006229205.1 Suricata suricatta
CCCAATGTTCATAGCAGCACCGTCAACAATAGCCAAATCATGGAAAGGGCCTAAATGTCCATCACCTGATGAGTGGATCAAGAAGATGTGGTATATATACACAATGGAGTACTACATGGCAATGAGAAAGAATGAAATCTGGCCATTTGTAGGAAAGTGGATGGACCTCGAGGGTGTCATGCTAAGTGAAATAAGTCAGGCAGAGAAGGACAGATACCATATTTTGCACTCATAGGTCTAACAGGAGAACAGGAGAAACCTAATGGAGGACAAGGGGGAGGGGAAGAGGGAAAGAGAGTTGGGGGGAGAGAGGGAGGCAAAACCTGAGAGACTATTGAATACTGAAAACGAACTGAGGGTTGAAGGGGAAGGGGGAGGGGGAAAAAGAGGTGGTGGTGATAGAGGAGCGCACTTGTGGGGAAAAGCACTGGGTGTTATATGGAAACCAATTTGACAATAAACTATTTAAAAAAATAAATAAAAGTAAATTGTTCTACTAAATGTCAGAAAAAAATGATTTATTTTTCTGGATATATAAAACACTGCTTCTTCAAAACTAATGTTCCTTTCCCAATGTTTAAAAAGTACTTCTCACTTATTAGATGTTTTTGCAGTAGAAACAAATTGCCTCAACATTTTGGCTAAGTCTCCCATTGAGACTGATCTGTGTGTAGCTATTTTCCGGTAAACAGTAATTAAACCACATTTGCAAATTCATTAGCACAGAAAGGCCATAACACAAACAAGGCAGAAGAGCTTGGGAAAAGTTGTTTGGGAATCTGTGCTTGCAGTTTAGTCCAGAATTTGTTTCAGTAGATAACTACAAATATTTTACAAAGTATGATGCCTGAACTTGAGAAAAACACCTGAACTTGGTTAGAGCATACAACAAAAATCTCTGGGGACATAAGATAGGGTCTCTTTCCCTGGAGGAGGAGGGGAATGATAGAGGAATGCCTGACAATACCTTTTTCATTTGAAAGAGAGGAAATTCTGCCTGTTTGAGTTGAAGAAGGGATAAAAATACCATTAGGGAAATGCTGCATTAATTAGCAGTCCAGGAAAAAAGTATCTGGAGACAAAAGTTGCACATCAGGTCAAATCCTTTTCATGACTCCGTTTGGTTATTAAAGCAATGACTTTGTGCTAGTAGAACACAGTGGGGGGAAAACTCAGGCCCTGGAATAAAAATGCTTGGGTTCAAAGCCTGGCTGAATTGTTGACTAGCTCCTGGGTAACTCACCTAACATTCTGGGGCACCTCAGTTTTCTCATCTGTGGTCAGTAGTTGGAGTGCATATCTCACTGATTTGATGTGAGAATTAAGTGAGGCAGTGGCATATGTAAAGCTCTAGCACTGAGTCAGGGCCACACACTGTGGAAAATGGAAGCCACATCTTGCCCTTCCTGGCCCTCCATCCATTATTCTATTGAAACTTCAAAGCAACGCTGAGTGAACAGTTTCCTCCATTTTATAAGCAAAAAATGAAAACTCCGAGAGGCCAGGTGACTTATTCCATGTCATACAGCTTGTGAAGCAGACAGCCAAGTGATAACTTTGGGCTTGCACTTGGCTGTCCACTGTTTTACCACTATGCTCCACTGACCCTACAAACTCCGTGGACAAAGCACAGAGACAAATTAAGACAACAATTTCATAAAAAAACAGAAAGAAGTAGTTAGAGAGGACACAACCTCCTATTAGCACTCATTCATTTCACAAGTAGGTGCTAAGTGTCTCCTAGGAGGGAGACGTGGCTCTAGATACTGGAAATTTATCACAGACAAAATCCTAGTTATAGTCTAGTGGCATGAGACATACAATAAATAAGACAGTGGAGAAAAGTAAAGAAGGAAGGGGGTGGAGGAATGCCAGCAGTGGGTGGGTGGGTGTCAACATTTTAAATAAGAACCCAGGGAAGGCCCCGTTACGAGTGATATTTGGAAAGGAAGAGAAGTGGTGAAGGGAGTAGCCATGGAGATCCTGGGAGAAGGCTATTCCAGGCAGAAAAAACAGCAAACAGGAAGGGTCTGGATAGGGAGCATGTGTAGTGTGTCAAGGATGTGGCTGGAGCGGAGGGCGGGAAGGAAAGTAGATGAGACCAGAACAGTAACAAGGATCAGGTGACATGGGACCTGTGGCTTCCACTCGGAGTAAGACAGAGCCACTCCAGGATTTTGGCTGATATACTAACAGGGCCTCTCCGGCTGCTGTGTTGAGAATAAACTAAAGCAGGGTGGGGAGTGGGGTGGGGGAGGAGAGGTAGTGCAAAGATGAGGAGACGGTTGGGAAGCCACTGCAGTGACCCAGACAGGAGCCAATGGCAGCTGGAACCAGGAAGGTGGCTGCAGAGAAGGGGAGACGTGGTTGGACTGTGGACACAGCTTGAAGGTAGAATCAGCAGGGTTGGGTTGATGGTTGGGATATGTGAACACAGAGAATGGTCCAGCCTAACTCCAAGGCTCTGGCCAAAGCAACCATCAGGATGGAGGTGACATTTACTGAAATGGGATAACTGCAGAAGCAGGGCTTTGGGGTGAGGCAGGGGGCGGGATATCCGTGCTTCTGTGCAGGCATTCATTCTGAGATGCCTAGCACATCCCTGGTTGGAGATGTCAAGCAGGTAGCTAGATAGGCAAAGTCTAAAGTTAGAGAAAAATGTCCAGGGAGGGAATGAAGTTGGGAGTCATCAGCATATAGGCAGCATTTATAGCCAAAGACTGGATGAGAGCCCCAGGTCAGTGGGTGGGCAAGAAAAGGGGCCAACTGATCACTCAGCCATTCTGAGCTGCAGACTTGAGGGAGGAGAAGGAACCAGAAAGGGAGACTGCGAAGGAGATGAAGGCTGCGTCCTTCGTGCCCAACTCAAGGGGACACCTGGAAAGCATTCAGTGCAGAACAGGAGGCTCTTGTTCCCTGAGTGCTCCCTGACCCGCCCTGCATCTAAGGAGGCCGCCATCTGCCGCCCAGCCACCTGCTCCAAAGCTGCAGGACTCCTCTATCATTCCTGTTGCTTTTGTCCCCAAACCTGTCTCAAATCCACTTACTTCTCAGCATCTCCATCGTCACCATCTCGGTCCAAACCGCCATCATCTCTGTCCGGGAGTCCGGATCACACTCCCCAGTGGGATATCCTCTGAACCCCGAGCTCCCTCTCCCCACCTCCACCCTGCCCCAGCCTCTTCCCCATGGGTCCCCAGAGTGACCGTTTAAGAAAACACAAGACTATGCCGCTCTTCTGTGTAAAGCTCTAGGAGGGCATCCCAACACACTTAGAATAAAATCCAGACTTCCTCTTTGGGCCCCCAAGGCTGTGTGTGAGCTGCCCAGGCCACCTCTGACTAATCTCTCAGTTTCCTGTGCCCCCAACAGGGCCCCTCTTTTAGCTCTAAGGCCCTTTGCTTCAGCGCCTTGAGAAGACTTTTAAATAGTAAATATATCTCAGCCCTTTAGTGTATATGTCTATATATGTAAGTCTTAAACATATATGATATATAAAAATACATACATTTACTAAATATTTATTTATATATAACATGTGTATCACATATCTTATCAAGGTATAACTATTTATATAACTATGTATATTTATATATTTTAACTATGGCTAAATCTGTGCTGCATTTCATTAAGTGATGTGCACACCAACTTTATTCAACATCAGTGTTCTGTTCTTCCATAGTTTACTCTGAGATGGGCCATGTGGCATTTCCCAACTTATTGTGGGTCACATCCAGTCTCCCAGGGTCCAAATACTGACCACAGATGAGAAAGGAAAAATATACAAGATGAGAAGACACCAAAACCACCAGCAAAGAACCATGACCAGGAATCTAAAATATAAAGCGAACTTTCCATTTAAAACGAAGAGAAAAAGGAACAGCTCCTAAAAACGATGCCGCAGGGAAAGGAAATGGTGAGTAGTGGACAGTCCTTTGGGATACGGTGCTTCCTTCTTTATATTTTGTTATCTATGGAGTGAAAGATGTGCAGGATTTCATTCCTGTGATTCCTCATATGGTTCTACACACTCTGGGAGTTAATTCTTGGGAGCCCAGAGTTAGATGTTCCAGAGAAAAGTCCAACTGACCCTGGAAAGCCTCGTTAACCTCAGAACAGTCTCAGTGCAAAGTACACAGAATTTGCAAGATGCTAGCATCTGAGGTCAGGCTTAGCTGCAAAGAGGAACACAAGACCCGCAGTGCTTCAGAAAGAGACCAGGCTAATTAAAATGCTTGCCTAACTGGGACATGTAACCTTGCCCTCTAAGAGTCACTTTGAATTTCTGATCAATGGAATGTCTAAATTATGAACAGAAAAAGTTTCCTAAAATGTAAGGTAGGAAGTGATAAAAAGTCTAGATGAATGGGAACGAGTGTTCATTTACCAGACATCAGGTATTGTGGCCATCCGAATTTTGTAGGTGGCTAAAATCCAGCAAATTCATTTCCAGGTCAGTTGTCTCTGATTTTCACTGGAAAAAAAAGTGACTAAATAAAAATCCAAAGAGCACACTGCTCCAGAAATCTCTCTTCAATGAAACTTGTCTCTTAGTGGGAGTTTGAAAGGAGAATATGTATGTGGAATATAAGCTGATATAGTTAGATAAAGTGGACAAATTAGGAAGTAAAACAGTGGTGCATAAAGGGAAGAATTAAAATCTTAAAGAGGGAGAATGAAGGTATATAGCAATTTCACTAAATTCATTTCTGCCCAACGAATATTCTCTCCTCTGGCCTCTGGTAACATTAGCTGAGACCTGTTTCCTACAACCTCATGTGCGTCACAAAGGTGGCTTTGCTGAAACTGCCGGCAGTGTGTCCCATGGCTTACAGGGTGGCCCTCTTCCCTTGAGGATGGGCACCTGGACCCACACCTGTGACTCCTGGTCACACACGTGGCACTTGCTCCCTCTGCAGAGAGGTGACAGGGCTGGAGCTGAGAGCTGAGCTGACACAGAACAACAGGGAGCAGGAGGTTCACGCCTTGCTCTTTTCCTGCCCCCCCCCCCCCCCCC
>NC_043714.1:44712708-44717506 GCF_006229205.1 Suricata suricatta
CCCCCCCCCCCCCCCCACGACAAAGCCCAGGACACAGCTGGTCTTCTCGGGATGAGCAGGGCTTCCAGTCTCTGAATGAATCTGGGCTCTTGTTCTATAGACTCCGCATTTCAGACAGCAGAGGGCCTGGTCTTGGGCTCTTTATTTTTGATAAACATACAGTGCAACCACATTACTGCCAGTAAAGCATATTTCTGAGAGAATTTCAATGGAGCATTTGCTAACAACAACCCCTCCCTGAAATGGAGATATCATTTTTGGTTTTGCTATTTGCCAAAGTAATACATCATTATTGTAAACAATGTAAGTAATCAGGGATATAGGAATTAGAATATGAACACGCTCATTATGATCCAATATAACTCTATTGAAGATAACCACCGTTGACAGTTTTATTTGTATATGTGCTCTTAGATATTTAAATGCATATGTATGAAATCGGTGTACTCTAACCATAATAGGATTACACTATCCTATTCTGTACCTTTATTTTCACTTAAAAGTATACTCTGGGGATGCCTGGGGGGTTCACTTGGTTGAACGTCCAACTCTTGGTTTCAACTCAGGTCTGGTCTCATGGTTCGTGAGTTTGAGCCCTGCATCCGGCTCTGTGCTGGCAGCAAGGAGTCTGCTTGGGATTCTCTCTTCCCCTCTCTCTGCCCCCCGCCCCACACAGCCGCCCACACACGCTCTCTCTCTCAAAATAAATAAGCTTAAAAAATATTTGTTAAAAGTATACTGTGGATATTGTTCCATGTTAGATATGGATGGATATATCTTATCTTTTTAAATTGCTGAAGTTTCATCGATTAATTGATTTAATGGACTGTGTTGAGCACTGACCATGAGGGAAGCATTGAGCTAAGTAACTGACAAAGCATTTACTAATGTCACTTTTACAGTCTTTTGCTATTCTACCGCATGATTCTTATCTAATTCCTCTTGATGGACACTTAGGTTGATTCCACTTTTCTTTCACTCCCCTGGCATCTACCTGAGTCCCGGCTGCCGAATTCTGTGGGTAATATATATTATAAAGAGGTTCTTTATGTCTTTGATGAGTACCATGATCTCTAGACCCTCCCCCCCTAGAAATTTTCCAATAGGCCCTTTTCCCCAGGAGCCTTTACATCTTAACTGTGCATTTTGCAAGAGTTCACATAGCAGCTAGTATCAGACTTGACTGAGCATTGGAAATGGATTTGGAACTCCACCCCAGCCCCTCTGGCCTGCCTGTGTTACAGGCACACATGTGCGAGTTTAGCCTTTATTATTTCTAGCACCTAAGAAGGCACACTCACCCTGCTCTTTCAAGAGTACATGACTATTAGCATGGAAAAGCCCCTTTTCTCATTTTGGCCTAAAGACATATTTTGCCCAAACAGCATCCTAAGCGCTCTGTGGCCTGACACTCCCCTCCTGACCTTCACATCCACTCCTCTCCTTGCTACTTGACATCCAGCTAATGGTGACTCCTCACCACCCGCTCCTGGATGGCCAGCAATTAGAGGTGAACTTCTATTGTAATGCTTAAAGTGCCCTTAACAAAGTGGACAGGGGCCATACTAAACAGTCACCTTCCAGGCCTGCAGAAACTACAAAGCTGTCTCAAAGAAAGAAATTGTTACAGTGCCTGAAATTGAGGGCTTCCGATGAAGTGAATCCGCCTGCCTGGGCGACCTTGGATCCAGGTGCCAGGTCAGTGCCAACAGCAGTGGTGGGAAGAAGGGGGCCTCTGGCAGCCCTCAACACCTCCAGGGTTGCCAGGGTGAAAATCATTCCGTGGCCGACTTTCGTGGAATTCTGATCGCTGTAAACATCTACTTAACTAACGGTACTAACAGTCTCTTATTTAAAAGACAGGAATTATTACCTGGGGTTTTGATTAGATAATGAACAGCAACAGTGTGCCATCATGGACCGAGGAGGACAAATAGATGGGCCGTCGGGACCCGGGCCTCATTACTTACCCAGCAGCAGGAGGTTCCAGAGGGGCTCTATGTCCTCTGGGGCCACAAGTGCATTTGGCTAATTGAAGCAAGTCCCTCCATAGAGTCTAAGAATAGCTCATAATTTTTAAAAAGTTCATTCAGCAAACATGTGTTTAACATCTACCATTTCCGGGCTTAGCGTGAATATTTTTACTTAAAAAATAGTATCCTACTGGGATAGCAAAAGGAAAGGAATCTGGCATTCCAGTTGCAGGTCAAAGCAATTTCACTAGTACTCTAATTTCACAATTGCGCTGTAGAACTGGTGAGAGGATTTTTGTATCTTGGTTTTACTCTAATGACAAGGGGTTTGGAGAAGCTAATTGTTAAGACAAAATCATGCAGCCTGTGGTGCCAAGGAGCAGGATGGGAAGCACCCTTCCCATCCCCCGCACCCTTCACACTCCTAGCTCTGTCACCTTTGGTGTTTGAAGGGCTGCTTCTCTTAGAAGACACGGATCAATCATGATCACTTTCTACCCCAGCCAACATGGCTGAAATACTAACGTTTGTTCCCCAAACATACGTCCGGGTAAGAAGCCCATTAACTGACTAACAAGAAGACTATGAAGTAGTGTCTTTTAAGCTCTTATACCTTTTGCATCCACCAGCAAAGTGTGTAGAAAGAGAATTGGACTTGGTAGCAGAGGAACCTAATTGAAGTCCTTATTATATGTGTTGTGTGACCTTGGGGAGGTCATTTGGCGTCTCTTGGTTTCATCCTTCTTCAGAAAGCAGACATAAGAACCCCCTTCTCCTAGGGCTGTCTGAAGGACTAAATGAGAAAAAGGAGTCCCAGTGAATTGGGAAAAGCTCAACATTGTGTCTTACATCCAACAGGTGCTTAATACACACTGACCATTAATCTAAATGAAATAAGGGTTCAGTGGGTTGTTTATAAAGATGAGCCTTCCAGATTTGGGAACATTCTCTCCCATGCTTGAATGGAGATTTAGAAAATCAAGAGCAAGACAGTCGGTCACATGAGGGGGTTAGCTTCCAACTTCATTCCCCTCCCTGGAATCACTTGCTAAACATGAAAGAATCTGTGGATTTGCACCCCGGGAAGACTCCTGCCAGAACTCCGTGACTGTTTTCTCTGCGTGGAGGTTGTTATCCTAACTTGAAATTAAGCAAGAGATACCATTAGAGCAGCAGCTGATGGAGAGCAGGAAACTGTTTCTTTTCCTGGTCTTCTGTCCTGAGGCTGGAGAGGGCTAAGTGGGGTTTGGGCAGAATCAAGCAGGCTCAAGGAAACCCCATAAAAATTAGCCATCCAGCTTTGGGAAGGTACTAGTGCTCTAAGGTGGACTTTAATCCAGGGTCTGGCTGGACACAGCTGGTGTTTTCAGAACAAATTGGATATACATTAGATACCATTAACAAACATCAATGATTGACTGAATCAGTTCTTTAGCTGGGGAAAGAAATGATTCAGTTGTTTTACCACTTTTTTAAACCAGGTTTTCATAAGAAGATCAGAGGTGAAAAAGGAATAAACCGGTTTAAAAAAAACCCCAAACTTCCATTCATCATTTGGGGGGGGACAGTCACAGAGAAATCTTTATCTCTCAATTTTGGTTCTTTTTAAAAAATTTTTTTAATGTTTATTTTATTTTTGAAAGAGAGACAGAGACAGACAGAGAAAGAGAGAGAGAGCGTGAACAACAGTGCAAGCTAGAGAAGGACATCCAGAATATTTGAAGCAACCTCCAGGCTCTGAGCTGTCAGGACAGAGCCTGACATGGGGCTCAAACCGACAAACTGTGAGATCATGACCTGAGCTAAAGTCGGATGCTTAACCAACTGAGCCACCCGGACACCTAACTCAATTTTATTTCTAATTATTGCCCAATTTCTTAACCCAGGCCTTTATTACCTTCCACCTGCGATCAGAAATATTAACTGCTCTCCATCTTTAAGACTCTACCTGATCATGTCATGTTGTTCCTCAAAAAGCCTCGTAGACTAAGGACTAAACCCCGTAGCCTGCCACTCTGGGTCCTTCAAGGTCATGCCCAAATTCATAGGAATCATCAAATTCCTCATGCTACCCTGAACTTGTACACATGCTTTTATTGCCACTCTAATCCCCACAATGGTCCAATGAACAAAGCCCATGAGAGAATAAACATAAAACCCTTTGTAAACGTTAAACTGTTTCCTAACTAGTCAATATTATAACTGTGACTCTCTCTTTCCCTACTTGTTGAAATGATGTTGCTGTTCAGACGAAGGTTATCGCTTCCTGCACTCAGCTGCCCTTCCTCTTCCAAGTGAGCGCTAAGCCTATCCATGTTTTGTTGGTACGTCTCTCTACAGCTCTGAGAAAGATGCTGGTGTATGGTACGCTTGCAGGAGATGATGGCCCCACTCTGCTGAGCCTATTTCCTTTTGACCATCGATGGTGTTACATTGCTTGGGTCACTTTTAAGAATTCATGGGGCAGCTGGGTGGCTCAGTCGGTTGAGCGTCTAACTCTTGGTTTCAGTTCAGGTCATGATCTCATGGATTGTGGGTTCAAGCCCCATATTGGGCTCTGCGCTGACAGCATGGAGTCTGCTTGGGGTTCTCTCTCTGTATCTTCTCTGTCTCTCTGTCTGCCCCTGCTCTGCTCTCTATCTCACTCAATATAAATAAAAATAAACATTAAACCAAAACAAAGCAAAAAAGAATCCCATGAAGCAGAGGACAGCTGGATATTTATACGTTTTGGTGTCAGGCGAAGAGCAAGGTGGCTGGGAAGTATTCCCAGGGATTGTTCAGCTGTGTATGAACACACAACACAACAAAGCTGTTGTGTGTGG
>NC_043714.1:44717606-44853616 GCF_006229205.1 Suricata suricatta
GCTGATATTTTCTTTGTCTAGGGTCAAGTTTATCAGGGATAGTATTAGGTTTGGTTTTTTCCTTACATTTTGTTTTGCCTAGGTAACAGTGGTCTCGGGGGTAGAATAGCAGTCTTTGAAGGTAGGATAGTCATTACAAGTTAGCTAAGGAAAAAAAAAGTCCCTCAAGATTCAACAACAGACACTCTATGAGGTTGATCTCCTTCCACAGGAGCACAATGGTTAAGCTCAGGGGTGCTGGGCCCTCAGATCCAATCCTGGCTACAAAGACATACTAGTTGTACGGCCCTTAGGGACTTGTGCTTCTTCATGCATCAGTTTCCTTAATTGTAAATTTGGGCTTTTGTCAGGATCAAGTGAGATAATGCCGCAGAGCCTGGCAGAATAAACACTTTCTCCTCCTCCTCCTCCTCCATCACTGTTGTCATTGTCGTTGTCATTATCATCATCGTCATCGTTATTGTCTCTCTGACCATATATCCTTCTACCTCCACATTCTTTCCCTCTACTTCAGCTTTCCTGGTCTCCTTCCTTAAACATGCCAGGCATGTTCCCTCCTTAGGGTCTTGAACGTGCTGTTGTCTTGGCCTCGAGTGTGCCTGTTCCTCTGTATCTTCATGGTTCAAATGTTCCCCATATCCTCATGGCTCAAATATCCTCCCATTCCCCCGTGGCTTAAATGCTACCCCCTATATCACTATAGCTTGACGGCTTGAATTCCCTCCCTTACACCCTCATGGCTCAAATCCTTCCCCATCCGTATCCTCACACCTCATTCCGATCCTTCAGATCTACTGCAATGCCACCTTCTCAGCCCTTCCCTCCCCTATCCCCCAGTGAAAATGTTAACACCTCTTTCTCCACTTTGCTGACTGCCTTACCACTTACAATATACTATCAACTTAATCTGCTTTAGTGTCTGTCCTCCCCTACTAGAATAGAGCCTCCATGAGGTCACAGATTTTGATCTGCTTTGTTCACTATTCTAACCTCAGTGCCAGGAACAAAACCCAGCATATAATAATTGCTTAATAAAGAGCTGTTGAATGAACAAATAAACTCAATTTGTCTCAATTTTAATTTAACCTATTTTCTCTTTGTTCCTAATCTCACCATACAGATTTTAAAGGTTTTCAATAAAACAGAGGACAGTGTTTTTAGAATCATGTGCAGCCCATCTGTGAACCGACCCCCTCCTTCCCACTAAGATGTACTGAATTCCGTTGGATGTAGGGCACTATACCAGCTGCCCAACGCCACAAACGGAAATAAGGCATAATCTCCTCCTGCATGAGTTTACAGGGCTTTCACATAGCCTGTTTCAGTAAATCCTTGAAAGGCTTCAAGAAAGGAAGGGGCAAGATTCATTACCCCTGTGTGAAAGCAACTGAGGGCAAACGTTTAAAGGTTTTCCCAAGGTCACATGGCCGCTGAGTCTCAAAGGTGGAAGTAGGATGAGAGCTTCATACTTGGTCCACTCAGCAGCCTCACAAGAGCAAAGAGTGCAGTCCCAGGGAGGACGGTCCAAGTGTCAGAGGATGTGTGTGTGTGTGTGTGTGTGTGTG
The DNA here is from genome assembly GCF_006229205.1 of Suricata suricatta. Taxonomy (NCBI): domain Eukaryota; kingdom Metazoa; phylum Chordata; class Mammalia; order Carnivora; family Herpestidae; genus Suricata; species Suricata suricatta. The sequence continues at coordinate 44,719,172 of NC_043714.1, forward strand.
TGTGTGTGTGTGTCTGCATGCTTGGGAAGAGCCTTCCTGGTTAGCTATTTACACTCTGGTCCCTAATACCATTTCTTGTTAAGAAAAAAAAATGAAAATAGAAGTTTAATCTGAAAAGAGAGAAGGGGAAAACACATCTGTGAAGTGTATACAATACAAAAAAAATCTAAACAAAGGGTCCCCGCCGTCTCTAACAGAGAAAACTGTGTACAGTTTCTGTGTAATCACCTCCTTTTTAAGGCCATGAGTGCCTGTGAGTTTACTCACTTAGCATCCTTCACACCTACCTATGGTCTTCTCAGCAGGAATCACCTAACACTTTCCCCCTGCTCCTTCTAAAGTCCAGTGGGAGTGGTTCACTTCTGATGACCTACCTTATCTTTTCTTGTGCTTATGTTACAATGAACACTAAAAAACACCATAGCATTGGGGCGCTTGGATGGCTCAGTCAGTTGAGCATCCGACTCTTTGACTTCGGCTCAGGTCATGATCTCACAGTTCATGAGACTGAGCCTTACACTGATTGTGCAGAGCCTGGTTGGGATTCTCTCTCTCTGTCTCCCTATCTTTGCTTCTCTCCCACTCGTGCTCATGCTCTCTTTCTCTCAAAATAAATAAATACACTTTAAGACAAAAAACGCTGTAGCATTTTCTTGGCACCTGGCTGCCTTGGCTAGGGCCAGCTGGAGCAGTATCAGGTGGCCCCTCCACCCTGCTAATGTGCAAGGTCAAGTAGCAGAGGCCACCCGCATTCTGCGTCCCTGTCCTCACACAGGAACCCATACAAGGTGCCCATGCTACTGAACCAGGAAATGCACCCACCTCATCAGAAGAAACTGTAAAGAAAAGTGCATCAAGCCTTTTCTCGAATAACGTGACTTCTGGTCTTTTCTATTCAATCTCGCAGTACCAAAGGGCTTATTAGCACACATCGCTTTGTGGTTATTGTGTCTGCCTATATGCCCCACTGCGGAGCTGCAGATGTGCACGGAGAGGGGACTGTCAGACTGTGCACGGATCGTGTGTCACCAGTAAACACCTTAAGATCATGAAACAGGCATACAGTGTGTACTCACCAATATAATCATACTACAAATGGCTGGGACAGATAACCTAAATCTTTCTCACTGAGGCAGACCCCATGACTCGCATATGCGTACTCCAACAGTAAAACTTGGACTGTATGGATGGGGTCGGAGCAAATATGATTACAGTAAAAATATATATATACAAATTTCAAATGTATCCAAACAGTTTCATTGAAGAAAAAGGCAAAAAGAAGTGCTGTATTGCATGTAACTATTCTATTTGAACAATGGTGAAGATAAATTTGCCAGAAGTTCTCTTTCCCTTCATTAATGACTTATGATGTGCAACATTGTGTAAAATGAAAACAGAATAGTATTCCAATCCTCTGAGTCAATCACTTGTTTCCTTAAGAGCAGCTTTTTCCATTATAAAAAAATTATGCAAATAATAGAGGACAGAAAATAATAATGCAAGAACACAGAAGCACAGTGGAATTGACACATTTCAGTGATCAAAACTGAATTGGATTCATTTTTACATAAAAGTCAAAAATAAAAATTCAAAAAGCTGAATTTTAACCAGGGTAGGCATATAGATTAAATCATTTCTTTCTTTTAGGTCACGTGGACTTTACATATGCATAGAAATGCTTAAATCTGTTTCCAATTGATTAAATAATACGATTGAAAAATTAGAACAAGCACATTCCTACCATAAAAGTGTGAGCTATGTGCTATAGGATACAGGAGAAGCTTGGAGTAATGTCTCCATTCCAGGGGATCCCACTTCCCTTTCAATGATTTCACAAGAATTTCCGGAGAATGTGCTGCATACCCAGGGTGGGACAAGACATCACGGTGGGTTCGGGGAATGGACGGACTCAAATAGGATGGATGGCAGGTCGCACAGAGCAGCCGGTAAGCCGGAGCTGACCTTGCTTCACATCACAGACGTGCTCTCTAAACACAAGGAGCAGAAGTGCGCAAGGCAACGACACGCTACACACGAAACAAGGAGAGCTGGAGTTCTTTTCACTATGGCTTTGGGTTCAGGAGTGGTCAGAATGATTGCATTTTGCCTATAATCCCACTCATTGAAAAAGGCAAAGGTAACTTTATGGTCACAAGGGAACAAGGCGGTGCACCGGGGGAGTACAAAGTGATGCTTTTCTCTTGAACCTTCCCTGCCCGTCATTCCTCAAAAAACACCAAGCTGTGAGTGACTCTACAAGGTCCGAGTCTGTCTTCATTAGTCACGGGTGCCAGAAGAAATATGATGATGATAAACTAAACTCTTCATAGATTTAGGAGGACATGATATCAGATTTGGATGATAAAAAAAACAACCCTGAGGATGAAGCTTGCGGTGTAGCTCTGGACAGAGCCTCCCATGACCAATTTCTGTGTGAAACCTGCACTTCTCTCCATGGGGAAGAATCGCAAATGGCGTGAACAAAGATCCCAAGGATGCTTGGAATAATGACAGCAAGTGGGAAAGATTTCCTTGGGCCAAGGTGCTGGACAGGAAGTCACAGAGGTGACTTTGAGTCTTGGAGAGTGTGTCCCCACTTAACTCCTGGGAGAAGGTGCAACAAACCCTGAAATACAAAGACACATGGCACTGACGTGGAGGGAGTCTCCCAGGTGACTTCCAAGGAGAAGACCATTTGTTAGTAGAGGGATCAGAGCCCGACCAAGGCTCAGTCCATGGGCCATCACCCTATCGCCCCTTTCTCCCTCCTCAGCTCCCACTGTGCTTGGCATTCAGGGTCCTCATGATCCTCCTCAAGGACTCCAGCCCAATCCTTCTGTGTCCACCCAGCCTTTTTTCTGACAACTTTCTCCTACCAGTGCTCACCAATGGAGGCAGCATACAGCACCGAGGCTGGGAGCACGGTCTTTCTGGATAGATCTAGATGGGAACCTCAGCTCTGACTTGCCAACAACATAACCTCATGTTCACCCCCACCTCTTCCCAAAGCACGTGCATACACGTGCATGCATGCACACACACATACACAAAATTTAGCTTTTTGCAACTACAGCATTTTAAACATCTCCATCCAGAAAGAATCATGGTTTCACATTTGCATAATTCAAAGTTCACTTGGGTGTTTTTCATAGTTAATAGCCCCAAAGTAATAGAGAGGTCTTCGTCTCTAACGAGACACATAGTACTTGCAGATTTTTAAGTGCCTTTACAAATATTTTTTTAGTTTAAAAAAATTTTTAACGTTTGTTTATTTTTGAGAGAGAGAGAGAAAGAGTAAAAACTGGGGAGGAGCAGAGAGAGGGAGACACAGAACCCGAAGCAGGTTCTAGGCTCTGAGTTGTTAGCACAGAGCCTGACGCGGGGTTTAAACCCACAAACCATAAAATCATGACCTGAGCCAAACTCTGGCACTTAACCAACCCAGGTGCCCCTCTCCCTTTTTTTTTCTTAAAGCTTCTCTCTGTCAAGGTTTAAGAAATCTTAGAGATTGAGGCTAAGCATGGATCCTGTTTCACTAGTGTGTCTACCATAAATCTTCACTGTTCAAGTCAAGCTTGGTCAGGAAACTACCTGTGAGAATTTGACTTACTGTGTGTTCCTACTGTGGTGATGGGCACCGCAAGTGTTTTATGTAGAAGATAACATCATCCATGCAGCACCCTGAGGTAGGTGGGTGAGGGTGATGAAGGTTCTAGGAGACCTGAGGGCTCCTGCCACCTGCAGGGGGTGTGTGAGACTTGTTGGTGGCACGGTATAATCCTTGTGTAATGTGGGTGTGGTCTCTTTTGCTCTTTGCACCCTGGAGCGTGGGCACACATGTGTTTTCTGTATGCCGGGCGTCCATCTAACTGTGTGGTAGCATCTTGCCAGCTATGTGGGCTTAACTGTGTACTTTTACAGCCTCCTCAGTAAAACTCGTCAAAGCTACTGCTTTGTCCTTGGACATTCATTTCTAACCAGGCTTTGACTGTTGATTAGAAAGAAGCCCTTAAAACAATTACATTATCCTGAAATAAGATCATTTGTCTTTTTCTTTGGAAACAATTTTCAGGTTATAATCACTTCAGTTGTTTCTAAATTAAGCCTTGTGAATGGTTCTGCAGAATGGATGGTCTCCACAGGGGAAATGCTTCAAAAAGAACCAAGACTTATGACTGGAAGTGACCTGTCACAGAAATCCCAGGCTACTCACTGAACAGGGCTGACCGAGGCAAGTGTCTTGTGGACCTCTCTCTGAGACCAAGCTTGACAAAGAATATTACGGACTAACTGTTAGATCAGAGGCCATGGGGTCCAACTCCTGCGCTGCCAACTCAAGTGTAAGGCAGGCTATTTATGCACACTCTCAGGTCGTCGGTTTTGACACCTGCAAAATCGTGACGATAATGAGCGTGTGGTACAAGTGGTTGTTATGAAGGAAACATACATAAAATGCCTTTGTATGCACAAGAAGAAGGTGGGGAATTTGCCCTTCCCTCTGCCTCGATTCAGATCACTCCTCAGGGAGCCCTAATGTCACTGGGTAAGTTTCCAGGTTACAAATTTGCCAAAAGAAAGGATTACAGTTAAAGTTTATATTCAGTACATTCCCTTTGCTTGTCTCTTTCACCTGGCTCTAGAGAGAAGCAGAAATCTCTGGCACTTTCTCCCTTAACCCTTCTGCTCACTGGTAGTAGAGTGACTATCCTCCCTGGCTTAGCCACTGAATGGTGGTGACACTGGCATTTGAATTGCAAGGGTGGAGGAGGAGGGCTCCACATGGGCCTTGAGCGTAAATCATCCACTCCAATCTGATCAGTGGAGAGCCTGCCCTGGTTGTCTGGCTAATGATAAGAGACACTTTGATTTCCCGAGGTCTGTATGTTTATAGTTCCTAGGGGGAAGAGGAGGGGACCGGCAGAACAGGATCTGGATATTTCCGGATCTCGGTACAACATCAACTAACACTACCTCATGGAATAAAATGGCAGCCAAGGCACACCAAAAAGAAGCTTCACTCTCCTAACAAAGGCTGTATGCAATCTTGCTCCAAGATGTTCCCATTCTAGAGACAGGGACACGTCCACTCCCCTTTGGAAAATTCCCTTTCCTGCACGAGCAGCAGGGTCACACTCAGCTGGAGCTTCCTGTCCGCACCTCGGCCCCTCCTGCCGAGGCGTGGGTGCTGGGAAGTGAGCAGCCCTCCTGCCTCGCATTTGCTAGGTGATGAAACAGGGCTGCCTCTTCTGCGGGCTGTTTGCACGTGGCCCTGGGAGATCTGAACTGGAAAGATGACATCCTTCCACACAGCAGCCTCTCTTCTTCAGCAAGGAAGACAGACTAGGTTTCTTTTTCTCATCAGAAATGGACCCAAATGCAGAAATGGCAAGTGCATCATTACTTATTTTCATGCTCTGTTAAAACCACCCATAGCCAAGGTGGAAACAAAGCAAATATCCGTCAAGAGGTCAATGCATAAACAAAACGTGGTACATACACACCACGGAATATTAGTCTTAAGAAAGAATGAAACTCTGATACATGCTATACCTTGAAAATACTATGCTAAGTGAAATAAGCCAAACTTAAAGGGCAAATATGGCATGAATAAGTAAATTCAGAGAGACAGAAAGTAGAATAAAGGTTTCCAGGGATTGGAGAAAGGGGGCGAACAAGGAGTTAGTGCTTACTGTGTATAGAGTTTCTGTTTGAGGTGATGAAAAAGTTCTAGAGATAGATGGTAGTGATGGTTACACAACATTGTGAATGTACTTAATGCCACTGAATTGTGCATGTAGAAATGGTTAAAATGGTAAATTTGATGTTATATATATTTTATCACAAGAAGGAAGGAAGGAAGGAAGGAAGAGAAGGAGGGAGGAAGGAAGGAAGGTAGGAAGTAAAGAAGAGAAAGAAAAAGAAAAGGAAAGAAGTGAAAAAAGAAGAAACGAAGAAAAGAAAGAGAGAGGGGCGCCTGGGTGGCTCAGTCGGTTAAGCGTCTGACTTTGGCTCAGGTTATGATCTCGCAGTTTGTGGGTTTGAGCCCTGCACAGGGCTCTGTGCTGACAGCCCAGAGCCTGGAGCCTGCGTCTGATTCTGTGTCTCCCTCTCTCTCTCTCTGCCACTCCCCTGCTCATGCTCTGTCTCTCAAAAATGAATAAATGTTTAAAAAAATTATTTTTTTAAAAAAGAAAAGGAAAGAAAGAACCACCCAGCAGTCCTGAGATACCAAATCCATGGGAGAGAAGCATCCCAGAATTCCATCCCGACTTCCCAGCATCTACATGTCACTGGGGCAGAGCTTTCCTGAGTGGCCAAGACAAGATCAAAGCCAAAGGAAACAATGTTCTTCACAAGACTTGGCAAAGAGCACTTATTAAAGCAGTCCCACCGACAAAATAATGGACTCTATGATTGTTTCTGTTCATCCATGAGGACAGCGCGCCCCAGAGGCAGGGAGAAGCAGGCAGCGCATTCCACTTTCAAAAGCTGGTTGGCCCTTTGACCAAATAATAACCAAATAAGCCAGTTGTAGTCTCCAGCACATGGTTTATGACCACAGATACTATTTATTTCCAAAACAGAATTGTAAACTCTTGGGGCGCCTGGGTGGCTCAGTTGGGTTAAGCATCCGACTTCGGCTCAGGTCATGATCTCACGGTTTGTAGGTTCAAGTCCTGTGTGAGGCTGTGTGCTGATTGCCTGGAACCTGCTTCCGATTCTGTGTGTGTCTCTCTCTCTGCCCCTGCCCCACTAATGCTCTTTCTTTCTCTCTCTCAAAACTAAGTAAACATTAAAACTTTTTTACAAAGGAAGTGTTATTTAAGAAAAAAAACTCTGTAAATTCTCTAGATATTTCTGAAATAAAGATGATTGCTCTCAAACAATGGCACTTTTTGGCTACTATAGCTATAAAACTTAATTCACTCATTTCTGCTCATAAAATACAAAAAAATTCTGATTTTATTATGCCATTATAAATAGATTTCCTCCTACATGTTTCTAGAATATGTTAATTTCTTTGGGATTCTTAATAATCCTGGCTAAGAATATAATAACTGGTAAATAATACATACCTATATAATATAATTCTTTCATCCATGGGAAAAAAGTAACTGCCGGCTATAATTCAGTGGGGTTAAATAGAAAGAGCATAATTTACATCTGCTTCTTCATTCCTAATAACCATTGTAAAAATGACTAAAATATTCTCGACACTGTAGTCATGGAGACACTACTACCTCCAAAACGTAAAATATAATTTATTGAGGAATGTCTAATACAACAGAATTAAAACTAACAGAGACAAGCAAACCTAATCAAAATCTTGGCTTCAGTCTAATTAGAATAGAGAAAAGACACCCATGTGTCAGAAATCCAGAAGCCGCAGTCAAATAACATGAAATCACCTTATGTTCTTTCATCTGCAAGTGGAGTTGTCTTACACTTCATTTTAGCCAAATAAAGTTTTTTGACTAGATTCCAACTCTGATGGACCCTGAGCTGGGGAAGGAAAGCTACACGATGAATAATAGATAAGTAAGAGGCAGCCCCTCAAGACCTAGCAGCCTAGTGCACTGACATACAATGCAAGCTACAAATGTGAGCCCTATAAATAACTTAAAATATTCTAGTCATCACATTTAAAATTCAGAAGAAAACATGGGCGCCTGGGTGGCTCAGCTGGTCAAGCACTCACTTCAGCTCAGGTCATGATTTCATGGTTTGTGAGTTCAAGCCCTGCATCGGGCTCTGTGCTGACAGCTCAGAGCCTTGAGCCTGCTTTGGATCCTGTGTCTCCCTCTCTCTCTGCCCCTTCCCCACTTGTGCACTGTCTCTCTCTCTCTCTCAAGAATATAATAAACATTAAAAAATTTTAATAAAAATATTAAGAAGAAACAGGTGGAATGAATTTTACTAATATATTTCATTTAACCAAAATGTATTCAAAAGATTATCATATCAACATGTTATCAATTTAAAAATTATTAATGAAATATCATCCCTCTTTTTTGGTCATTGTTCTAAATCTTTGAAATTCCACATGTATTTTGTACTTAGGACACATCTCAGTTGGGGCCAGCCACACTTCAGATGTTTAATAGCCACACGTGGTGGAGGCTACTGTACTGAACAGTGAAGAGAGTGGAAGCAGAGAAAATATACAAAGAGCTCAAAAGCAAGACCATCCTCATCAGCCTAGAGAGGAGCCATAAATAAAACATCTGGAGCGTCTTTAAAGCAGTGGTTGCATCTGAATTGAGTCTTGAGGGTCTTTAAGTTAGGAAATGGCATACTCAGACTTGCATTATATAAAGAGCTGACTGGTGGCTGAAGGGAAGATCAGATGGTTGGGACAAGGATAGGAGGAATCAAGAGTCTAGAAAAGAGATGCTGGGAACTAGGGCAAAGGCCAGGGTGGACTGAAGAGCTATTCTGGAGGCAGAATTAGGAAATATAGTAACTCACTAGAAATGGAGGGACACTGTCAGTGGTTACCCAGCAGCCATTTCCTCTGACCTTCCCTGTTAACAGAACTGATTTTGTTCAGGTGTTTGGCACCCTCTGTAATGCTCCTTTGGGGGGAAGATGAAAGAATTCCCAGCCCCAGGAAGGTGGATCTTATCTAGCATAAGCCAATTACAGTTACTTTGTCACTGACTACCTTAGGAAGGAACATGAAATCCAATTTTGGCCAATGTAGATTAGTCTGCAAGGGTGAGGATGGAATTCCAAGAAGGGCTTCTTAGATCTTAAGAAAAGGGATAAGGAAGAGATAGTCTCCTTCTACTTCTAGTGTGTGGTGTGGTGAGCATGTAATTAATGCCTGGAACTACTGTAGCCAGTGTCACCCTGAGGTAAGTCAACCAGCGTGTGAGAATGGCAGAATGGATGTATAGACTCTTGGTGACATCATGAACCCATGGAATGAAACCACCTTGCAAATGTCCCACCTTTGGGCTTCTGGTTTTGTGAAAGAATTTTTGTATGGATTATTTCAGATATATGGGGTCATCCATTATTTGCAGGTGATAGGATGCTAACAGATAAGAAAAGGGAAGAATTTAGACAATGCCCCCACCATTGGTAATAACTGTGACTTTCCTTTATTCAGTATGTTAGAGAGCATATGAAGCTCTTTCAACTCATAAATTTCCTTAACAGTCCAGGCAGGTGTTTAAGCAGATCATCTTGTCTGCTTTTGCCTGCAAAAGATCCCTCTCCCCCATTCTTCTTTGCATTTCTAGCAACTGGTATACTACTTGGAATAAAAAGAAAAAAGACTCCTATCATTCCTTGAGCTTTTTCTATGTGTCAAAAACCGTTAAATATTTTAAACACAAAACCTCACTTTATTTCCTCATTTACAATAGCTTACAACAGCTATGGAGGTATTATTATCACCATTTAACAGATGAGGGAAATAACTGAAGGTCTGAGGGATTATATTATAAATTCAAGGTGTCAAAGTTAGTGACTTGAACTAAGAAATGTCTCTCCATAGAGGTTATGTTCTTTCCCACTATAATACCACGACACAGGGCAATTCTCTGTTTACTGAACAAATGAATCAATTGGTTGAACAAAATAAACAGGCCCTCAAAGACATTAAGTGCCTTGCATAAGGCCACCTACCTAAAGACAGGTCCGTGACTTGACAAATGTCTTTTAACCCAAAGTCATCGTTCTCCCTCCCACGTTCTATGACTATCATTTTCATCCCAGCTGTACTGAGGCATAATGACAACTCACAGCCATCATTCATCTGGCACTTAGTTAGACACCACTTTGAATGGTTCCTGGCAATTTCTTTGTGTAAAAGTCTTTACAAACAGATTATAGATCCCTTGATGTGGCCCTGCTTTTCTGTGGCTCTCATTGCAATCAGGATAATGTATTTTTCCCAGTTAAGAGCTTGACTTTAACATATAGTATCCTCAATAAACACATCCCTAATGGCTAGGGTGACCATAACTCCTGGTTTGCCTGCAATAGTCTTGGCTCACATCCGTTGCTCCAGTTTTATTGTTACTAGATAAATATTAATTATCTCAAAAGTAACCCTGTTCGGAGAATAATTTGTATAGTCACCTCAATCACGGTAAACAAGAGCTTAGTTTGGCCTGTTCAGCTATCCTCTGTCAACCATGCCCAGCACAGATGCTCTTGGATAGAGATCAATGCAACAGCCATCAAGGTTCATATTCAACAATGGAACACAGAGAGCTTTCATGCACAGAGCCTACCATACCTCACCACCTCTTTGATCCACCATTTGTCCCATATTCTCCTCGCAAAATCTCTTCTCCTTTGTATCACTGGCTTCCCTTCCAGCAGCTTCTTTCCAGCCTGCATCTCACATCCTAAGACTTGCTGGCAGAAATGGGGGAATGGGTTTGAAAAGCCAGAGGAATGCATTCCAACATCGCTGTAACTGTCTAGCAACTATTTGTGGCTGAAATCTTTTCAACTAAAGCTCGACACTCCTTTGTAAACAGTAAGATCAGAAAAAGCAAAGCTTTTGTGGCTATCCATCTGCATTTTGGCCTTTATGTCATACGTGAATATGTATATGTCCTGGGAATATGGGTCACATGGTAAATGAGAATGAATATATGTGTGTGTGTGTGTGTGTGTGTGTGTGTGTGTATTTTAACCAGCAAAATGTATTGTGATGGCAACAAGAGATTCCCAACAGATGAATGCCATTGTAAGCTTAGGTTAAATTACTTTAAGTTCTGGAATTATGACTAATGAGGTGGAGAATAAGAAACAAAATAAAGTTTTAAACACACTATGCATATGGAAGTGCTTTATGAGAGGGGACCTACCAAAGATTAAATTTTCACTCCCCTCCTTTTTCAAGAAGACAAATGGCAAAAATCAGACCTAGATGGGCTCATCCATGAGTATAAATGTAGAACAGGTAGCCCTGTTGTCTATGGGGAGAAATGTTTCAAGATCTGTTATTCTGAGGATTTCATAGAAAACCGGTTCACTATGTTAAAAACCTTGGGAAAGAGATTCCATGAGGTGGCAGATGCTTTAAGAGGCCTTGAGTCAGCACATGTGGGCAGACCTGCATCCTAAGAAGCAGCTATGTGGGGGAACTCTCTTGGTTGGGAGACTTGTCCTCCTGCCTGACTTGTCAGCATGACCAGCTAGGAGTCCCTGTGGCAATGAAGAAACAGTGACTGTCAGACTACACAGGGCTAATGTCCAATATCACCACTGTGTGAGAGTGAGAAGTAAGTATGGGGTAGACCAGAAAGACCTTAGCAATGTAGGCTACACACATGGAAGTGAAGGGTTATTTCTGAAGTGAATAAGCCCTGGAGATTGCTGAACAACTTAAGGAAGGATGAGATCAAGAGAGGTATATTGCCTGCTTGTAGGATATATGGAAATTCTTAAGATTTAACTAAAAAATAAGAAAGATGTCACTTCACTTGTACCCCATGTTGTGAAACAGTTCCCACTAGTTGGAAATGCATCTGACAAGAGAATCTGGCTGAATGAGATTGTTCTGGTAAGAATCTGACTCAAATGTACACTATACATAGTGCATTGTGTTTCATGGTTATTAAATTTGTCTTATTAGAATCTCTGCTATTCAATGTGTATGTTTTTGACTCTTATTCACACTGGCAATAAATTACGCCCTGGCCATCTTTCCAACAAAGGCTTTGTTGATAACTTCTGGAGGGATTAATGCAGTCAAAGGCAATAGTGGCCCCTTCTCACTTGCCTATGTCTCTGTCTTCTCTTTAAGATTTTATTATTCCTTTATCAACAACATCTTTCCAATAAGCAAATGATCTCGCACTGTAATCCTTTTTCCTTTCCTTGTTTCCTCTTGCGCTCCATGTCAATATTTACACATCACCACTAACTACTACTGTTTGCCTACAATGGCCTTCAGATCCTGTCCTCAACCTTTCATCAAATAGCCTCAGATTTTCCATTATTTAATATCGTCTCGCATAACATTTCCACTTTGACAGGAAAACAAGTTTCCAAAGTCCAGTGCTAGCTTCTCTTTTAAAAAGAAAATTAGTGGAACACTCAACCACAGTGAGCCGTGAGAACATTGTCCAATGCTGTGTGCTAATTTCTCACTGTTCGGTCAATTCTCATTATCTCTGTGGAAAACGATACAGACCATGGCCCAACCTCAGAAGGCTGCTGGACCAACTGCTCAGTGGACTTGCCATCACTAACTCCTGTGATTTCTCTTTCCAAAGGGTAAGAAAAAGGGGTAGAAGAATGGTGAGAAGAAAAATTGGCTGTCTTTCCTTCTTCCTTTCCTTAGTCTGATGAAGTATCTTGAATTCCAACAGTCCAAAAAATCTCATTTTCCTAAGACATTATTTTTCATTTATCTTTTGTCACCCCCACTTCCAGATCATCACCGGTTTTTATCTATTCTGCTAACCCTACACATCTGCTATCAATCTCAGAAGAGTTTACTGTATTGTTTGCCCTTCTCCATCCCTTGTCCACACTCCACCTTGATTTGTTCCTAGCAAAATCCCCAGACACAACTGACTTTCAATAGATACTGAGAGAATGTGAACATAATTTCTTTCTTGACCAGGGTATTCATCTTTTATCTTAGTCTCTCCTCCAGACAATTTCTTAGTCAGCTAGTAGAGAGGCCATTTAAAAAAAAAAAAAAAACTAACACATTTCTCTACACCACTTTGTTGCTTGCAAACACCAATAACATCCCATTGTATTCAATGTCAAATCTAATCTCTCAGTCTGATGTTACAAATTGCCTCACAATCTCACCCCAACTAGTCTTTTCTAAAGCTCCTGACCCCCTCTCCACTCACTCTTGCTGCAACCACAGGGAGGGGCAGGTTCTTCTTAAATGGCCATGAGCTCTTGCCTCCAACACCCTTCCTCCTATGGTCCCAACTTCTACCAAATAAAGGCTGAATCAATTGCTTTGTCTCCAGTTACAAATGATCATTCATTGAGCATGTTTTAGGTGCCAAATGCTGTCCTGGGCACATTATATACCATTCCAGTATTTTTTTAAAATCCCAGTAATAACAATGAAAGTTGGGCATTAATTCATTCCCTAACTTGTGCACTTTTTGATAATGCTAGATCCAGCATTTAACCCCATACATCTGCCATCAAAGACCAGGTGTTTTACCCACCAAATATATTGTCTCCCACTTCACCTCACCCCCCCCCCCCCGACATTTGTCTTTAGCTAGTGCTCACCACATTATAGGAGGAGAGTTGCTATTGACCATGAAAGTTCCTTGGAGGGATTATGAACAACTCAAAAGCAAGGCTGATTCTTATGTATCTGCATACCTGTGGTACTCAGCATAGCACTAACACAGAGGGAATGCAATTGGAATTTCTTAGGTAATTGAGTTGGAATCTATGCATCCAATAACAGGAAAAAGCTCTATATTAGTCCATCAGATAGTTGAGCCACATGTAGATCTCAAAGCCCTTTTACCTAGAAAGAACAAATCCAGTGACTTGATTGGATAAGGAAGTTGAATCTCCACTTCCACCTCCAACCTCCTCCATAAATTATTATTTTTAATTCATCAATAAGAACCTGGCATTGTAATACACATGGCAGCCATCTCGATTCAACCAGCCAAGCATACAGGCAGAAACCTCCCACATTTTCAATAATAGCATTGCCTAATCTGAAATGCTTTTTGGAAGACAAAGAAGCATTCATAAAATGAAACAGTAGTGAATGTTGATAATGAGAAAGTTTTACAACAAAGTGTCTTGCTGATTTATACAGTGCTTCCATGCCAATGGCTAGAAGAAATTTTCACAAAGATTCTGTCTTCTAAGCCTAGGCGACATGCCAGGAAGGTTGTCAGTGTCTTTAAAGACAAGGAAACTGAGAGAAAGAGAAGGTGGTGGGAGGGAGGGATAAAGAAGCAAAGGGGGAGGTGCAAGAGAGACAGAGACTTGCCTTTAATCCCCTCGCACACAGGGGAGATTGTAAGCAGTAAAATGAAAAAAACAAGCATTTCCCCGTTGCCCCGCCCCCTCTCTGGAAAGAGCTCTCTCTGAACTTCAGGTTGGCCTTGAGTATATCCCAGGACCTGGGTACTCTCAGGGCTGGGGAGGGCTGTTTTCTTTCCTACTCTTACACGTCAGTTCACCAGTACAGCAAGGAGTTCTGAAGAGCACGGAGTAGAGAGCCATAAAGCTAGACACACATCCCCAAAGAAGACCAAGAAATGTCACCAAAGTTTCAGGTTTCCTGACTGAATTTCCAAGGGGAGCAGTCACAAATTTTTTCCTTCCCTTGTGAAAAAAAAAAAAGTGAAAATGTATAGCTAACTCCCAAAGCTTGACTTAGGTAGTAATATCAGATGCTCAGAGAGTTGGGTAAAAATGTATCATCAATAGCTCCCATCAGAGGAAAGTCTGCCCTGGTTGGCGATTAAACACCGCCACACTTAATTCTCCCTCAGTTATTCAGTACAGGTCAACCACGCCTGCATTGTGCCAAGTGAGTTTCCAAGGCCACACCAGACCCCAAGAGGTTAGTCCAGAAGGTGGTCCATAAACAAGCTAACCCAAGGCTATGGGTCCAGTCCCCTCAGCCTGGTTCTGACAGGACTTTCTAAGAGCTACCCACTGATAGATAGTACACAGATCAGGCCTGGCTGGAGACCATCTCACCCATTTCTCCCGGCGGAACACCTCAGATACTTGTCACACTGAGAACACATAGCCCGGATTTTCCACTCCTCCCACGCTGCTTGGCTGGCCTGGCTAGCACCAGACTTTATTTTTACAGTGCCTACCACTGCAGCTTTACCTCCAGGCCAGTGGACCCCGAAGCAGCTGGAAACAGGAGCCAGCTGGGGGCCCCGCTCAGCAGCCAGCCATTTGGAGCCTTCCATGCTAGGAGAAGAAAAGGATTGGCCAAAGGCCATCCCGCTAAATATTCTGGGAAGGAGAGATGACAACAGGAGGGTGAAGGTAGTCTGTTCATCCTAAAGCAAATGCAAACCGACATGTGGATTAGGAGATTCTGAGACAGCGTCTGACAAGTCTTTACCAGATGCAGCAAACTCCTGGCTAATTCAGAGAAATGCACAAAGGCCAGTGTGCATTTGTGAAATTCCAAACCCATAGAGCAGAAGCTGATTCTTTCACATCTATAAAGCAACTCGACTTCATTTTAACCCCAAGTTTCAAACTGGGGTGTAGCTGGCCATGCCCTCTGCTACTCACTGTCTCGCTAGGCATAAGCAGCAGCCATTTAAACTCAATAGCTCATTGGGGCGCCTGGGTGGCTCAGTCGGTTGGGCATCTGACTTCGGCTTAGGTCATGATCTCACAGTTTGTGGGTTCAAGCCTCTTGTCGGGCTCTGTGCCGATGGCTTGGAGCCTGGAGCCTGCTTCCAATTCTGTGTCTCCCTCTCTCTCTGCCCCTCTCCCACTTGTGGTCTGTCTCTCTGTCTCAAAAATGAATAAATGTAAAAAAAAATTTTTTTTTAATAAAATAAATTCAATAGTTCATGAAATTAAGCCCTGCAAGATTGGCTCTCATGAATACGATAAATATCATTCCTTCGAATCGTGTTTACCATATTTATTTATTCAGGCTGGACTTCCTTCAAAGGCATCGTAGAGATAAACCCAGGGCCAGTTCAGTTCCAATGATTATAGATTGCCAGTTAACAGAGAGCAAGTGGATGAGGTTTTTCCTTTATAGCTTGAAGCCTTGCGCTCCATCCTTTCCTCATGGGAGCCATGAAAAGTTTGAACAGATGTTCAGATTCAGGGGGAGGGACGCTTTACTGCTGCTCTATTTACTTCCTTCAGCAGGATCCATTTTCATTTCCTTATGAAACAATCCTACCAGCCTAACAGCTACTTGGGGGAGGGGAAGTCTGGGATCCCTGTTTCCATGAAACATGATGAGTTGAGAAAGTATGCCATGAAACCACACTTACCTCTGGCTTCTGGGTCTCAACATTCAGCCAGCAAATTTAGTGGGACAGTAGCTTAATCTGTGCGTGCATTCATGAAGCAGGAGGCTAGCAGGAACATGAACCCATTTGGTCTGCCTCGTGTCTGTTTTCCATCAGGCGGCCTCTCTGGCTTAGCACGAAGTGGTGGGTGTACAGAGAACCTATCTCCGACAATGTTCCCTTTGACATTTATTCCTCTTAGGTATTTACCCTGGGATTGAATAGTGTTTGTTTGGCGCATTATAAGAAGAACTCTCCATAAAGTCTCTTGGATGACAGTGTATTAACCAAACCGCCCAATCAACAAATATTTATTGAACATGCTCAATATGCAAGGTGCTGAGCATGGAAGGTGGAGCTCTGCCCTTCGTGACCTAATTTAATTGGAGGTAGCAAAAATATTCATAGACATGGGTCAGTAGGGACTTTCACTTATCTCCCAATGTCAATCTCTCCTTCCTTTTAGTAAGAGAGTTTCTCAAGCTGGGCATGTAGCTCGAGATGGCATTTCTTGGTTTGTCTTCAGTATGGCCATGAGACTAAGTTCTGTCCAATAGGAGTGCAAACTTCCAGGTCATATCCTTAAAAGAAGCCACTTGCTTACTTTTCCTACCCATCCCCCCTTGCCAGGGCCTAGAATGTGTATGTGGGAGTGTGAACTAAACTCTACCATCATGAGAACATAGTAGAGAATGGTGGGCAACACTATGGACTAAGTTCTGTCCAATAGGAGTGCAAACTTCCAGGTCATATCCTTAAAAGAAGCCACTTGCTTACTTTTCCTACCCATCCCCCCTTGCCAGGGCCTAGAATGTGTATGTGGGAGTGTGAACTAAACTCTACCATCATGAGAACATAGTAGAGAATGGTGGGCAACACTATGGAAGGAGCTGGGCACCAGATGACTCTGGGGATCATCTCCTCTCCCTGATTGCTTACCAGTTGGAGACAGAGACAGAGAGAGAGAGAGGATCCTTTTGTCTTATTTAAACCACTATTATATAGTTTCTGTTGAAACAGCTGAATCACTATCCCAACAAACATACATACATTTTCCCTATTCGACTAGGAATTTCTGAGATCTTTATTTCCCCAACCCAATCACAGAGTCCATACAGAATAAATGCTCACCTCATATTTGCACATGATGTTACAGAGATATAGTTAACAAAAATCCCCCTTTGTTCTTGTGGAATCCTTCAATATCATTATACGTATTATAAGAAAAGAAAAAGATTAACTTATAAGGAAAACTCTAGAGTGACGACTGGCTTAGCTTCTTAAAAGCATAACAACGACAAAGAGCCATGTGGAACATAACAGTAATCTGCTGGTGTATGAAAGATGAAAATATTTCATGAGGATTTTATCACATGACCAAAAGGCACAGAGATAAGAATAAGAAAATTATTCATGTCTCTATGGTCAAGCATAATCATGTAAGTTAGTACTGGTCTATGGACGCTATCTGGATATGGTTTACTTTTAATAAAAAATGGAAAAGAACGCCCAGCAACAGTACTGCAGAAACTTACCTAATATTGGAGCCTCTTGCCTGTGACTCTGTTAAGTACCATTTTAGAATCACTTTACCCCCTATTGCCTGTGTCACCTTGGCAAATTCTTACTTCCTTTAGCCTCAGAGTTTACTCATCTCTACGTTGGCAATTCATTCAACCAACATTGATTGCATGTATTCTACACATCAGACACTATTCTAGGCAACTTACCTGAGGCAGAAATACTACAATCAGAATGAATAAGGAAATTATATGGCCTATAAAAGGTGAGAAGAGTATATTCTTAAGAGGATAAAATCAGAGCAAAGGAGAGCAAGGCAACTGGTAGCCATAATTTCACATATATATTTTTGATGTTTATTTATTTTTGAGAGAGAGACAGAGAGACAGCACGAGTTGGGGAGGGGCAGAGAGGGAGAGGGAGACACAGAATCAGAAGATGGCTCCAGGATCTGAGCTGTCAGCACAGAGCAGGACGCAGGGCTCGAATTCAGGAACCCTGAGATCATGATCTGAGTCTAAGCCAGAGGCTTAATTGGCTGAGCCACCCAGGCGCTCCTGGTGGCAGCAATTTTAAGTATGGTTCTCACAACAGTCCTCCGTGAGCAGTGACAGTGGCTCAGGTTAGGGAAGTCACAGTGGACGTGGCAGGCTGTGGTTGATTTCTGGATATATTTTGAAGGTAGACAGGAGTTTCTGACAGGCTGGGCGTGAGATTTGCGAGGAAGTGAGGAGTCAAAGGTGTCTCCAAGGTTTCTGGCTCAAGACAACCGGAAGGATGTCGTTGTCAACCAATAACATGGGAAGATGTGGGCAGAGTAACTTTTGTCCTAAAGATCAGTCGTGGCTACAAGGTGCCCAGGTATTTGGTGTTACACTATTCTGCGTGTTTTTGTGAGGGTGCTTTTGGATGCAATCAACATTTGAATAAGTACACTGACTACAGCAGATGTGGGTGGGCCTCATCCAATCAAGTGAAGGCCTGAATAGAAAAAAAAAAAAGGCTGACTCTTCCCCAAGTAAGAGAGAATTCTTCCTGCCTGACTGTCTTTAAACTGAGCCATGGGCTTTTTTCCTGCTTTTAGACTCAAACTGAAATATCAGCTCTTCCTGGTTCTCCAGCCTGCTGGTCTTCAGACAAGCACTAAATCATTGGCTCTCCCCATTCTCAGGCCTTTAGCACCAAACTATCAGCTCTCCTCTCCAGCTTGCCAACTCACCCTATGCACCTTGGGACCTGCCTGTATCTGTAATTCTTATAATAATAAGCATACATGCATGCATGCATATATACATACATGCATACATACAGACATCTTATTGGTACATATATACATCCTATTGGTTCTGTGTCTTTAGAGAACCCGATTAATGTGTGGTGCTAGATATTCAAGGGAAGAGTCCAGTAGGCATTTGGATAGGAGTCTGGAGTCTGGAACTGAGTGTAGGGCTGGTAATACATATTTTGGAATCCTTGGCAAAGACAGTATTTAAAGCCAGAAGACTGGGAATAAATATTGATAGAAAAGAGGAATAATTTCTGAATCCTGGGTCCCTGCAATGTCTAAATGTCGGGTACTTTAGCCATGGAGATTAAAAAGGAGCAGCCACTGAGACGAGGAAATCAAGGAAGTACGCTGTCCCAAAGCCAAGGTGAAAATCACATCAACGAGGAAGGAGTGTTCTCTTCTATCAAATGCTGCCGACTGGTCACTGCCATTGGTGCACTCGGCAATGCAGTGGCCACCAGTGACCTTGATGAGAACAAAAGCATTATAGAGGTGGGGGTCAAAGCCTGGTGGAGTGGGCTTAGGAGTAAACATGAGAAGAGAAGTTGGGAGACAGTGAGTATGCGCCCTCGTTGGAAGAGTTTTACTCATAAGGGATGCAAAAAACAGGACAGTTGTTGGCAAAGGAAAGAGGGCCAAAAGAAGGATTTTTTTTTTAGCTTTTAAATTTAGTTTTGAAAGAGAGCGAGCGAGCACATATGAGCACAAGTTGGGGAAGGGCAGATAAAGAGGATATGAAGTGGGCTCTGCACTAACAACAGTGAATCCAATGTGGGGCTTGAACTCATGAACTACAAGATTATGATCTGAGTCAAAGTCGGTCGTTCAACTGACTGAGGCACCCAGGAGCCCAGCACCCCCCTCTTTTTTTTTTTCTTTTAAATGAGAGCGCTAACAGCATGTTAGTAATACCTCTAGCTGTCATTTACGGAGGACTTGCTGTTGTGCTGGGTGCTTTCCACAGGACACCCTATTTAATCCTCCCAATGGTTTTGCAATCAGATGTTAATACCTCTGTCTTTCATACAAGGAAACAGATGTTAAGAGAAAGTGAGAAACTTTATAAAACTACATTCAGTAAGTGGCTGTGTCAGGATTTAATCCCGGGTTGTTCTAACTTGAAAACGGGACTTTATCACTATAGTATATTTACTGCTTCCCGTCACAGAGACTGCTACTCAGGGAGCCTGCGTCCCGTGGGGAGACCAGGCCTGCAAGGGTCCCAGGCAAGTGTCAGCTGTCAGGATGTTCAGGGAAGGCAGGAAGCTCCTAACTGTGCAGGGCACTGTGCAAAGCGATTTATATCCTTTGCTCACCCCAGCTGTTAGGAAGGCAGCGGATAACACAATATCCTTACACGGACTCCCACACACGGTGCTCCCATAACACCCAAGGAGAGGAACAGACAGTCGTGTGCAAATTCTATTTTCAGATCAGGCAGCACAGTGGTGAGACCTCCTGCCCTCTCTCGCCTGGCACACTGGTACAAACCCAGGAAGCTTCATACACATCTGCAGCTTCTCCTGCCGCCACACTGAGCTGAGAAGGACACTGTTCTGGAGACGGGGTGCTGGGGGAAGAGGCTCATTGCTGCCCTTGACAGTGAGAACTCCTGGGGTCTCTGGCTATTGTTAAACCCTAACACGTCCAAAAATCCAATATACCAAGATTAGATCAGGCTGCAATATTACTGATTCCTCTTAAAAAATGTATAATTATAATTTTTTTTTTTTTGCTTAGCAAAAAGTAAGGTGCTCCTGGAACCTTTGTTCATGCTGAGAATCAGACTGGATTATACAGCTATATGGAAATTCTATGCGCTGAAGAGAAAGAGGCTGTATCTCTGAGGGAGGGGGAGGGATGAGGAGAGAGAGTGTCTTCCCGACCCAGTGCTATTGTACAAGAGGACGATCCTGACGTGTCAACTCAAGGGACAGCAAGAGTGTGCGGGTGAGGAGTTCAAGGAAACCCTCAGTCAAGACAGGACACCCTAGAAACAGCCATTTCAATTAGTGCCAGACCGGCTTGCAATGAGGATTAAGAGGTCATTTCAAACTGTAGCTCAAGGATAATTTGCATAGCTCTTTTCCCGGGCAATGTAGCACTAACCTGGCTTTCGTCTTCCGTGCGGTTCTTACAGAGCAAACGTGAGCAGGCCGAACGGGGGCTTTAACGCTCACACGGAGAGCTCCACCAGAAGCCTTGCACACCTTTCTTGTACACAGTGCAGAACACAGATACGCTTTCAGAAATGCCCTTTATGGTGCCGCCCACACACCTACTTTGTTCAGTGATTAACTTTTATGAAAAGCGGTTGTTTTATTTGTGTTTTATTGTTTTTTTTGACAAAATAGTCCATAGTACCGAATTCACTGCATATCACAAAGGCGTTCTTTACAGTTTTTCAGAGGGCTCTCCGTCAGCTCTGCGTTGACACAAACCCACGTTATTAGAAACCTGGTCACCAGAAGAAAACTAAGCAGCAGATTCCGTTTTAACGTTGAAAACAACTGAACTTCATTCATAATCTTAAACATTTTTTTCTTGATTCTAGAAATAACGCATGCTCTTCATTGGAAACAAATTCAACCAATACAGACAAAATTAAAGGATAATGTGAAAATTTTCTAACAATTCCATCCCTCAAAGAGCATGATTAATAATTTGTGCATATCCTTCCAGATTATTTTCTATATGTAACACATGTATGTTAGAGATTCCTGACCTTAACTTCTTAGAGTTGTGTGAGAAGGTCTGTGCACATGTATGCATGTGCATTTTTCACATGTGCATGTGTTTTCAAAAAAGCTCTACATAGATATAAATACGTATATACCTAAAAATAGACATGCATGTAAAATACACATGTATGTAAAATATATATTAATATATAACACATATAACTACCATATATACACATATACACATTCTTATTTAGTTTACAAAAATTGAATCATAACTACATAAAATTCTGCAACTCATTTTTTTCCATTTATGGATATTTTCCATTTTAGAAGTAGTTGTTTCTGATAGCATTTTATTGTCACTTGGTTTTTCTCCCTTTAAGTGCCTAGATTTGGGGGACTTGAGGACAGAAAAATCTAGATTGGATTCCTAGCTCCACCATTTACAAGTTCTGTAAGTTTGACAAATTATTTAGACTTTAGAACTCTCAGGTTTGTCATCTGTAATATCAAGGAGAATAATAATAGCATTATTTCAAGTTATAAATAACGAAAACTATTTTAGGCAGCTAGCACAATGCGATGTCTGGCACAGAGTAAATATTCAATAAACATTAGTGCTTTCAGTAGGTAGAATGCACTTGCTCCAAATTCATATATCTAACAACACCTGGAGAAGGTTTTTAAAATCGAGATTTAGGATGACAATAAAGTGGATTAGTGAGACTAAAGCTGAAGCCACATTCCGAAATAAAATGGTATTACCCATTTTGTAGTAGTAAGTCAGCAAGCAAATGATGATTTGTACAGCTGTAAATTTGACAAAGGATCAGGAGTCAGCCATTGTCAGCCTATCCAGCACAGTTTAAGGAACTGCCTAAGGACTGAGCTGACTGAGACCCTCTGGGGTCCTCCTCTTCCCCAGAGATGTTGAGAAGGTCATGATCCATCTTACTCTAACTTCACTCCATTGGATTTACCTTCCCATTTCTGGGTCTTACTACTCAGCTCTCAGACTGCATCTGCAAATGCCACACATTCAATGAAAATGCAGCATTCCCCGGGATGGCTCGGTCAGTTAAGCATCCAATTCCTGGTTCTGGCTCAGGTCATGGTCTCATGGTTTGTGGGTTCGAGCTCTGCACTGGGCTCTGTGCTGGCAGTATGGCACCTGATTGGGATTCTCTCTCTCTCCCCCTCTGTCTCTTCCCTGCTCACTCTCTCTCTCTCAAAAAAAAAAGACAATGCAGCATTCCACGAGCCCTTGCATGATGCTGGTGGCCTGTTTCGTTCATTAGCGTGGAATGGCTTTGGCCTCCCAGGGCTCTCTGCCCTGCCACCATGACCGCTACTCACTGGACACAACTACATGCCAGCCATATATGCCTAACTACATGCTGGGTACTAGAGTCCTGGTGCTTATTTGGTTTTTTGAGATTTTTTTTGGTTTGTCTTATTTTTAATAAGCACTATGCCCAACGTGGGGCTTGAACTCATGATCCCAAGATCAAGAGTTGCACGCTCTACTGACTGAGCCAGCCAAGTGCCCCCTAGAGCCTTGATGCTTATGAATGTTCCACCACAGCTTTTGATCCTATGTAATGAGTTACATGATACACTTGCAAGACCTTGGTGGAAATGGACAGAACACCAATGTGGTGCCCACTGGAAGCCTCCCTTGGACAGAGCGGATTTCATAGCAGACTTTCTTCTCTGAGGAGAAGCAGCATGCTTTCTGTAGCATGGCACATGCAAATCCACAGCCCTCCCCTGCAGGCCATAGTAGCAGTGAACGCCTTCAACTTCCCCAGAAGACCAATGAGAAAACTGATAAGAAAGGGTGTATTATTTTATGTGTGGTAGGCAGAAATAAGGAGCCTCAAAGACGTCTATGTCCTAAGCTCTGAGACCTGGGAATATGTCACCTTATATGGCATAAGAGGTTTTGCAGATATGATTAAGCCAAGAATCTTGCGACAGGAAGCTTATCCTGGGTGATCCAGCTGGGCCCAGGGTTATCTCAAGGATGCTCATAAGGTGGGGCCAGGTGTGTTAGACTCAGAGGAGAAGATGTGACAGCAGAAGCAAGAGGTCAGAGTGATACAGGCAATGTCCGGAAGCTAGAACAGGCAAAGAAAGAAACTCCCCCAGAGTTTCCAGAAGGGAACTCTGTTCTGTTGACCCATTGTAGGCTTCTGACCTCTAGAATTGTAAGGTGATAAATCTGTTGTTTCAGGCCCTACATTTGTGGGGATCTGTTATAGCTGTCATAGGAAACTAACACAATGTCCACATCCCAAGTGTCCTATAACAATATTGTCTGGCATAAACCTGAAGTCCTATAGCAAATTTATTTGAATCCATAAGATTCATGTGTCCTGGTGCTTCAAAGAGCCCATCAGTGATGTCCTAATTGATCTGGTTCTCCCTCTTCATAAAGAAAATGAATCATAATATACTGCCTGTGAGCTTTTAATTGAACACTGCCTGTAAACTCTGCATATTTCCAAAACCTCAGAGTAGAAGGCCACGTTCCTTTCCCTTGGAAAATAATCTAGGTACACTATCCTCTAACTGATAAACATTCATTCATTGACCTACAGCTTTACGAATCAGCAACAGACAGGCATGACTGGAAACGACTGCAAATTTCCTTTTTTGCCGAGACCCTTGTGAACATTTTCAACACTCACCTATAACAGCAACTTTCATGAGGTCGATTGTATGAAGGTTCAAATTTTGATTCACATAACTGACTTAAAGAGTGTCCCTGTTTGTTTACAAATATAAATTTAGAAGCACTGTGAAATCTCAAACAAAATTAGCCACCAGAGAGAAAAGAAATCAAATAACCTAATTAACCAAGGCTGAGCCACTTACATTCACAGAACTCTGGATGACGCTGGCCAGGCGGACCGAGCGGAGAACAGACAAGCACTGATGGAAGAACCAGCAGCTGGGGAACAGAATTCGAACAGCAGAGTGAAGATCATTAGCAGACTGATGAGGCTTTTGTTGTCCAGGTCACTGAGCACAAAAAAGAGTCCGTAGCTCGGGAAGGTTCCTGACCATCACTATTGTTATTTGAATAAGCCAGGAAAGATCAGATTTCAGAAATACATCCCTTTGTGGCCACACATTACAGAGAGTAGGCTTTGGTTTTTGGAAAACCTGCTGTGTATTTTTGTGCTCTCCAACCGGACACCACAATAATTGATATTTCTCTGTCAATACTGGACTGCTTTGAAATGGCCAAAGGCATACTAGTTGGTTCTCTTGTGTTATTCATTTCTCCAGTCAAGAGCTCCAAACAGCTGTAGGTGCCTGGCACATGAGGCTAAGTCTGTTAAAGAAATCTGATCTGAAGCTGGCATTCTACTCGTTAGGCAACATTTTTGTGATTATTTTCTTTTTCTGGATTTCCCCCATTACCTGGGGTCCCCTGGTAAACAGGCTCCTTCTTACTCTCTGATAGTAACAGTTTACACCAAACACATGATTAAAAGTTCCAGAATCACTACACAAACACGTTGTTGCTTTCCGCAAAGAAGTAGGCTGACAAATAGTTGCTATTTCTTTACCAGGAAAAAATAAAGTTAGAGCGAGTGGCTTGTCTCTGTGTGCCAGCTGTCATCTGGGATGACCGGACTCTTGACCCACTTGGCAAACAGTAGAAACTTCCAAGTCTCTTCTTCTCCCCCAGAGCACGGGGCAGAAACAGTCACAGCCCAGATTTCCCAATAGTCATGATTTCTAATACTTCTATTTTCAACACAGCGATTTGTTTAATCTAAAACTAAAAGTGGTTGAATCCTTTTACTGGTTGGAAGCTATTAATATAAAATGTTTTAAAGAAGATAAAATCTTTAGACCGTGTTATGTGTTATTATGATTCAGGGTTAAGATAATATAGCCACCGTATTTTTATACATTACTGTGTCTATTGATAAGGTTTGAATTTAACTCCCCAGGTCAAACGTAAGTTACAATGCACAAGAGTTCAAACGAAGGAGTTTTCTTTCCTAGTCATTGGAGCCTGTGGATCTGATATAAGTTCCAATTCTTCCCTATCAAGTAGCTTGCTCTCCTTCTGCCCACCCTCTTCAAAATACAAAAATAAAAAGTGAACTGCCATCCGGTAAGTGCAGGTGGGTGAACCCCACAGCAGTAACAAGCTCTGTCTCTGCAGAGCAGTGCTTTGGTTGCACTGTGCCTGATGGGGCCTTTTAGCAGGAGCTACTTTAGCGTCATAATACCTCCAGGTGAGCAAGTCAAGGTGGCTCAGCCTGGATGAAAACTTAACAAAATGCATCGTTCCTGGGATGCAGTTGCACAAAACATAGAAGAAAAGCTTTTCTTATTTGGGAAGCTGCTGAAAATAAACGCTACCTCCTATAAAACAGTCAAAGAAAATGGCCCATTCTTGTTCCATCTCTCTTCTCCACTTAATATTTTTTAATGTTTTTTAAATTTATTTTTTGAGAGAGAGGGAGAGAGAGAGAGAGAGGGAGAGAGAGAGAGAGAGACAGCATGAGCAGGGGAGGGTCAGAGAGAGAGGGAGGCACAGGATCTGAAGACAGGCTCCAGGCTCTGAGCTGTCAGCACAGAGCCCAGCGCAGGGCTCGAACCCATGAACCATGAGATCAAGACCTGAGCCGAAGTCAGATGTTTAACCAACTGAACCACCCAGGTTCTCCTCCCTTCTCCACTTCAACTTGCAAAGACTATGGCTATAAAACATACTTGGGGGTAGCCTTTACTGCACATGCCTTGATTCTCAGAAAAGATCAGACTAGATGCTAAAGGGCATGGGAGAAAATTAACAGATGGGTCTGACTCCTAAAGGAATCATTAAGATTATATTTTGCATGTGTGAAGGTTCATTTTTGCAAACTGCTTCCATGACTGTTTTGAAGTGGGAAAGAAAGGCACCATTAAAACTATAACTCACACTTCCTGATTCTTGGTCCTATTAATAAAATAACCTCAGAAAACCCCTCCCCCCAACAAAAAGTGGGTCAGTTGAGTACTTAACCCTGAACACCCTAGGCACCTTCTATGGCAGGAATTGGAATTCTAAATAGTAACTAGATTGTTTCATTCATTCATGTAATGAATAATCATTCTACAAATAGGCACTATTTGAGTCCCAACTATGTGCCAGGGAAAAGAAAAAGACAGGCACAAGATTCCTATCATGCAGATGGTAGAGACCTGGAATGAGGCCCCAGAGCATCCCACACACCCCTGAGAAGTGAGGAAAGCAAAAGCTTCAGGAGTTAAGATGGCAAAAGAGCCATAGAAATTAGGCCCTAAGAAGAAAGGGTTCCATGGCTGAATTAGTTTGGGAAATACATCTTACTTACATTCCCCTTAGATATTCACATGCAAAGTAAAAGCACTGAAAAGTCCTCTAATTAAGAAGCATGCTAAATTTCCTTCACTCAGCAATTATGTTTACTGTGGAACATCCTAGAGAACCTGCCTTCAAACCTTCTGTGGGTTCCACTGTGGGAAATCTGATGAGTCTACAGTCTTCTAGGAGAGTTAGAGGGTTCTGATTTAGAACCACATTTTCTTAGCAGCATACACTCTTGTCCAAAAGGCCTGCTAAGACACTCACTTCCAGAACCTCCTTGGCGTTGAGTAACCTTCCAAGGAGACAGAGAACAAAGAAGCCCTGTTGGCACCCAACAGGGTGGGAACTTGGGAAGGCTGTTCCTCAACTCACCTCCTTAAGCACTAGGCACTTTCCCTGGTCTCTGGATCATGGAATGCACTGGGGCTTGGCTCCAATACTCCAACTTCTGACTTTGGTAGCTGTCCATTCTTTTTGACCTGAGTCTTGTCAAAACCCCATTTGACTTCCTGGTTCCTGTTTTCATTCTTTGGTCTAAGAACACAGACTGACCCTGGATCTCACAGCCTTACTCTGCAACTCTGAGGCCAAGGGACTCTCCTGTAAGGTTTTATACATGAACTCTTTTGCTTCTGAGTCAACACATGGCTCATTACCTTAAATCTATCCTTGTGCTGCCTTGTGAGAATTAGTTACTCTGAAGGCAAAGGTAATGGTCTACCTCATTTTAATCAAGAAAACTTCACAGTGATCTAGTTACCTTAAAAGGTTAAGAGGTTGACCACTTATGTGTCATATCATATATTATCTCAATTCATTGTCCCAACAAATGATGAGGTAGTTGCAGTTTTCCCGTTTTCCAAATCAGAAAACTGATCATTTGAGAGACAGTAACTTGCCCAAGGTAGCTACGTCCTGATAAAGACAGGATTCGAACCCAGGCAGTCTGATCTCACAGTGCATACTATTCTGAGATCAATAAGCCTCCCTTGTTCCACCCCTCTACCCTAATCAAGGTCTACCTGTTCCCCTTCTGGAACCACTGCCCAGGAGTACAGCACTCTTACATGGTTTCCAACATCACCCCTTCACCACCAGCCTGGTCAGTCCATCATCCCCTGGGTTTGTTTTCCTCTCACTGTATTTCTGTCGGAGCAATGTATTTCTAGAGCAAACTAGTAAACCACTCTGTGCTAATGTTCCCTTTCTGGTAACACAATGCTTTTAAACCAGGCTAAATGTATATGTCTCCAGAGATTCCATATGCACAGACTCTACAGGTAAGATGGTAGAGACCTACCACCATCATCAGGTCAGATTTTAAACTTCAGTATTCCATGAGCCCCTGTGTACTTTGCCTGGACCAACATTGCCAACTCTCCCTGTTTATGAGCATCCTGGAAGCTTTTTTTTTTTTTTTTAAACAAGAAACCTATGCCTGGGCCATACCCTAGACTAAGTGACTAAGAATCCCCAGCAGTGGGACTCTAGCACTGGCATTCTATTAAAGCTCACTAGCCCATTCCTGTGTGACACTAGAGTTGAATATGCTTTTCCAAAACATAGGGCTATGTTTGTAAGTGGAAACACATTTTCTAAATTTGGGTCTTTGTATATCCCACTGAGGCTGCTGAAAGATGACAATCTGTTTACTTGGAGGAGGGAAGAGGGTTTAAAAATCACGAGCCTGACTCTGATCACCATGTGCTTTTGGGCCGGAATCCGCTTCTTTGGGGTTTGGTTTTCTCACCCAACAATGAGATTAATGCTAACTTGCCTCAAAGGTGGGTAATGAGAAATGATTAATTCAGGTGGCCATCAGGTACTACTTCGGCAAAGTAAAAATGCTTCTAAAAGAAGCAAAGGGATGTGAGAGATTTTCCTCCTAAATATGGCCAACAAGGCCCGGTTACGCATACGGTGCCAGGGTGGACTGCAGTGAAGCAGACGGCGCAGACCCACTGATCACCCGTAGATGAGCCTGCCCTTCCCTCCCATTAATAACTTTCCTCCGGATAGCAAGTGGGGAATATAAATCAAAAGAAAAGAACACAGCTTCTTTGGCATGCTCCCAGAAAACTGATGCTGTCTTGCTGACAAACTGTTTCCTGGAAACAGGTGTGCCTGACTCAAAGAAAGTGGGGGCCTACAATGAAAGAAAATAACCAACTTGTTCTTCCACTTTACAAAGCTTTCTCAAAATAGAAGCTTCCCTTGTGCATAGTTCATTAACTTATTACTCCTGGGGAGAAAAAAAATTGTTCCAAAGTGGAGATGGAACTCTGAAATGATCACGTTAACCACTGGGGAAATATGCTTTAATTTACAAAATCTTTATAGTAACTCATGGTATTTGAAGCGAAGTTTACTCCCATGGAGCTAGAAAGAGCCCTAGGAGAAAGACACATATTTAGGTGGTAAGATACAATTTTCAGTCCCCGCCAACCACCATCTCCTGTCACAGGTGATGGAGAAGCACTCCCCGCCTGGATGTGAGGTCTCCCTGGGGCATATCAATTTTGCTAGCCAGGCTCTCTCCTTCAACCAACAGCTCCTAAGAGGCCAGCACCGAGGTTAGTCTCCTTTGAGTAGGAACCATTTAATACGGATTCCTTGGGTATGATTATTCCCTGAATGCTAGGCACCAAGGAAGGCGAAGACAATAGGGCATGTTCCCTGCCCCCTACTCTTGTCAACTTATTATGACCAGATATCCAAATTTACCAGCCTTGATCTCCTAGGAAGTGTTCCTAAATAAGCTTAGGGATAGGTCTGCCAGATAAATACTTGATGGGATACACTTATACTAAAAAATCTCAATGTTTCTCTGTAATCCAAATTTAACTGGGTGGCTTGTATTTTTTACTTGCTAAATTTGATAGCCCTCCTTAAGAGATATGTAGATTCTGTGAATTGGTCCCATCCTCAGGTTGCTCCTCATAAGCAGGGAACTTGGAGTTGTTCCCTAGTTGTAGTACTGATCTGGGCCGATGACCTCTTCTGTGCATCAGAACTCTTTGTGACCAATGGTATATAGCCAAGATAGGAGCTTTTAG
The DNA here is from genome assembly GCF_006229205.1 of Suricata suricatta. Taxonomy (NCBI): domain Eukaryota; kingdom Metazoa; phylum Chordata; class Mammalia; order Carnivora; family Herpestidae; genus Suricata; species Suricata suricatta. The sequence continues at coordinate 44,749,066 of NC_043714.1, forward strand.
GGATGCAGTGATGCCAGCTGGTCATGCTGGGTTGAGAGTGCAGACTGCGACTTTATAACGTACTGATCCCTAACGGCAAGAGTCACTTCCAAGGCCTAAAGCAGTACCCATATTCCAGAATCACTTGTTAAATCCACGGGCACATCCATTTGCAATGACATGGATGGACCTAGAGGGCATGCTAAGATGCTAAGTGAAATAGGTCAGACTGAGAAAGACTAATACCATATGGTTTCACTCGTAAGTGTAATAAAGAAAATCAAATGAATAAATAAACAGAAAGCTGAATCAGACCTATAAATACAGAGAGCAAATTGATGGCTGCCAGAGGAAACGGGATTGGGCAAAATGGGGGAAAGGGAGTGGGAGATCCAGGGAGATCCAGACAGAATGAGTAAGTCACAGGAATAAAAGCCATGACATAAGGAATATAGCCGATGATATTGTAACGGTGATAGTATGGTGATGTATGGTAGCTACACGTGTGAAGACAGCATAATGAATCACTATGTTGTACACCTGGAATTGAGGTAACATTGTGTGTCAACTATACTCAAATAAAAACATAGAATAAAAGCAAATACATATAAATGTCAAGGGTTAGTTGCTGTGAGCTAAGAATCACCTAGAAAACGTTTTGAAGAAGCAGATCCCAAGCCCCAGCCCTCTAAATTCTGATTCTAAAGTTCTGAATTCTGGCCTCAGGAATCTGCATTTTTTAACCAACCACTGCAGTTCTGAGCCCAGTGCCAGAAGCCTGTGTTTAGATCCCGTGCCTCTCCTCTCAGGGTCCCCGGGAAGATCCCAGCTAAGCACCCTGGGCGATCGGCTGGGTTGATGCTCCCATCCACTGACCCAGCAGCTCAGATCCAGCTGGGATCTTGAATAATGAGGAGACTTTAACTTCTCTTCTCATGTCATCTTCCTTCCTCTCCTTATGTCTCCAGCCCTGACTACTTCAAAGGCTGCCAAACATGCGTCCCTTTATGCCAGTCACTTCATACCGTTAGCATTCCCAGACCCTGTTTTCCTATTAGCATGGCTTAGCATATCACGAACAGTTGCCAAGGTAGCTCCTGAGTCATGCAACTGGGAATGTCCTGCTTTATACTGTCCCACATCTAACAGACGACTGCTGGGGGGGGAGGGGGCACACAGCTTCACTCTTAAAAACAAGCCCCATACGAGGCTGTAAAGTTGGAGGTGGGATGGACGTGCCCTTTGAGCCGGGGTCCCTGCCTCAGCAGAGGGAGCAAGCCCACACGGAGCAGCATATCCCCAGACAATCTTGTATTATGAACAACCTACCAAGATGTCTTTAGTGACAGTCTAAATCCTGGAGTGAATTAGCCCCAAAGACGAGAGACGGATGATGTGTGCAGTATGTCATGGAAATGAAATGGCTGAGAAGGAGTAAATGGCCTGCAACCAAAGGCAGATCCCTGTACTTACCTGAGACAATTTCCAGCAAATGTGCTCCTTGAGTCTAATTTCAGAAAAGACAAACCCAGTCCCTCTTGGATTTCATTCATTCTTCCACTCATTGGACAAATATTTATTGAACACCTGCTACATGGATAGAATAACACATCTTGAAATGAAAAGACTCATTTTAATTAACCAGGAACTGAGAGCCTACTTGCTCTGAAAACCAGTAGTTTTTTTAAAATTAAGTTATCAGAAATGGGAAGCAAGCCTCTCAGACTTCTAGGGAGCACCTCCAGGTGCTGACTAGGCTCAGAAGCATTGGAGCAAGAAAGTTCTGCCAGGTAATCACGTGAGAGACAGAGCTCTGCAACTGAGGGGCTTGTATTTCCCCAATTTCCAGCAGGCTACAGGAGCCCAGTAGGGCTTGGAAGTGGTTTCACACTGCTCCTGCGCAGTGAGGGCTCAAAATAGTTAATGATACTTAAAACAAGTGTAAGCAGATCCTTTAATGCAAACCTGCAAAGAAGACTGGTGTAGGTTTTAAGTCATGACTGTAAAGAACCAGGAAGGATCCTTTATCGACACCTAAGGAACTGAAGAGCCAGCATTTTTGCCAAAAATACAATAGTTCTAATTAGACCCGCATTCACTGAACTGGCAAAAATGGAAGAACCTTGTAAGAAGACTGCCACTCAGCACAGAGTCGAGATTAGAGACTGTATTTGGATGAACCAATTATCTACAGCAACTTTGGGGAAAACCTCCATCAGTTCCCCCCAAAAGACATACCCCAGTTGCCTTGAGCTTTCTCCATAATGCTCCTTTTGCCTGAAACAGCCTTCCTAAAGCTTCTCCTGACAATCAGGAGGTCAGTGGTCTTGTTTTCAGCAAAGAAAGACAACACACCTGTTTCCAAAGTCAATATCAAGCTTGTTCATTCCTTTGTTCATTCATTCAGTTACTTAGTTATTTGACCTCTCTTGGGCACGTGAAGCATGCCAGCCCCTGTGGGGTACATGGAGGATACAGACATGAAACAAAGCACCTCATTTACCTTCAAGGAGCTTGAAAATCCATGGAAGAGACAAATAAGAAATTGTAGAATTGTGTGGGTAGTGTTAGACTAGGGGTTTGTATTATGCAAGAATACTGGGGAGGTCAGGAAGGCTTCCTAGAAAAGGTAGGGCTTGAGGGGAGTCCTGAAGGATGATCTGTTGGAGACAAAAATTATGAGTCCAATGATGGAATCAGCTCATGTGATCCATCTTCTTTCACTTTGCTCTCTGTGTCAATGATCCATTTTGATCATAAGTCCAACCAAAGTTGGGAGTGCTGTCTGGGGCCATGAAAGAAAGAGAAATGGCCTCATGGAGAATAAGTCATGTGCCTTGGGCTCATGCACTAACACGCTGGAATAACCATGCTGAATGTTAACACAACTTCCCTTTAAGATGGCAGACTAGGCACACAAGTGTATGTATTCTACCTTCAAAAGTTCCAATGAAATAGCAGAAAATATGTATGAAAAGGAGTGATCTGTAACAAAGATGAAAATAAGGAAAGGTTACCATCTGTAAACAGAATTTTTCCCCCAAAATTCTAAACAATAGCAAACAGACATGGTTGGATTGAGCCAATATAAAACCACTACACAGATTAGTTTTCAGAGAGAGCTCGTAGAGAGGTGAGAGCTGTTCTTCCCAACAAAACCCCAGAGAACAGATCTGGAATCATAGGGAAAAGGAGAATACAGGGTAATTAATAGAAGGGCTCTGCAGAATGCCTTTTCCCCATCTTTTTCCACCTCACTCCAAACTCTGCAGCAAAGGGTAGTACACCATCTCTCAAAATATAGTCTTCCTGATATGGGCAGTTTGGACAGCCAGAAGCTTGAATACCTGCTTCGTATTCTCAAATGTGCCTGCCTTAAGCCTGCCTACGCACCCCGCCTTGCATGAGAAGCATAGTAGAAACTCATTCATGTATAACTGCCAAGCAAGCCCATCAGCCATCTCTCCTCGTCAACCCAGTACTTCCCTTATAAACATGGTTGGGCCAGTCAAATGCCAAGAGTTATGTAAGAAAAACCAAGAGCATAAAAGAGAAGGATCCAGAACAAGTGATGCCAAAGGAAACAGAGTTCAATCAGGACATAGAAGAGAACTCAAAAAAAAAAAAAATAAATAAATAAATAAAAGTGTTTTATTGTTTTCAGGGAAATTTGGGAGAATACTGTATCCATAAACAAGAGTATGCTGCTTTGAAAAAGGAGCCATAAAAAAACAAGCAAAACTTTTTATAAAAATTAAAGAAAGATTTTGAAAAGACCTTGAGTCGAAAGGCTGAATTACTGAAATGATATGATGCCAAAATAAATATAAGATCTGGAAGACAAATTTGAGGAAAGTCTAGGAATGTACATAAAAGAAAAAAGAGAGAAAATATGAGAGAAAATTTAAGAGGAGAGAGATCCAAGATCTAAAAGATCTAGTATCTCCTGGGACTAAAAGACATAATCCCCTTCCAACAATAAAAGCTGTTGGAAGAGAAAACACAGATGATAGAGAAGATGAATATTTCAAAGAAATAACAGGATATTTTCCTGAGGGGAGTAAACTTTGAATGTTCAGATTAACACAGCTTGAAGTGGAAGAATGAAAAAAAGACATACCTGGACACTTTGTGGTAAAATTTATGATCTCCAGATACAAAGAGAAAATCCTGAAAGCTCAGGGAGGGAGTAAAAAAGTTGCCTGTAAGGAGAATGGCAACAGACTTTGCATCTGTTTTTAGGTTTGCTAGAAGACAATGGAACAAAGTCTAAAATATTGTGATGGAAAGTTGTTTTGAATCTATTTTTCAATTTTAAGGGCAAAATGAAATTTATAAGGAGTTAGCTGTTTTGATAACACAATTAAAAAATATACTCTAGAAAAATTCAAAATGAATCCAAGACATAGGTAGGCCTGGAAACAATGGAAATAATTCAGTTCTAATAGAAAGTGATCCTAGTGGAATAGCCTATTTAGTCAGAATTAGAAACCAGGGTAGTTAGGAACATCTTCAACAAACAAAAGGTTGTATGACAAACTGGATACTTTTTTAAAATGTTTACTTGTTGAGAGAAAGAGAGAGAGAGAGAGAGAGAGAGAGAGAGAGAGAGCGAGCGAGCACGGGTGTGAGCATCCATGCACGAATGGGGGAGTGTCAGAGAGAGAAGGGGAGAGAGAAAGAGAAATGACAGGTTTATTTTAAACTTCCTTAAAATGTTTCCCCTACTTTAAAGAACGTAAAATGGCGATTACCAGGGCCTGAGATGTGGGGAAAACAGGGAGTTAGTGTTTAATGGGGACAGAATTTCAATTTGGGAAGATGAGAAAGTTCTGGAGAAGTATGGCAGTGATGGTTGCACAATATGAATATGCTCAATGCCACTGAATTGTGCTCTTAAAACTGTTAAAATTTTTAGGTTAATTTATATTGTGTATATTTTACCACAATAAAAAAGTCCCTGTTTCTTAAATCCAGACATGATTTAATGTGATTTCAGTGAGGTCTTTCCTTTTTTTTTTTTTTTTACAGTATCTCAATATTAGTTATCTTTTTGTCAAGCTGTAACAAGACTAAGTTTTGGGCCATTTTTAAGACACTCTGTGATTTTAACAAAGTAACCCTCCTGGCAAGGGTGCTGACAAAGCAGGTGACGCATCTTAGTCAATCTTAGTTTTAACCCCTAGGGTGTTCTGAGGATCGGAGAAGGAAGATAGTTCTTTTCCAAAGCGCAACGGATTGGTTGGAAGTTGCCCAACAGTTTTGGAGGTGAACATACCAGATTTTAATGAATAGTTACTTTTACAAAATGGAATTTAAGCCAGAGGTTGCATCTTTCTTAAATAGTTTCTATTTTTGTGAAAACATCTTTTGGAGATGCCAGAAAATAATTTCATGAAAAACTCTATCTTGCAGTCACATTTCTGCTCAGTGTCTCTCTAAAGAAATCCCTCAGAGAGGGAATGGTTTGACTAACTGCTCTCAGCAACTGGCCTTGTAAGAGAGAGCTCAGGGATCGCCAAGTGTTCCGTGGCCGTTCGCCGCTGAACAGCCAGTAGGTAGCAAGAAACAGCAGTGCACACAATGGGCTCAGTAAACAGAATCGATTTCCAAAGGTGCACAATTGGCCAGCAGCCGTGGTGAGTCATGTTCTGTGAGCATAAAGCACAGCCTTTACTCTTTCAGAGGTGGAGATAACCAACCCTCTGCCCTCAACTGCTCTAAAATGCTTATGTCTTTGGAGACTTAACAGAGGCAATTCCTGGGAGGCGGTGGACCTTAGGGACAGTACTAACCTGCATGCGGCTGTGGCGAAGTTATCAGCGATACCAATATGTGAATTCACATGTCTCTAGAAGGATTAGCAAGTGGAGTTTTTGTTATTCTTTTACTGCGTGTGTATTTATATATATTTATATACTTATTTATATATAATATAAACATGTATGCACAAAAATATATATTGTGTACACATCTGTATGTACTATATATTGTGTACACGTCTGTATGTACAATCTTTTCTTGAGAATGGGATATTCTGATTAAGAACCTTCTGATAGTTGCCAAACACATACACTGATGGCCAGTTTTCAAAGACTCAGATATAATGAAATGCACCTGCAACTAAAACTTCCCTGAATATAATTTAGTCTTTAATTGATGACTCAATCAAAAGACTTACCAGGATAATGGTGCAATGGCCCAGGGATTTCATTATAAATATCAATGATCACTATAGTATAATTTTATGGACAATGTTATAAAGGCTTTGATTTTTCAGTTAGCTTGGGAATATGTGAATATGACTTTGCTAAAAACAGATTATAGTTTTAAAACTATGAAGGTACATAGCTCTCCCTGCAGATATCACCCAGCTAAAGTGAAAAGGGCTGCTTACACATCAGGGTTAGCAAAAGATAATTCACATTTTTTTAACTTAAGAAGTTAAAACTCTTCTATGAGAAAAATAGAGAAACAGGAAATAATACATATTTGGGACCTAAAAATAACTTGGGTAGAGCAAAAGTAAACAGGATTATTAAAATATTATAACACCATTTGACACAGACATCACTTACCTGCTCCCCAACTTTCACGAGCTTCCTGATGTCTATCTGATCAAATCCAGCTTATCTTAAATTGATAAATTCTAGATCCTTACAGACCCACCTTACGTATTGTATTTTTTTTTCCCTTTTCCCAACTGTTTTTCTCAATCCCAGATGGGTGCGGGGCAGTTTCTGTTACCAGGAGGGACCCGTGAAGTTTGTTACTCATGGACGGTCCTCTCACTTCCGTTGGTCATGCCAAATATTGTCCCTCCTTTAAGACCAGTTCAAAGCTTACTTTCTCTCTGGAGTCATCTCAATGACACATATTCTTCTAGAGTCAACCGATTCCTTGATCACTTTCCAGAGATTTAATGAGGAGATACAACGTGTTGAGCACTACACTAGGCACTTTGAGAGGTTGTGACTGAACTATAGCTCTTCAATCTCAGAGGCATGTGCTCCCCAGCCTTCCCAATTAGACAACTGCCTTTACAAAGACTGGCTGGTCCTGTATTATGTGTGTAGTATCCTACTGAGTTGGAACATGTTGTGGGACATGGGCTGATTTTTGAAACGTCTGGGTCATTGGACCACACGTGCCTGGTGTCAATGGTAAGCAAATGAGAGACAACAGAGGAGATGTGCCAGTCCTTGGACACAAAAAAGTCTTTTCACAGGCATACAACAACAGGGCCCAACAACACTATATGGAGTTAATAAATGTTGAATAAACACATGAATGAGTGAAAACACTAACTTTCAAAAAGGAAGGTGTGAAGACCACCTGGATAGGGTGACATTTAAGTAAGTAAGAAGAGAATCAGGGGTATTGACTTCTCTGCAGCAGAAAAGACAGAGATGCCTCTTGGGGTGAGAACATAAGGGCTACATTTCTGAGTATTCCAAGTGCTAGGTCTGACCGACACATGGAGCCACAAGCCAGTAGGACAGTTGCCACTTTGGCAGCTTTGTAAGAAGATTTTGCTGAATGAGCTAAATCTTACCTAGCCAAGAGGAATTCCCTAGCTTTAATGTAAATCATTAGAGCAGAAAAATAGGCTTAGAAGCATTGGAAATGAGCCAAAAGAGAGTATCAAGAAGACAGCGGGATCTAACAATAGAAAACTAGGCAGCAGATTAGACAGAGTAGGTGTGAGAAAGGGAGACGAAAGCTAGTAAGGAAGACTAAGCTGTAACCAAGGGAAAATAGCACAGGTGTGGCTGTCCCCACAGCCTCTCCTGCACAGAGGGGTCCCAGCTGGCAGAAGCAATGAGAGATTCTGGTAAGACATACAGGCAAGTCTCAGCGTAGCCCAAATCATCCGGAACCCCAACAGCATTACTGGGGAGGACGCTGTTCTGAATTTACGAACAAGATGTATCCCTCATGCCCATGTGTAATTTGGTAACTGAAATAGATTTTCCTCTAGAAATTATTTTAATTAGGTAAGGTACTTAAACCCCAAAAACCTATTTAATCTATATGTATCTAAAGTTTAATCCCTTATACAGATATTTCAGTCAAAGTTAATTACTCCATATGTTCCAAGTACTCTGGTTGCTTAAGAAATAACGCCAAAATGTATGGACTTAAAATAATAGTTTTTATTTTGTTCATGAATGTGTAATTTAGGGCAGGGTTCAGCAGGGATAGCTCACCTCTGGTCCACATGGCATGAGGAGGGATAGGAAGACCTAAGGGCTAGGGTCTGGCATCCTCTGAAGGCTTACCCACGCATAGGTCTGGTGATTGGTGCCAGCTGCTGATTGAGGTCTAAGCTGGAGGTGTTGGCTGAAACACCTATCCATGGCCTCTCTGTATGGTCTGGGCTTCCTCACAACATCGTGGCTGATTTCCAAGAGCAAATGTCGTATGTGAGAGAAACAAAGAATAGCCAGAGACAAAGAAATTGTATCTTTCTATGATCCAACCTTCGAAGTCACCTAGCGTTGTTTCCCTGAACCAACTGAACCAATCATAACCCTATGCACACTTAAGGGGAGGGCAACGGATGCCAGCTTTTTATGGTGAGTGGGAAGATTCTAGAAGGCTATGTGGACCATGATTACATGGCCAATTTTGGAGAGTACAATCTGCTACAACATATTACAGAGAAAATAAAATATATTCCAGCTTGAAAGGCAATAATATAGCATACTGAATTCAGAGCCATGGCTCCAGGGCCAGATACCTAGAACTCTTATATATTCTTGCGTGATGCTAAGCAGTTTGCTTAAGCTCTCCATGCCTCAGTTTCCTCATTTATAAAATTGGGATGCTGTGAAGAAAAAAACCACTTATTTTGAAAAGAATTTAACAGCCCGTCTAGTTCCCTAAATGTTAGCTACTATCGTAACCCCAGGGAGGCACCTGCCCCAGCATGAGCAGTGGTACTTCATGGACTCTGGGGAAATGGTGGTGGTAGCAGCACTACCAGAGGTAGGAAACTAATGAGAAGAGTTCCCGCTGCTGAGTACCTAATACCTGTCACTTACTATGCCACATACGTTGACTCCAAAACCAAAAGATAGGCACTAATATTATCCAGGTAAGCAAACTGTGACTTAGGTAATTTGCCCAAAGTCACACCTGCAAGTGGTAGGTACCAGGATTTCCCCAGATTAAGTTTAACTAGACAGAATATGTTTGAATTCCTGGATAACTGCAAGGAGCAGAACTTTTCTCCTAAATCTGATTTGCAACTGGATGAAAAATGAATGGTGTTATGCCACTGGAATTTAGGGTTATTTATTACAGCAGTAAGCCTACGTTGACTGGATTAGTACAGAGAAAAGATAGACATACAGTTGACCCTTGAACGACATGGCTTTGAATTGTGTATGGGTCCAGTTATAGGTGGTTTTTTTCTGATAAATACAATAGTGTATTTTCTCTTCCTTATGATTTTCTCAATAACATTTTTGTCTCGAGGTTTCTTTATTGTAAAAATACAGTATACAACACATATAACATACAAAGTATGTGTTAGTTGACTGTTGATGTTGTTGGTAAGGCTTCTGGTCAACAGTAGGTTTTAGTAGTTAAGTTTTTGGGGAGTCAAAAGTTCTATGTGGATTTTCAACTGCACAGTGGCCTCATAAAACCCCATGTTTTTTAAGGGTCTCCTGCACTTGGGCACCAGTACTTAAGGATTCCTTAAAATATAATGGCTCTTTTATTTGCATAAGATGGCATATTTGCCCAAAAGAGAATCATTCTTTAGGTCACTTCCTACCAGTCTTATTTTCTTCTGCATTAGAAGACAGAGAACCTCTGGCCCCCCAAGAACAGGGCTGGGCGTGCTGGTCTGGAATCTGTAGTGCTGACATGAACACACTGCTCATACATTAGGCTGGTTGTGCACCAGCTGAAGAATGCCCGTTCTGAGTGTAACTCAGGTGTAAAATTCAGTGCTTTGCCATTGTTTGCTTGTCTCTTTGGTTTTGATGCTTGCTTATTTGTTTATTTAAAAAATGTTTAATGTTTATGTTTTTGAGAGAAAGCACCAGTGGGGAGGTGTGGTGTGCAGAGAGAGAGAGACACACCCACACAAAATCTAAACAGGCTCCAGGCTCCAAGCTGTCAGCACAGAGCCAAATGCAAGGCTCAAGCCCACAAACCACGCCAGATCACAATCTGAGCTGAAGTCAGACACGTAACTGAGTCACCCAGGTGCCCCCATTTGTTTGGTTTTTAGTGATAATTCTCATGTTGACAACACTGGCCAGCACGGCCATTAGGAAGAAACTTGGGTGTTGGTATAAATACACTATACGTTCCATGATGGTAGAGACCTTGCCTGTCTTGTTTACCATAGCACCCCGGTGTCTAGTCTAATGCCTGGCACATAGTAGGTGCTCAAAACTTGTTGAATGTATGGAAGACTGAATGTTTAAATAAAAGTTCAGGCAAACAAAAATCAGAAGTCCATAGAGCAACCTGGGTTCTTTATGCCAGTGACATATATCATTCAAGGGCCATGTGAAGGAGGAGCCCAATGTTTCCTATGATACTGTGGATGCAGTAGCCAGTTAACAAATGTCTGCCTCCTGGGAAGGCATAGGATGGGCTAACCTCTGTGGGATGCTATTTTTTTTTTAAATCTCCAAGTATGTTGTAAATATGGTCATCCCCAAATCGGTTGTGGTTTCAGTTGTATGAATCACCCGAAAGTCTGTGGGAGTCAGTGGAGCAGACAACCAAAGGATACAACACTTCTCAACATTTACCTCAAATGGATAGGGTTTAAATTCACAAAACTAAGGAAAATCTAGAATCATCCTTTAAAATTCATCCTTGCATAAGAGCAATGGGCAGCCTTTGATTTTCTGGCAGTCATTGGGACAGAATTCAGAAAATATGAACAATCCTTGCATTAGGACAAACAGCAGCTGACCATCATTCAGATTAGAGATTTCCTTCCTGCGAATCAAATATAGCACTTTAATGTTAGCTGAGTACACTGCTGAACATTGGTGCAAACTAAATTTTAAAGAGACGCTGTGTGTAATTAAAGGCATTTATAGAAATATGTCCCCAAAAAACTAAAGTTCACTGCAGAGATAAAAAGAACAGGCTGTCTTTAGTTTGGAGAACATGGCTCCAGTGAATTTAAATATTTATCATATAATTTTTATATCAAAGTCTTAATGAGCTCTAACTTTTATGGTATCACTTTTGGAAACAATAAAAAATACTATATTTTGGACGGCTATTTCTCGGGGAATTCCATCATGGGGCCCCATGTAAATAATAGTTGATTTCATGAAACTTAAAATTTTAAACACCCACCATCAAAGGAGCAAACAGTACAGCTGCGAGTCAGAGATTTTAGACTTTTTCCAAGTTTCTCTACCAAAGTTTCCTCAGAGACACAAAGCCCCCGAAGCAGGTGTTCCTTTCTTGTCCAGTGAATTAAAAACATTTGAGAAAAATCCTCTTTCATAATTCCCCCAAGAACACATGAGGAAAAATTGCTAAGCTTCCATTTTAAATGTTAGGGATTTGGATTGAGTTTGGATGACAGCTTGCACAAAATGCCATAGCTCCAATTCTCTTACGCTGAGGTGGGGGGTGCTGATGTAATAGAAAGAGTGGCTTTGGACAATCGAAAGGCAGGCCTGGGAAGATAATGATACCTGACGTCAGCCAACCAACTACAAAGCTATCTAGGTGGTTGGAGACGAAGTTTGGGCAGTATCTTCCGCAAATTCAGAGTGACCTGAGAATGAGGCAAGTTGTCCACATAGTCTCGCTAAACAACAACATTCACACCTTCTGTACTGTTCTTAAATATCCAATAAATCAAATAAGATTCTGAGTTTAAATTACTTGGGAATCGTCTTTACTCCACATTTCATTTTGAATGTGGTCCATCCTGGGGACCTCGGGTAGATACGCCAGCAGGCTCTACCGTGTGTAACGAACTAACCTAGCAATTACAACCTGTTACAACTTAGCAATTTGCGCAATTATGTGCTTTACATTAAACTAAAAAGTTACATAAGTTCTTTACGATCTCATATAACATCCCACATTCTTCATCTAAGTATGGCTTGCTTATTTTCTTTGAGCAGATAAAGGTTGCTTTGTAAATAGCTATGGTCTTACTTCTATGAGCCATGGTTTTAACTTGTGTAACTTGCATTAATACTGAGTGAGTCCTTCCTCTTAACCCCTATCTGATGACGTAAGAGTCCCTCAGTCCGTGTAACATAAGAATGCTTATAGATTTTAAGGAGGAAAATAAAAGAAAGTTATAGCTTGGGAGCTGTCTGGATATATCATCCCTTTTCACACAGATATTAGAGAACACTGTGAAATTCACACATTCAGAGAATAAAATCAGATGTGGACCTGAATGTGGGAATGGTGGTGTGGGTTTTGTCCGATGCACGTCTATGACATTTTGGCATCACTAGCTCACATACCATTTAACCCTGGGGTGGATAGAATTCAAAGGGATCCAGGAACTTGGATGGGAGAAGTATTTCACTTTTAGTTTCGCCAGTCTCAGGCTGAAATTTAGTATTTTCTTTAATTAAAATGTGGGCTACAAACCACAGTACCTGTGACTTTGTTGCAGGAGAAATCAAGGATATTCTCATATCACACTTCAGGCAGTATGGATTTTTCCGAAATACCTTTAACACTCATCACAACTCAAAATTATGGCATTTATACCTGCTGCTAGTTTGTATTATTTAATAATAAACTATTAGCAAACCACATATCACAACTTTCAAAAATCTGGTTAATGTATTTCAATAAAAGTGGTTTCCTTTGTAGCACTGAGTGCTTTATCTTATGCATTTAAAAGCATCATCTGAGAAATCTATTGGCTTTACCAGGGTGCCAAGAGGCCTATGACTCCAAAAAGGTTAAAAAACCCCAAAACTATACAAAGTATCTAATAACTCAACACGGATTTCAGAGAACATCATTCCTTGCTGCTATCTTTTGAAGCTGAAACAAACTTGACCTTGAAATCAGCACAGTCTCATTGCTGTGAATAGGCAGTTGTGAGGAGAGTCATTTCTTAAAAATTTTGCCTTAGGAACAAAAAAACCTGTAGATTCTAGAGCATCTCTGCCCACATAGCATATAGGTTGCTCTCTTCTAGTGATAAATTTTATCATTGACATATTGCCATCGACACTGACTTGTTCTCACGTATTTCACACTGCTGAAATCCAGGGTATTTTATAAGAGTATTGAATACAATCATTCTATAACTTCAATTTAAAGCACCATAGGAGCACTAAGAAAACCTTTGCTGTATCTTTGCTATCTAAACTATGATGATAATTCCTTATTTTTCGTAAAAGAAGGAAGCATCAATGTACTCCATCAAAGATAGTGCTATTAAGTCACAGTGCTACCGGTCCTATTCATGCTCCTTTGAAATGTTGCAAATCAATTAACATATTTCTAGGAGTGTTAAGAATGTGGCCTCTGAGTTATTATAATCATGAGATAAATCATATGATGACATGATGCCTCATTAGATATGTCTTGATTTAAGCATATTGGATTTTTTGGAAAATCTTCCATGAGGACTCTGGCCAAAGATAAACTTATCAACTGCCAGTCAGTTAAATGAATTTTTAGTCATTGAAAGCTATTGAAAAATTATTGATGCACATACAATTATTCACTTATCACTGCAGCTAAATACTGTTCAAAATCCTCATCTCCATCTCCAAGAGTAAAATAAATGCAATCAGAATTCTGAAACTAATTAAGAGCAGTATATTCTTGCATTACATTGGGATATAATTCACATAAGATACATATTTCATGTACATAGTTAAACCATTATTATCTATCCATCAAAACAGTAGGTATATTACATGTGCTGCTCTAAAATTTGCCTCTGTTTCCTGCTGAATTTGTAAGATTTAGAAACCTGATTATAAATGTAGGCTTCAATTAACTTCAATGCCAGAGGCTTCCTTTGAATTACAAGCTGCAAAACCATCCAACCTGTGTGCAATGATAGAAAACCCAAAATTACTAAACTTGGGAAGAAAACGAACTACAACAATGCAAATAAAATGATTTGCATTGTATACTGCAATGCAAGGAATAAAGAGATAAGAAGCCTTATTAATCACGGTTATCGAATTATTCATTCAAGATCGGGAGCAAAATTTTAGTGACTATTTATATCTGTATTTGCATTAAAGTTTGATAATTTAGTTTAGAGCTATTATTTTCTTCTACGGGTAATATTTTCATTCTTAAATCTAAGAACAGCTTACATGACTCCTTCCTTAGTGAAGACCATTCAATGCCATTCTCTTCACAGCTGAATGTTCGGAGGAAGAGACTCTTTGCTCTAACAACCAAGAAGCAACTGCATGCACACACACGTAAGAGGTTCCACCCAACTTCCTTGGCATATTCCAGATTATTTTCCTCTAAACAGGAAGCTGTTGACAGTTTCCCTGGTATTTTCAGAATACCCTATTTACAAGAAAAGCCCCAACTTTTGTTTCAAAGTATAATGTTATTTCCCCTGGCATGCCTATTGTTTCTAATTATCCATGCTGCAAACAAGATAGAAACGAAATTCCAAACTATTCTAGGCTGATTCAGAATGGGGAACAATTGAAAAAAAAAAAAGAAAAAGAAAAAGAAAAAAAAGAAAAGGCAGCTAGCAACATATTGCAAGGCTATGCTGGAGTCTTTAAACCCAAAACAATGCTGAAGGGAGGATTCCTGGAATTCAATGGGAATATTTGGCTAGGCTGCAAAATCCATATCTCTGAATAATGTCATGTTAGCAAGTGTTGAGCAAGAAAGACGATTATATTTTAACTTACTTCAGAGAACATTAATCCAAATTTAACCAAATTCCAGAGACTCCACACAAAATTAGCAACTAGAAGCCGCTTCACATTTTTCCCCCGGTACAACAATAATTGCTCATGAAGGCAAACTTGTAGGAGGTAAAAGAGATGGGAAAACCACAATAAGCTGGAAAGCATCTAAGTATTGTACAGAAAGCAGACGAATTACCTCACACAAAAGAAGTGCACGATTTAACAGTCCATGCTCTGCAGCCCCTGGGAAGCAGGGGTGCGGCGTGAAGAGCAGCCCCGGCAAGCGGCAGCAGCGGCCAGCATCCACCAGATTCTCACAGGCCTTTGACTGTGTGGACTCAGCCACAGACTCTGCCTCCAGCTGACGTCAAAGTCCCTGTCACATGGCCAGATGAAAGCCAAGAGAGCATTGGTTGTCGTGGCAACCACAGACCGGCTCTGAAATTATTTCAATAGGTCATCTGTCACTGTGGGGTGTGTGTGTGTGTGTACACACACTTTGTACACACACACACGCACCCCACAGTCATCACGGACAGCTCTCGGACAACCTCACCCCCTGAAGTTGTGACTCAGGCTTGCCTACAACTTTCCTCTTTAAGACTTTGGTGTCTGTTCTTGACACTTCCTCGCAGGAAAATGCATGCCACTCTCAAGTTTCACTGGTCCCGTTATCACCAGCACGAAGCATGTGTCTCTCGTTATAGAATAGAAGGAAAGAAACTGAAAAACTCTGGGGGAAGGGGGAGTTTTCTGAGCTAATGAAACCTATTTGTATGCAAAAGGATAAAAACAGAAACTCAAGGGGGATGGGAAGGAAAGAGATCTTAAAAACTGCCTAGGAATCCACATCGCTGTGCTGAGACCACGCTAGTGATGGAAACAAGAACAAGAAACACGGGGTAGCGGCCCAGAGTCAGCTGAGAGAATCTAATGACCCTGATACCAAGAGGCTGGGGGGAAATGGCTGATGAATTCCGAAGTCCTGCATTGTAAACTGTCTATGAGACAATGATGACCAAAGTTTCAAAACAGTACCACTTTCAAACAACCTTACGAGTACCTCGAAAACACTTGTAGACCTTTGCTTTGAGGTCGCCATGCAGGTGCCAAATCCTCTCCACCTAAATGCTCTCCTCCTAAAGGCTATCATCTGAGTCCCTCTGGAGCTCAGCACGGAGTAAATGGGTGAATGTCCCAATGCCAAGTGCAGTGAAAGCCTAGAGTAGCAGAATAAAGAACAATCCTGCACGTTTCCTAAATTCAGCTTCATTTCCTTTAGGACAACCCCGAGTACTTCTAATTCAGCACACGTGCTTGTTTCCTAGTTCATTCTCCCTCTCAATTAACAGGAAACCAATTAAATGGAATGAAATGAAGCCCACAGGAAGGGTCTCTGAAAAATACATATAGAACATGTGTACTCATTCAAAGGGCAAAAGGGTTAAAAGGCCGGGGAAAAGAGATTGCTCTCAAAACCCGAAGGACCTTTTCATGCTAGTGTTATCAGGATTTCTATTCTGGCTCTTAAGAAGGGGGGAGGGATAGCTCGGGGGTGCTACAAAATATAAACGGAAGCTAAGCCAGGTGAGATTACATTTGTGCCACTCTAAAAAGATGAAATTTCTTCAAAGTCAGAAATTGCTTCTTGTTGAACAATAAGACTCCTATCCAAACCGTGGCTGTAAAATCCTCCTATTCCATCTTTTTCTCCTTTTACTTCTGTCCCAGCACCAACTGGGAGAAAAGATTTGTATTTGAAAAGTTATTTTCCTGATGCTATTAACTATAGCAGTGCAGGAGTAAAATCAAGCTGCAATGCCACAACGATTTCAGAGTTATGACAGAAGAGAATTTACCTGTTCACACGAGAACAATAGGTTCGTTGAATCCCATGTTCATTTAAATAGGTCGAGATGGCTCACCAGGGGCAGATTGCAGCCACAATTCACAATTGTATAACGTGTTCCAGTTATAGTTCTGGGTTTCTGTTCAGAAATGCACATCCCAGGCATGAGTGGAATGGGAAGAGAGGAGAGAAAGCATGTCCTTCTAGACCTCGAAGGCCTCCTGTCCTCTGAGCTGCCTGCTGTAACACCTCTGACTCCAGATCCACCCGCGGCTGCCTGATCAGCTGTCTTCCTCTTTCTGTAGCTTGAGCATCTGAGAAAACTGCAGTACCAAGCTCTGCCAATAGGTGATGTCCTCTGAAACAAGAAGTTCTTGGTGATGAAAATTCCTAAAACCCAGGGCTTTAACTCGAAATTCAGCAAAAACTAACACCCTTCCATGTTGAATTTTCCATCGTTTTTCAGACCAAGTATACTTTATACTGACTTGGGCTTAAACTCATTATAAGTGAAAATAATCAGTGGACTGACCTTCAAAATGAAAAGTGTTTACTTCCAAAATGCTATCACTTTTTCCCTTTGCAAACTACCTAGGAGTAAGAGATTCTTCTTAACAGCTGAAGAAGCTACCAGTCACCTGCAGGGCTGAAATCACAATGATTGATCTCTCTGGAGCTCAGGTTTCTATCAATTTGGCTAATTATTATCCAAATGCAGTTGAAAATATCATGGGACATACAGATGAGGGTTTTTCCAATCCCAGCCCACCACACTGGAGGAGTATGTGTCGTTTAGTTTTTAAATTGACAACTCTTTTTTTTTTAGGTGAAAATGATTCACTGAATTTAAAAATACCCACTCAAAAACAGTTCTGCACCATAGTTTTCACTTGCTGTAGGAATGCCAAGGCTGCCTATTATTAGTCTGACCACTTTGCCAGAAATAACTGATAAACACCAAACAGGGAGTCTGACTTGGGTTCATACACCTGAATTAATAGGGGCTTTGGGTCATGAATGGACAGCTCTAATCAGCCTTTCCAGGTAAAAATGTTCCTATCTCCCCATCTTAACATTAGTGGGAAGGCCATGGACCTATTTTTGGAGACACTGGGTTCAAATCTCATCTGGACAAGTTATTTAAGTCCTCTGATTCTCAGTGCCTATACCCTAAGGTTGTTGTGAAGGTTATGAAGTTAATATATTCCAAAATTCTGACTCCCGGCCATAGGGTAGATGGCTTAATGTGTATGTCATTTCTGGTTTTATCTTTCTTTCTTTCCTTTTTAAAAAAATTTTTTAACATTTACTTATGGGGCACCTGGGTGGCTCAGTCGGTTAAGCGTCCAGCTTCGGCTCAGGTCATGATCTCACGATTCGTAGGTTAGAGCCCCACATGGGGCTCTGTGCTGACTGCTAGCTCAGAGCCTGGAGCCTGTTTCAGATTCTGTGTCTCCCTCTCTCTCTCTGACCCTCCCCTGCTTGTGATGCCTCTCTCTGTCTCTCAAAAATAAATAAAAAACAGAAAAAAAATTTTTAACATTTATTTATTTTTGAGAGAGAGAGAGATACAGCATGAGTAGGGGAGGGGTGGAGAGAAAGGGAGACACAGAATCTAAAGCAGGCTCCAGGCTCTGAGCTGTCAGCACAGAGCCTGATGCAGGGCTTGAACTCATAGATCACAAGATCATGACCTGAGCCAAAGTCGGATGCTCAGCTGACTGGGCCACCCAGGCACCACAATATTTCTGACTCTGATAAGTCTATAGAAGACTTTTGGGGAAAGGAGAGACTCTTAGTCATCTCTACAACTCTATGGTTAGCACAGGGCACAGAACATAATGCTCAATAAATGTTGAGTGTCTCTATTATTGGGAAATCACTGCTGAGCAATAGAAAGAAATGGTTCCTTTGTCTTCTTCCTAACAGAGGAGAGCCTCCCCTACACCCCCCAAAAAGGCAATATAAGGAAAAATGAAAATGTAGACTTATCACATTTTCTAACAATGAAAGGGTTCAAATAAATTTACCAAGTAAATCAAACTTATCTCTACTAAATCATGAGATAAGTTATATGCTGATGTATTTTATGGCTATTGCTGTTGATGTTGAATAATCTTTTCTATAACTGACACTAATTGAGCACTTAATACATGTAAAGCATTGTTCTAATTGCTGTCAAGATATTAAATCATTTACTATAATAACCCTATAAGGCAGGTACAATTCTTTTCCAGATTTCACAGCTGATGAACCTCAAGTAATTGGCCTATGTAGCGCATGCGAGAGACTGGCTTCATGAATTCTGAGAAATAATTTACATGTGATGCATTTTTAGAAAGCATTGAATTACTGCTTATGTTCATTTTATACTTTAGGATTGTTTTTATTTTTAATTTCTTATGAGGGAGAGAAGGCCAACTTAATCTTTTCTGCATCTGGGAACTCTAATGATCTCAATCTAGCTTTGGCTTAAGGAGTAATATCGAATCAGGAAGATGTGAACCAAGGAAAATGGGCAAAGTAAAATAGTGAAAATATCCCAACTAAAACTGTGCCCAGATTACCATAGTCTTCACTGAACCAACTGTTTGGATTGCACAGGCCTGGAGCTTCTGGTGCTTCACTGTGGTGAAGCCTCGTGTGTTCAAACCAATATTCTCACTGAGATAATGCTGAGAGCTAGATTTAAAAAAACAGTGGTTGGAAGGCATCAAAGAGTAGCAAAGGCAGAAAAATCTGTAAGTCCCAAGATCTTAGATGAAAGGAAAATATATTGATGTAAGCCAAACATTCTCTACTTTATCTGCTGCTTTTCTCCTGAAATTATTTGATAAGTGGGGTGGGGCTCTGGCATTCTCAGAGACTAGAGACACAAAAATTAGAGTACAAATATTCAAAAGCATCCAGGAATTTGGGGGTTGAGTCCTGGCTTAAAAAAAAAAAAAGGTATCATAAAGAAGCGATACTAAGTTTCTAAACTGTTTTCCTCTTGAAGGATTTGCCAATTCCTAAATGACGGTAGGCACTAGAATAAGAAGGAAAGCCTAAAACTGCAGCAAAGAGCATAAGAACAGAAAGGGAGAGGTTAGCAGTCTTCTAGTCCTAGGGAAACAAAAATTGGAGTTTAAGATCCTCCAAGAAGTTGGAGCTGGTAAGCGCCCTAAGTTTTCAGGTCTCATAACTCCAGGGCAATGCCACAGAAATCATGGAAGACAGGAAATAGGTGTGCCCTCAGAAAACCCAGGATCTTTCCTAGAATTATTACAATGCCTAGTTGTATCAAGGTAATTTGTCTATATTCTAACTATCTTCTGGAAAAAATTAACCCTCTCTAAAGAAAAATGAAATCATAAGGAAACTTTACCATTTTTCATACACCAATTCCAATTTAATATAAAACTATTTTAAAAATTAAAAATATTTAAATATTTAAATATAAAAACATTAAAAAATTAAAAAATTAAAAAAGTTTAAAATAAAAAAAATTTTCAAAAACTATTAATAATGCCAAGAGATAGGTCTAAATCCAAGAGGACAAAAGAGAGAGAGAGATCCATTGTGAGTCATCTTTTGTAGTTATCAGACAGGGATTTAAACATAACTGTAAGTAGAGGTGCCTCAGTAGCTCAGTTGGCTAAGCATCTGACTCTTGATCTGGGCTCAGGTCATGATCTTGCAGTCATGGGATCAAGGCGCAACATGGAGCCTGCTTAAGGTTCCTTCTCTCTCTCTCTCTCTCGCTCTCTCTCTCTCTCTTCCTCAGCCCCTTCCCCCTACTCTCTCTCTTTCTTAAAAAAAATTAAAAATAAGTTGAAAATAAGTAATATTTTCAAGAAAATGAATGGCAAGATGGATAATTCCACCTGTAAAAAAAGTCTATGAAAAAGGAACTATTGAAATTTAAGAACTGAAAAATTCGATAACTGAAATTAAGAACACAATAGATTAGAGAAGAGAGGGGAGCCTGGGTGGCTCAGTTGGTCAAGAGTCTGACTCTGATCTTGGCTCATGTCACGATCTCGAGGTTCCTGGGATTGAGCTCTGCCTCTGGCTCTGCACTGAGCGTGGAGCCTGCTTGGGATTCTTTCTCCTTCTCTCTCTGCCCCTCCCCCACTTATGCATCCTTTCTCTCTCTCTCTCTCTTTCAAAATAAATAAATGAAAAAGTAAAAGCAAAAAAGAATAGAGAAGATATACCAAAAGAGAAAAATAGTGAAATGAAAGGTAGATTAGCAGGCAATATCTAGAGAGAAGTATAAGAAGAAAAGAAGAATGGAAAATACAGAAAACAATGTAATAGACATTTGGGACATGATGAAAGAAAGGCTAATGTGTATATTTGGGAGAGGAGAGAGAAATAGGACAAAAGCAATATTTGAAGAGAAGTGGCTGAGAAATTTCCAAAATTTATAAAACAACAGATTTAAGAAGCCCTTTATATCCCAAGCAGGATTAACTACAAAGAAAATTACACGTAGACACATTGTGACTAATCTGCCGAACACTAAAGACAAAGACAATATCTTAAAAGCAATGAGACTATAAAGTCATATTAAGTCTAAATTTTGAGAGAGAGAAAGAGAGAGAGAGAGAGAGAGAGAGAGAGAAAAAGAGAGAATGGGGGAGGGGCAAAGAGAGAGACACACACAGAATTTGAAGCAGGCTCTAGTCTCTGAGCTGTCAGCACAGAGCCCAATGCAGGGCTTGAACCTGTGAACTGCAAGATCATGAGCTGAGCCAAAGTCAGACGCTCAATCTACTGAACCACCCAGGCGCCCCATAAAGTCATATTAACTCTAAATTTACAACAGAAGACTTTTTAACAGTAAAACTCAACAATAAGACAAACAATCCAATTGGAAAATTAGCAAAAGACAGATATTTCCCCAAAGAATATATACAGATGACAAATAAACACATGAAAAGATTTTCTAACATTATTAACCATTAGGGAAATGCAAGTTAAGAAAAACCATAATGAGATATCACAACACACCTATCAAAATGACTAAAATAAAAAATAGTGACCATATCGAATGTTAGCAAGGATGCAGAGAAACTGAATCACTTACACATTGCTGGTGAGATTGTAACATGATACAGCCGCTATGGTAAATAGTTTGGCAGTTTTTCAAAAATATTATACATGCAACCAGCATATGACTCAGCACTGTACTCCTCTTATTTCAGAGAAATGAAGACTTATGTTAACATAGCAGCTTGTGGGGTGCCTGGGTGGCTCTGTCAGTTAAGCATCCAACTTGGGTTCAGGTCATGATCTCACGGTTCGTGGATTCGAGCCCCGCATCAGGCTCTGTGCTGACAGCTAGCTCAGAGCCTGGAGCCTGCTTCCGGTTCTGTGTCTCCTTCTCTCTCTCTGACCCTCTCCTGCTCATGCTGTCTTTCTCTCTCTCTAAAATACATAAAAACATTAAAAAATTTAAAAAAACATAGCAGCTTGTACACAAAAGTCTATAGCTTTGTAATGGCCACTAATTTGAAACAATTCAGATGCTTTCAACAGGTGAATGGTAAACAACTTTTAGTGTATCCATACCTGGGAAATACTGTTCAGTAATAAAATGGAACAAACTACTACTACCCAAGAAAGCCTGCATAAATATCCAGAGAATTTTCCTGAGTGAAAAAACTAATCTCAAAAGGTCACAAACTATATGATCCATTTATATACCATTAGTGATATGGCAAAATTATAGGAACAGATTTGTGGTTTCCAGAGAGTAAAGTGGCGGCGGGTGAGAGAGAAGTACTTATGTTGTTAAGGTACAACGTGAGGGATCCCTGTGGTGATGAACCCTTCTGCATCTTCACAACTTCTGTATCAATGTCAGTGTCCTGGTGATAATATTGTTCTACAGTTTAACAAATGTTACCTTTCAGTGAAAGTGGGTAAAAGATATTTGGATTCTCTCTGCATTGTTACTTACAACTGCATGTGAATCTACACCTATCTCAAAATAAAAATTTAATTTAAAAAATTTTAAATAAAGATAACATAAAATATTTTCAGTCAAAAACTGATGGAGTTTTTTTTTTTTTTTTTCAAAAGAATTACACTAAATTTCTAAAGAGTTATTTAGGCAGAAGAAAATAATCTCAGATGGAAAGACAGAGATACAGAAGGGAAAATATATACATAAATCTAAATGAATACTGATTTTATAAAATCATGGCTGCTGGGGCTTAAAATATGTGTAGATTCAAAATATAGGGCAACATTAGCAGAAAAGGTAAGAAAGGATGGATAGAATTGAGATGTTCTAAGATTCTGGTATTCTGATAAAAGCACTAATTAATAAGTCTCTAATAAGGTAAGGGCACACAGTGTAATCCTTGTATCTACTAAAAGACTAACAAAAGAATGAATAGCTAATAAATTAATAAATCAGGAAACTCATTTTTAAAATTTCTTGATTCCCAAAAGAAGCAAGAAAGGAGGGGAAAAAAGAAAGAAAATGATAGGATAAATAGTAACATCAAATATTTAATCTCAAACATGTCAATATTTACCAAAATACTGAAACTGATTAAATATTGTAATTAAAAGACATCAGATTGTATTAATAAGCAAATTCTAACCTTACTGGATACAAGAAATGGGAAGTGATATCCAAACTACTAAACAAAAGCTAGTGTAGCAATGTTACTATCAAGAAATAGTAGTTGAGGGGCGCCTGGGTGGCTCAGTCGGTTAAGTGTCTGGCTTTGGCTCAGGTCATGATCCCACCGTTCGTGGGTTCGAGCCCCGCATCGGGCTCTGTGCTGACAGCTCAGAGCCTGGAGCCTGCTTCTGATTCTGTGTCTCCTTCTCTCTCTGAGCCCCTCCTGCTCGTGCTGTCTCTCTCTCTCGCTCAATGATAAATTAAAAAAACCATAAAAAAGGAAAAAAATAGAAAAGTAGTTGATAGGATTATAAGCAAGAAATACTTCTAGAGGGGTGCCTGGGGGGCTCAGTCAGTTAAGTGTCAGACTCTTGATTTGGGCTCAGGTCATGATCTCACAGTTTGTGAGTTTGAGCCCTGTGTCGGGCTCCCTGCCGTCAGTGCAGAGCCTGCTTGGGATCCTGTCTCTCTCCTTCTCTCCCTTCACCTCCTTCACACTCTCTTAAAATAAATAAACTTAAAAAAAAAAGAAATACTACTAAAGATATAAAGGAATACTTCATAATTCTCTTTTTAAAATATGCATATGCACCTAATAAATAGCACCAAGATAAATAGGAAAAAAAATCATAGTCATAGTATTGATTTAACATAACTTTCCCAATAACCCATAGAACAAATAGAAATTAAAAAGGTAGAGATATAGAATATTTCAGTTACAAAATTAACCAACTTGGCTTAATTAACATATGAAGAATAATCTCAATTACAGAATACACATGTTTTCTCAAATGTATTTAACAATATTGACTACATGCTGGACCATAGGAGTGTCTCAACACATTGTAAATGATCAAAATCAGAGTACACTCTTTGTGCACAATGAGCACAACTAACAATCAGTATTAAAAAGACAAATAGAAAACCTTTAAATGGAAACTAAGCCATACATTTCTAAGGGACCCATGGATTAAACAGATTACACTGCAATTTAGAAATATTTTGAACAAAATACAATGCATCAAAACTCGCATGCACCTAAAGCACTATTTAATGAAAATATGTATATATGTTAAAATACACACACACACACACACACACACACAAAGTTCTCTTTTAGAATGACATTTTGAGGAGCTCCATGGACCTGTTCTCCAGTATAACAAGCATAACTAGTAACAAATACTTTAAAATATCATCAAGTCTCTGAAAATCTAACTTCAGGTATATAGCCAATGAGGAAACACTTATTTAAGAAAAAATACTAAAACTTCATAAGAACACTGAGAGTCTCTGGCACTGGAGTCATGATCCTCCCTAACCCCTTAGCTCAGTTTGATGGAAGCTAAATGCTAGGAAGGTGTGAGCAGTAAGACTGGGTTCCTTCTCCCCTCAGCTCTCAGTCAGAGGGTATACTGCCTCACTGCGAAAGGCAGGCCATCAGCGTTTCTCCTGAGCTGGTGGTAAGGTCCTGGTGAGTACAGCCAAGATGTCGGGGCCCCCTTCATCTGCCTAGTCCCCGCTAACAGAGCAAACAGGTTCTGCTCCAGGTACAATAGGTAGAAAATGCTGGGGCCTTATTGTTCTCACCACAGCTCACTTGTAGGACAGAGATTCTATGTCAGAGGCAGTCTGAGGAGGCTGGAGGCTACCGCCGTAATCCAGTGCCCAGAGCAGTTACTCAGAGCTTTGTTCAGAGAGGCAGTCCATCAGAACAGAGAGCTCTGATCTTCCCAAAGGAAATGACTACTTGAAATAGTGTGGGGAAGTTCAAGTTTAAGGGTGCCCTTGAAAACAATGGAGATTTGGGCGGCAAAAATTCATAGGAGGCTGACACAGGAGCAAAAGCTACGCTGCAGCCCAGCTAGTTTACCAGAGAGACCAGGAAGAGGGAGCTAAAAAGAGCCCTCCTGGGGTCAGAACAAACCTCAAAGACCTCAAAGGGTCTCATAGGGCCTCAAAAACCCTTTGATGAACGTAACTGGATAAGATTTGGAGCAATTTATGCCCCAGGGCATTGTGAAAAATAGTAGCTCAATCAGCAAAAAATTAGTGAAGCCTAGTATCTGAGTGTGATACCAAATGTGGTGGATGGAATAGCAGAGATCAGGGAAAGAGGCAAAGAGAGTAACACTACCACTAGTCTTCCCAGTGTGACTGGGCAGTTACTGAAACTGTGATACAAATAGCACCTTTGTATTGTGCTTTATGGTTTACTTTAATGATTCTATCCATTTGACCCCAAATTAATACAAGCATTTAATTTTTTAGAAGGCTGAATATCCACAATCTACGTCTCTACCACAAGTAGTGGGGGGAAAGAGCAAAGGAAAACAACAAAGGTAAAAGGAAGGAAATTAAAAAAGAGCAGAAATTAATTAAATTGAAAACAATGTACACTAAAGAACAAAAGCCATAATTGATTCTTTAAACAAATAGAATTAATAAGCACCTAGAAGAACCAGCAAGAAAAAAAAATCACCAATCTGTAATTTAAAAAAGGGCATCATTACAGATCCTACAGATGTTAAGTCGTATTCAGTTTCACAGGTTCTTAGAATAGAAGATATCTTAGGAGTCCTCCAGTCCTATCTTCCTTCCAGTGGAGAAATCTGCTCTATACTATGTCTGAGAAATAGTAAGCACCTGCTGCTTGAATACCTCCCAGACATAATTAGCTCTCCACTACAAAATGTCAAGACATCTATCGTGAAAATGTTCCAACTGTTCTCTCTTATGATGAACCAAATGTATCCTTCCCATCAGGCTCATGTTTTGCTCCTTGATGCTACAAAGAGTAAGTTGAATGCTTTGGTTCACATGATGGCCCTTTAGAGATCTAAAAGAGCAGCTATTCTGTCTGTAGCTGCTAGTTGTCCTTCAATAACCATTTTCTCCTCCATAGAAATAGGATCCTTAGGTGGGAAATAGCTGCCCAGAATAAAGACATTTTCCAGCCTCCCTTGGAGCTCTGTGGCTTTGTGATTAAGGACTGGCCAATTAGATGTTAATAGATGTCATGTGTAGCTTCCAGGACCTTCCATACAACCAAATGAGCAAACAAACTTGTGTCAGCCCTTAGACTCTTCTTGACTCCATTCACCATCCTACTGCTTGGAAGCATGGATGTGATGGCCACCACAGTGGACTGTGGGGAAGTGGGCTATTCACTCACCCTAGAGGTGGACGGTAGAGATGTGAGCTGGCAGAAGCCTGGAACCTGAAGCCTTCATGGAGAAAAGCTGCCATTCTTGGAGTCCTGTACTTCCCTCTGGACGTGTGTGTGTGTGTGTGTGTGTGTGTGTGTCTGTGTGTGTGTGTCTAAGTGTCTGAGGACAGAGACAGAGAAAGACAGAGAGGGAAAGGGAAAGTTCTTATTTAAGGCACACTTTGTGCATATTAAACCTATTCCCAACTGTTAAGAGTTTCTACCATCAAAATTTGGGAACTTTATGAGGCACCTGGCCGGTTCAGTCAGTGTACCCTGTGACTCTTGATCTCCGGGGTTGTGAGTTCGAGCCCCACATTAGGTGCTTAATGAACATTTTTTTTTTAAGTTGAGAACAATGTGCAAGTGAAATGCCACATGTTAAATAAGCTTATGGAATTTCATGAAATTCCTGGAATCCTTAGAGAAGAAAATAAGTTGTAATACATCTAAAAGCATTGCAGAATAAATGCTATATAACAGCTCTTCATTTCTCCTAATAATTAAACTAGTACCCCTTAGTTATAATATTCATTAAAGTCTCCTTAATGTCTTTCTGGACACTGAGAAATCACAAAGGAGCAAAGAGACAACAAAATCATTCAATGAATAAAAATGGCCTCTCCTTTCACCCTGCCTACCTTTTCATAGACTGAATGAGAGAAATAAATTCTTTTCTCAAAGAGAGAGAATTTCTCACAGGAAACTAAGGATTTTGTTTTACAGAAAAATTGTCCACAAATCATCTCTTTATATTTAATTTCCCATACAGAAAAAGAGCTGCAAAATGCCACTTTCCCATCAGCAACATTTAGTACATTTAAAGCAAATATTGTAATAAGATCTTGGGTTTTGCCTTTTTGGAAAGATCGCTTTAGAACCGTAACCCTTCCTTTGCTATCAGACGGACACTGTCACACATTTATAAATGACAAATCATCAAGGACTCTATTATTTCCTACTTTTAAGGGATAAGGAAATAAACCCCCAAAGAGTGAAGAGTCTAGAGGGTTTTGTGGTGGCTGTGTACAGTGTGCAGTTCCTATAAACAAGAAGGGAAGCAATCCTGAAATTCATCTTCAGCCCAAAGTCATATATTTTGTTGAGTTTTTGTGCAAAATGTTGGCACCAAGGACCCTTGCTGTGTTAGAATGGGGTTGGGTACACTCAAATTTAAATGCAGGCTTCCCAAATATGACTTTTTATCCCTGTGACTTTGGACAGTGTACTTGACCTCTCGGAGCCTTGATTTTATTATCTGTGTAATGGAAATACTAACAAGCACCTTGCAAGGTGGTTATAAAGAACGATGTTCAAATTAGTAAGGCATCTGCTACAGTTAAGGAGACAGAGCGAATGTTCACAATTAATAATTAACAAATGTGCTAATTAAGGTCCAGTTTACCCTGTTAATGCTTTCTGAAAAACAAACTTACTTAAAATGTGATTTTCTGTTTTCATTGAATTCCTTAGAGAGCATTTTATAACAGTTCTTAATATCAGCAGAACTCTGAATTTATATTTCCATAGCCTATAAGTCCATTTAATAGCATTTATTACAGTTAAAGCCACAGCACAGAATCCAATTTAGCTTATTAAATTATTTATTCCTTATAAAAAGGGAAAATAGGGCATTAGTTTATTAGTTGGCTGATATCAGCTTCTTTTCTAAAAAAGCTACCCCTAAAAAAGCACACACCATGTACTCCAAGAACTGTAAATCTATAGGTTTTTTTAATACAAAAAATTTTTCCATAGTAACCCTTACACAGATTTATATAAAACAAATGTTCTAATACTGTAAAAGTGTTGAATCTTGCCTTAATAAAATCAAATGTACATAAATCTTAGTGTAGCAAAATAATCAATTAGAATATTTAAATCATAACTATTTCCTTTGGTGCATATAAAATGCCATACAATTATAGGAAAAAAAAGATTGATTACTTTTCAGAAAAACATTTGACTAAAGGAGGCAGCTGTCTTCTTGACTATTGTTGTAATAATCAGATTACTTATTTCACTTACTGTGTTTGGGCAACGTGACAGATTAATGCCCTCCTCTTACTCCCCCAATACCCACCCCCAGGTGTCTCTCTTCTAATCCCAGGAGCCTGTGAGTATGTTATCTTACATACTGAAGGTTGCCAATCAGCTGACCTTAAAATAGGAAGATATTCTGGGTTATCTGATGAGCCCAATATAATCACAAGAGTTCTTAAAAATGGAAGAGAGAGACAGAAAGATGGCAGCCTGAAAAGGTTTTGGCCCAATGTTGCTGGCTCTGAAGACGGAGAAAGGGGCCATGAGCCAAATGTGCAGGCAGCCTTTAGAAGCCGGGAAAGGAAAGGAAATTGCTATGATCTCAATGTTTGTGTCCCCTTAAAATCCATTTGTCTAGAAGCTAACCCCCAATGTGATGGTATTAGGAGGTGGTGCCTCTGGGAAGTGATAGGGTCATGAGGATAAAGTCCTTACAAAGAGGGTCTGGAGAGCCTTGTCGCCCCTTCTACCATGTAAAGATATAGCAAGAAGTTAGCAATGTTGGAAAGAGCCCTCACATGACCATTCTGGCACTCTGATATTTGACTTCCAGCATCCATAAGTGTGAGAAATAAATATCTGTCATTTATAAGCCACCCACTTTATGATTTTTTTTTAAATTTATTTTAGACTGAGAATACGAGCAGGGGAGAGGGGTAGAGGGAGAGAGGGAGAATCTTAAGCAGGCTCCACACTCAGCATGGAGCCCAACACGGGGCTCAACGCCATGACTCTGGGATCATGACCTGAGCTGAAACCAAGAGTCCAACATTCGACTGAATTGCCCAGGTGTCCTGATATTTTTGTTATAGCATCCCAAATGAACTACAATAGAAGTGGATCCTATCCATCCTGTCCTAGAGCCTCCACAAAGGATCACAACTCTGTCTATATCTTGAGTGTACTCCAGTGAGACCCATTTCAGATTTCTGACCTTCAGAACTGTTAAGTGATAAATCTGTATTCTTTTAAGATTGGGATAATTTATTATAGCAGGAATAGGGAACTAAGACAGGCAAGAAATGTGTGCTGAGTACGTCTTCCAAGCAAGACTTTATGGAGGAGATAAATGATGAGCTCTTCAAGGAGCTAATAGGAAAGAAAAGGGGAAAGAGCAAATACCCCAGGAGAAGCACAACAAAGTGCCATATGGCCTCAGGGGAGGGACATGTCCCTCCCAGTTGGGAGCAAAGCCACTGCTAGAAAATTTGTAGCAGTGTCTTTCCAGCAGCTTTCCCAGAAGGCAAAAGCCTGCTGTAGTTGAACTTTGGTCATTCCATCAAGTCCTCTGATTCTGGAAATTCTATCTACAAAAAGACTTGCAAGAACAATATTTTCAAGAGCTGGCCTGAATGTGGCTCAGGTCAGAGAACACGCTGAATGGCAAGCAAGAAAAGAAACCAAGGGACCACACTGCTCTCTCACTACCATCTCCAGTTAAGATCTGACCCAGCATCACAGGAGAGGGTACGTTCTCAGACTGGCTGGAATGAGACGGCTCATATCCAAAGCTCTCCTGGGTGTCTGTCCTATCAAACCTGCCTTGACGTTGTCTTAGTTCCTTGTACTCTTATCCGTGGGAAGCCACAACAGTCTTCATTATGGTACCAACCAAATAATCAAAATGTTAGGTTCTCTCTGAAGAGGCACAGTGACCACTAAAAGGGCACTGGGTGGAGACTCAAGGGCTACCCAAATCCCAGCCCCTCACCACTACCACCAAAACAGTCTAGGAGTCAAACTCATCACCAAAGCTTTGAGGGCTTTGACTTTTTTACATGTAAAATGAGATGTTCTGTTATTGAGTTTCTTATAATGTTAAGCCGCCAATATCCCTGGAGTTCAGCCATGATATCAGCAACCTCATCAAGGAGAAGCAATGGCCCACAGTGCCCAGATGCACTTGTGCCAGGGCTGGAGGGAATCCAAACATTTCTGGAGCAACAAGACTTCACACTGGCCTTTTCTCCAAACCATTTTTATAAGGGATTTCACCATGAAATCCTCCACTGCCAGTAGAAATTGATGAAGCAGGGATGGGAGAAGCAATGGCCATGGGGAGAGGGAGGGGGTGGTGGTTACCTTGCCAAATGGGGAGAATCACAAGTCAAGATGAAAGGAAAGTTACTGACAAGGCGATCTGCTTGGGAATGAATAACAGTGGGCGTTCTAAAAGAATGATGAGAGGCTTGGACTCAGAGTCACACAACAAGAGTCCCTGGGTATAGCCTTTGAGCTCCCCAGGGCATCTCTAGTTCCCTGATGTTACCCTACAGGTCCCAGGAGCCATTTCAGCATCATATCAGTAACTCCGCTTTTTGCTGAGCCAACCGGAGTGGGTATTCCATCATCTGAAAGCAAATGAGCTCTAATACAAACACAATTAGCACATCTTTGTCCTTCACTGAGTTAATGCCATTGATTCCTCAAAACTGAAAAAGACCTTGGGGATTTAATCTAGCTCAGTTCGTTCATTCATTCATTCATTTAAAAATCTTCAGTGAGTGCTCTCTGTGTGTCAGGCACTGTGCTAGGCTGGACAAATATAGCAGTGAATAAGAAAGACACCGACCTTGGCCTCGTGGAGTTTACAGTTATGAAGAATTACAACATTTAATAAATAATAAGTGATGCAGAAGGAGAGCTACCTGGTGCTAGCCCAGGAGGACCTAACACAGCCTGAAATTTCATAGAAAAGCTCCCTGAGAACATGACGCAGGAGTGAAGAAGAAAGAGAGGAGGGAGACGGTTGAGGAGTTGTGAGACATGAGAAAGCAGTGAGTTTGAAAGCTTGGGGCTGGGCGGTAGCCTGGCACGTTAGAGGAGCTGCAAAGAGGCCCGGATGGCAGAATGCGGAGAGGGGTGACAGCACACTGTGGGGTGTATGGAGGGCTTCGAAAGCCAACGCAGCAAGGCAACGGAGCCACACACAGCTAGTAGGTGGCAGATAGGAGCCTAAGTCGTCTAAGCACTAATATAAAGACCAACTAACATTTTAAAGCAATGTTCTTTGAAAATATCTTTTCTGGGTCTAAAGGGAACACATGCTGATTATGGAAGAAACTCATCTTCTGTTGGCCCCAAGACCACTGTTGAAATGGCCCCTAAGTGTGCACAGTACACACCTTGCATGACGTGCAGCATCACATGATGAACCTGGGAAAATCCATTCTCCCCAGACACTGGACATCTTTAGAAAGACTTAAATTATCGGATTTGTCCAGACTGTGCCATAAAAAAAGCCTCAGGACTAGGGTTCATGGTGAAAATCTGTCCATTACACAAAGCACCCCATGCCCTTCCCTATATGTCAGCTGCTTGCCCATTTTTACTGCATAAATCTGTAGACTTGAAGATAACCTGGTGATTATACCCAGAAAAGTGTCCCTAAAAAATGATATCCACACATCTCATTTCTTCATGGCTTTGTCTCCAGGAAATTTTTAGACATTTCTAGACATCTAGAAGATAGTGTTTCTATCCCCTGACCACAGAAGCGATTTAGGATGCCTCTGCCTCTCCCCGCCCTCCTGGTCAAACCCAAACTGAGCGTTTATGTAAGGATTCATGCAGCAGTATAGAAGCGCCCTGTTCTTCCTCCCGGGAAGGTGCCCTGCAAGTCTAATGGAACCAGCGTCCCCACCCCCACCCCAGTTGGTGTGGCAAGCAGACAAGCCCTGGGAAGCTTGGGGAGCAGATAAAGCACTTGATTAAGATGCCATCCTCTTCACAGTTAATTGGCAGATCATTTTAGGAGTTCATGCCTTAGAATTTGTTCTTTCCTGATTGTCATTTTGTTTCCCTGCCACCCATTACAAGAGTCTCTTTGCCTGTCCTAGCGGTTCCCAACCCAATAATAATTATGGTTTCAGTCTCTTGCCTTGAGTTTCTGACAGCATAAATAATGCAGGTGCACAGAAATAAAGTGTAGCTATGCTGGCTTTTGCTTCCTTAGCCAATCAGCTACCCCTCCCCCAATAAAAGTAAAGAGACTGAATTGATAGATGCATTTTACCATCCAGCTGCCAAGAGGGCATTGCCAACAATGAAGATTTCAGAATAATAACCCTAAAGAGAGGAGGTTCAGAACGTCCCATTCACTGTGGCCGCCGGGCCTCCTGAAAGAGGCATTGTTCCCAGCAGGTCAGGTGGAAGGCCCCTCCCGTGAATGCCGCATTCTGAGGAAACGCAAAGCCATCCATTTTTTTTTTTTAAACCATCTGACACCAGAAATTTCTAACGTGATTTGGTTCTTAGGGAGCAATACTATATACCCTCACAGGTGTGGAATAATCAGGCAACTAAGAACAGTGATTTCTCTGAAAACAGCTGCAGAAAGGATAAAGATACAAGTCGTCCCTTTTAAATCTGTGCCATGGAGACCCCAGTTCAATGTTTGCATTCTGAGTGCAGGGGGAGGGCTGTGAAATCCGGCTTTCCAGCTGCTGGAAGGAGGAGGGGCCCTGATATGAGGGTGTTGCCCGGTGCCAGAAACATAGTTTTTAAAGTGCCCAAGTTTAAAAAGGATAGAATGCGACACAGTGAAATGCTCAAAATAAAATATCCACCCATTCCATTGCCCCGCACAAGCCCTTTCCCCCATGTTTTCTTCTAACCTTTAATTTGACAAAGAAAAAAATAAACATAGTTAGGACTTTTGGGGCTTGTTTTACACTTGTCACTGTGCTGAGTATTTCATGTGAATTACCTCATTTGATCTTCACAATGGCTGCATGAGGTAAGGATCATTATTACGAACTAGGGAAAACTCAGTCTTAGGAGAGTGGCCATCATTTGTCTAAGATGCCTGACCTAATTTGTGGAGTTAGACAGTTCATGCAGGAGCTGGCACTCAAAATCCAGAAGCCAAAGGTTTTCAAAGCCAAAGGTTTTCCCTCTTTTCCCACTCAATGTGGGTTAATGAATACCTTCTACAAGCCTTCAAAGTTTCCATATACATCCTTTTCAGTTGCTATGCAAATGCCAATAAACGGATACAGAAGGTATCAGTCCCATTTTGGGGTGCTGGGTGGCTCAGTCGGTTAAGCACCTGACTTTGGCTCAGGTCATGATCTCATGGTTCATGAGTTCAAGCCCCGCATTGGGCTCTGTGCTGACATCTGGGAGCCTGGAGCCTGCTTCGGATTCTGAATCTCCCTCTCTCTTTGCCCCTCCCCTGTTCACATTCTGTCTCTATCAAAAATAAATATGCATTAAAAGAAATTAAAAGAAATTAAATCAGTCCCATTTAAAACCTCCTTTGACATACCTTAGTTTCTGTTTTTCTAATTAAACCTTTACTGATATAATTAGTTAAAAAGTGAATGAGAAATCCGTTTCTGATGACTGGAGTCATACTCAACCCAAACAAAGCCCATAAAATGCAGTCTAATTGTTTTTATGAACCTTGTGAGGATATAAAAATGTCCTTTGATATTCTGCATTTATGTAGAGTTCAAAAGTTTTCTGATGACAAATGGTACCTCCTCACAGAATGCCAGAATCTTTCTGGCAAGTAGTTACAGTTTTAGGAAATTAAAAAGATGGTGAGCATGTAAAATATGAAAAAAAGTTTCCTGACGTTAGCAGGACCATTAAATTTTCTACTCAATCAAAGAGAAGAAAAAGAGAGCTTAGAACTGGCTGAAAAGCTAGGTCATGAAACTCCTGTTTAAAAAACTATAGTTCTGGGACGCCTAGGTGGCTTAGTTGGTTAAGCTTCCGACTTTGACTCAGGTCATGATCTTGTACTTCGTGAGTTTGAGCCCCATGTCAGGCTCTGTGCTGACACCTCAAAGCCTGGAGGCTGTTTTGAAGTCGGTGTCTCCCTCTCTCTCTGCCCCTCCTCCCCAAATAAATAAACATTAAAAAAATTTTTTAAACTGCCATTCTACAAGGCACCCACATGAAAGACAAGAAGAATCCTTCAACATTCTTCCTTCAAGTCTAAGTTCCCACATATAAGACCTCATCATTGGCAAATATCAGTCCAACCAACATCCTGAGTTTGGGCCACCTTATAATTTCAAGGGCTCTTTAGGACAAAGGTATTAACAATATTTGTGACAAATTCACATAAGACTTTGAGCAGATACAAATGTAAAGACGACACGTTTGCAGGCTTCTTAAGGTCAATGGCATGGAAAAAAACATTTCTAGAAAGAAGGAACCAATGGATGTTTACAGGTCTGATAGGTTCTCAAAATACTAGAAAATTTAGACTGTACTCTGAATGTGCTGTTCTTTAACTGGAGGTTAAGAGCAGAATGCAAGAAAGCCTTCGAGAGGAGCCATAAAATTCTCTGAATGCGGTGGAAGAGGACAACCACCCACTGGTAGAACTGTTGAAATAATTATATAGGGCAATGCCAATGGAGTCAACTAAGAAAGAAAATTCTGGAAAGATCCCTCAGTCTGCCTTCCAAAATCCTAGGAAGAAAATTAAATGTAGCAGCTTACATATTGATCTACATAGGGCGAGTTTGCCTTGCAAATTTTTATTTCCCTTTGATCAGCTGTCAAAAGAAACAATGTAAATCCTACAATTATCTTGAACAAAATGTCATTTAATTGTCATGAAACGTCTATAGTCAGTCAATTGTTTCTTTGTTCTGATCTCAAAAATAAGGGAAGAAAAAATACCTTCCATAAGTAGAGCACAGAACCTATGCTCTATTCTAACTGTGATCCTGGCCTCCTCCCAGCCTCGATAGAGAAGCTGGAATATGTTATTATTACTGGCAGTGTTTATTACGCATAAGTGCCAACTTCTCTATCTATTGAGCCCTCTTTCCACTGGCCTTTTGTACCGTGGTCCTGATGGGACCCAAGGCTGTGTCCATGAAGGAAACATTCCTATTGCTATTCTTACAGGGTGCCAACAGCTTCCAAATTACAAAGAAAACCACCATACTAGGGTACAAATATGCACAGATCCTGTTTTTCCTTAATAACCCACTAGAGATTTATCCTCTGGCTTTATATAAATCATTACTTCTTTTTTTTTTCTGGCTGAACCACTATTCCTACCATCTCTTCAGACAGTGAGTTCATTAAATTCACTACTCTCCTTCATCAATAAGACCAGATGAACAGGGTAAAGAATTGAGTAGCCACTATTTGTCCAGCAGTGTGGACATCTTTTATATTAACTTTTACTTAATGCTGGCATGTTGTGAGTCGAAAGTCTTATCCCCTCTTACAGATGACAAAAACAGAAGGTGATCAACTTGATGCAAGCAGTAGAAGTAGAAGGAGATGAACCTGACATTTGGACCCAGACCTGTTTGACCTGAAAATCTAAGCTCTTCTGAGTGTGTCACACTACGGTAGTCAGACTGGACAGAGGTCATTATCATTCCACACAAACTAATAATAACCCACATGACACTGAAGAGAACTCCGTATGTTCTTAACTACTGGCATCATTTCATAGTGAACTTTGCTTCTTTAGCATGATAGGGAATCTTTTCCAAGAGGCAATTATATTGGCATCATTTTCCCTCCTCTCCCTTCTTCGGGAAGTGTCTCCGTGTGACTACGCCCGCCCGCAGATCCAGCCTGCAGAACTTGATAGTCACACCCTACCCTGCAGCGATCCCTCCAGGTTTGGAGGTCACACTGTCCGTCAAGAGCACTTCCCAAAAGGCAAGCCTCGGATCACTTTCTCCATCTGTCCTCACCTCTGAGCAGAAGGCTGGGTCATCCAATTAACTCAGCACTCGGTAAGGGTGCTCCTCTACCTCCAGTGTGCACAGGACAGCGTGCCAGGGTTTCTGTCTGGAGGGCTTGTCCTTGAGGATCGACTAGTCACTTTACTGACACAAGAACAGCCTGAGGGCTACGAAAGTGTGGCAACATCTATAAAGACACAGAGGGGCAGCCCCAACAGAAGGAAGATTCTTGAGTAATCTCGTTGGATCTGGGCCACCAAAGAATGTGGATAAATGGAGAGTAATGTGATCCTTAGGATGCATCCCCCCCCACCCCCATGCCTGCAATAGCTCAAGAAAGAAGTTAAGGGTCATTCTAAACTGGATCTAAATCATGCTCAGGTCCCCAAGTTAAGTCAGATTCCCTCAAACCTCCGGAACTAAGTGACAGGTTCTCCTATGGGAGGATAATGTGCCAAGTCATTAATTTCAGTCCTGTCCTTGTTATGACTTCACACCTCTGTTTTTAAAAAGTAGGTGGGGACACCTGGGTGGCTCAGTCAGTTTAGCATCCAACTCTTGATTTTGGCGCAGGTCATGATCTTATGGTTCATGGGTTTGAGCCCTGCATCAGGCTCTATGCTGCTTGGGATTCTCTGTCTCTTTCTCTCTGCCCCTTGATGGCGCGCTCGCTCTCGCTCGCTTGCTCGCGCTCTCTCTCTCTCTCTCTCTATCTTAAAACAAAACAAAAAAACAGTAAGCAGAGTCTAAGTTCCCTTGACTGAGAGCAAGGATCTGCAAACCTTCTGTAAAGAGCCAGATAGTAAATATTTTAGGCTTTGCAGGTCTATCTTTGCTCAAGTATTTAACTCTGCTGTTAACAGCAAAAAAGCAGCCCTAGACAATAAATAATGAGCATAGCTGTGTTCCAATAAAACTTTATTTAAAAATTAAATAGGAGGCAGGCTGGATTTAGCCACAGGTCACAGATTTCTGACTCCTGACTTAGAAGATTTAGATCTCAAGGCTAAAAGATATTAACTAAAGACTCTCTCCCTTATGGTTTTTTGTTTCTAGAAATTTAAGCTTATAGAACTCAGAGGAGAGAAGAGAGTTGAGAACCTTTGGAAGGCAGAGAAAAATCACTGAATTACAATAATAAAATATTGCCAAGGTTTATGGGGTTGTATAAATAGCTGGGACCAGCCCCCTATTGTGGTATCCAGAATAATTGGGGATATGGTAGGACCCCAAAGAGAAATGCCTTCATAGTCTACCCAATAAGGCTGAACCCTGGGAATCAGGTTTTTATCTTTGGTAAAAAGAACAACAAACGAATAAACAAAAAACCCCAATAAACAAAAAAACAACAAAGAAACAAATAAAACACTTCAGGAGACTATAGGAATTTCAGGAATGAGCATTTCAGCTCTGCAAAGACTTCTTGGATTTTCCCAGGATTCCTAGGTTGGAGCGTTAACAATGTATCTGGATGAAGAAAGGTCAAGTAAAACTGAGATGAAAATCATATTTAATTAGATTTTTCATCATGTGTAGTGTAAAATCATCTGCTACATGCCAAATAGAGCAAATTACTTCAGATAGAAGCTTGCTCTTAATTCTTTCAGGGAAAAAGAGAGAGAGAGAAAGAGAGAGAGAGAAGGGGAGAAAGACAAGAGATCGAGAGAGAGATGAATATGGATGTAGATGCTTTGGAATCTTTAGATAGATTGAATTTTAACCATAAAGTAAGTAAAAGCATAACGCAGGATGGCTCAGTAGTATAATTCCCTTTCAACTACTATCTACTATTCATAAAAACACTAATTGGCAAACAAACTTTCACAGCCTGAGGAGGGTATTTGTTTAACAGCTGAGCAGATACTGGGACACCCCATAAATCACTTCGCCTCAGCTTCAAAAAAGCACTCTTGTGCATAGTCATTGCTGAAATATTCACAGAGAAATTTCAAGACAATGTAGCTGTTCTTTTGATGTATAAACAGCTATCCAAGAAATAGATTAAAGCTTAGTTCACTACTCGGTTAGTGTATTAGTGTAGTTCTAAGAGTACCTGATACTCTTAGAAACTACTATCCAGTCTACAGTTTCCCACAGCTGCTGTAACAATATTATCACAAACTTGGTGACACAGAACAACAGACATTCATTCTCTTACAGTTCTGAAGGCTACAAGAGTAAAATATAGATTTCTGGGACAAAAAGCTCTCTCTGAAAGATCGAGGGGAGAGTGTCTGTTCTTTGATGCTCGCAGCTTCTGGAAGCTGTCAGCTTCTTTGGCTTCTGTCAGCTTCTTCTATCACTAAAGTCCATGCCTCTGTGTCACCTTGCCTTCTCTTCTGTCTGTGTCAGATCCCCCTCTGCCCCTCACTGATAAGGACACTCATGATTGCAGTTAGGACCCACCCAGATAATCGGGATAAAATCTCATCTCAAGATCCTTAACTTAATCATACCTGCAAACACCCTTTACCATATCTGGTGGTTCTGGGAGTGAGGACCTGATACTCTTAGAAGCTACAACCCAATCTACTATAACTACCCAGTCTAACTAGTCCCAGAACCAGAGTAGTTAAGATTAATACTTAAGATTATGGCTTCTGCCTTGTTTCTGTGATCAGGTGGATCTGTGACACCCTCCAACAGCTTAAGAATTTCCCAAAGATACAGATAGATAGATATCCATAGATCATCAGCACCTTGTGCGCCTCCAAGGACCCACGCTGCATTTGGTGGGAAAGGCGTGTCCCGGAATTGAGCAATACAGTGGCTCCAAGTATTACATCAGATTGAAACGGTTTTATGTCTGACCCAAATACCCAGAGCTGAGCTGAGAAAGGAAGGATTCCCTTGAAATCAGCCTCTGTGACCAAGAATATACCCCCCAATCACCCTCTTTCTCATAATAACACACTGTCAACCGCTAAATTTTTCCTTTTGTTCTTAAACAAATTACATCTTCTACTTCAACCACCTTGTAGTCACAACTTGAGATTTAGTTCTGTAGCACTCTCAAAATGAGCACAATTTATTTCCAAAAAGGAGATTTTATGATTTCTCTCTCTTTTTTAAATGTCTATTTATTTTTGAGAAAGAAGGCATGCACACACAAGAAGGGGAGGGGCAAAGAGGGGGCGGGGGGACAGAGGATCCCAAGCAAGTTCTGTGCTGACAGCAAAGAGCCTGATGCAGGGCTCAAACTCATGAACCCTGAGATCATGACCTGAGCTAAAGTCAGACACTTAACCAACTGAGCCACCCAGGCGCCCCTTATGAATTTTCGGAGTGAGCACTGTGACAGGTGCTGAGAATGCACAATGCAGGTGGAGGAGACAAAAATAATAAGTAGATGATTTCAATATAACATAGTGATTGAGAACTAACTCCACCTTCCACCACCGCCACTCTGGGCCAAGCCACCTCAGACCACTTCTCCCCCTGATATTTGCGATGTCTCCTAACAGGCCTCTACTTGTGCACCTGCCCCATGTGATGACCTGAATGCTTGTCTAGTCCCTCACTCCACCCAAACCGGTGTGTTGAATCCCTGCCCCCTAATGTGATGGCGGCAGGAGGTGGGCTCTTCAGGAGGTGCTTAGGCTGAGATGAGCATGAGAGGAGAGCCCTCATGAAGGCATCGGTGCCCTTAGAAGAGTCTCAGGGATGCTTGCTCCCCGCCTCCACTCTCCATAGCAGCCAGATAAGTCAGCAGGCCACAGCCTGGAAAAGGACCCTCGCCAGATCCTAGCTGTGTTGTCACTCTGATCTCAGACCTCCAGCCTCCAGAAATAAGAAATCAATTCCTAGTGTTCCTAAGCCATCCAGCCAGGCTCTGGCACTTGGTTACAGCAGCCGGAATGGACTAAGACACTCCATCTGGTCTATTCTCTGCAACACAGCCAAAACAATCCTGTGAAAACCCAAGTCAGACCAAGTCATGTCCTCTGCACAGAACCTACCAGGGACTTCCCATCTCACTTGGAGTAAAAGTCAGAATCTTTGCAAGCCTCCCAGGACTCTGCCGATCTGCTAGCGCCAGCCCCACCCCCACCCCCCCACCCCCAGCATCTCCTCTGTCTGACCTTGGCTGCTTCCTCTCCTCCTAAGCTAAATCCAAAGCATAGTCCTTCCTCAGGGCTTCTGTCTTGACTGTTCCCTCTGTGCCATGAACTCTCTCCCCCGAATCTGCAGGACTCACCCTCTTACCTCCTTCGGCTGCTCACTCAAGCATCATTCTCAGCGATGCTTTCTCTGACTGCTGAATTAAAAATGGCAATGTATTCCCTGGTACAACCTAAGATCTTTCTCTCCTTTGTTTCTCCCATAACATTTATAATTATCTAATTTATTACATTTCTTATTCATTTTTTAAAGTGGTGTATTTTTCCTATGTACAATGTAAGTTTCCTGAGGGCTGGGATTATTGATGGTTTTGTTCACAGTCTATTTTGTAGACCCGCTATCTAGAAAGCTGACACCGAGTCAATGATGAACACATATTTGTTGGATGGAAGGGTGATGAATGGATGTATGGATGGGAGGATGGACAGATGGACAGATGGGCGGATGAATGGGGGGATGTGTACACAAAGCATTATGGGAGTGAAAAACAAGGACACATGGCCTAGCTGGAGGTGATGGGCTTTAGGAAGGCAAATACCCCACTCACCTGGTCACACTCTTCATGGGTTAATTAGACAATGATTATGTCTCTTTTCCACTTTTATTCTTCCTGACAGTTTTAAGTATTAATTCTAATATTTCCAAAAGCTGTTTTTCTAGCTAGTATTGTCGTTGCATAAAAGGTCAGCCTATTGGGTCTCATATTTTAATAAATGAAAAATGAGTAAGTCATGAAGAGCCCAACAACTCCTCTAATATTTTGAGAGAAGATAACTTAAAGGAATTTACAGGGAGTCTTTATGTATGGCACAAGATTTTCATGGTCACTATCCATTTTATTCCATACTGTTATAAAGACTCCATTATTGTTTAAAGGTCTGGTTTTTATACTGTTAACCTATGTTAGTTACATCCTGTAACATTTTGTCTATTTCTGGCATTAACTATTTGTTGTAAGAGCTTTCCTGTGTATGATTCAGCAAACAAATCATTTGGTCCTTCTTTAGCTCGGTGGTCATATTCACCTAAGCTTTCCATAAAACATTTTTTAATTAAAGAAGCAATTTAATTGTTGAAGATATATCATTCCCAGTGCACGCGCACACAGGTGTACACAGACACATATGGTACAAAGCAGTTCTTTACGTTCGGATTACGTTCGGAATTATTGAAACAGAATCTAGCAAATACTCTAGGCTGAAACATATTGACAGCATACATGCTTTTACAGCCTACACAATAAACATCCCGCACTGCGGCATCTGTTCTGATCCTTGCTTCTTCAGACATCCTGCAGTGTTTTCTACTGCTATTCCAATAGTATTCGCTGACCCAAAAACGGTATTTTGTTTGCCACTATATATTCTTTTCATGTATTATTTCAACCATTTTTTAATGTTTTGTTTTTGACACAGAGAGAGACAGAGCATGAGAGGGGGAGGGGCAGAGAGAGGGACACAGAATCTGAAGCAGGCTCCAGGCTCTGAGCTGTCAGCACAGAGTCAGACATGGGGATCAAACCCACGAATGTGAGATCATGACCTGAGCCAAAGTCAGAGGCTTAAGTGACTGAGCCACCCAGGCGCCCCAATATTTCAACCATTTTTAACAGCATCAGGAAGAGCAAGTATTTACTCAGTCATATGTGGCTTTTTTTTTTTTACAAGTAAGTAAAAAATCTTAAAAGAGGCTTTTAAATATTTATCCGTAAATTTGGCAAACATTTAAAGTATTATTGAGGGGCGCCTGGCTGGCTCAGTCAGTAGAGCATGTGACTCTTCCTCTCAGGGTTGTAAGTTCAAGCCCTATGTTGGGTGTAAAGATTCCTTTAAAAAAACCATTTTTCTTTAAATAAAGTACTGGGGCACCTGGATGGCTGTCAGTTAAGTGTCCAACTTCAGCTCATGTCATATTCTTACGGCTCATGGGTTCAAGCCCCATATGGAGCTCTGTGCTGACAGCTTGGAGCCCGCTTTGGATTCTGTGTCTCCCTGTCTCTCTGCCCCAGCCCCGTCCCGTTCATGCTGTGTCTCTCTCTTTCAAAAATAAATAAACATAAAAAAATAAATAAAGTACTGTTGAGAATCACATGTCTCTACCCACTGCTGATGGGAGGTTGGTAAACTGTAGAGGTTTGTTTTCATTTTCTAGATGTTTAGTTTTTAAGTGAATAATTAATCATGGTAACTTCCTAATGTCCTTGAGCTTATATTACAAGATACAGTGGATACTTGGGTGACATTCATCATCAAGAACAGTGAAGGTAAATCACTTTGCAAACATGTTTTGGGAACTTGCTAGCTGGGCGGAGACTGCCGTTTTCAGTATCATATAAGGTGACAACGAGCACACACTGTCAGTAACAAGGACATCGGCTCAGCAGTTTACTGGGCTTGGCGTGTGCTCGGGTCACTAGCATGACCTCCGCTGATTATTTCCTGGCAAGAAGCATGTTGGAAGTTGCTTGTCCACTCTGTCAGAGGAAGGAAGACAAGGAAATCTAGAAGTTAAATAAGGGGCAACATAAAGCAATGTGCTCAAAGGGACAACAATCCAGGGAGTCGCCTGCCCCTTTGAGATGGGCAGCCCCTCTTCCCTCAGGAGACCACACGGGGACTATGTGACGCGGGGCTGCCTGACATGCAGCCTGACAGAATGTGCTAGGCCCAGTCCATATTTAAAATGTTGGTAAAGCTTAATTTTTTTCCTTTTTCACTTCTTTTTTATTTTTTAGAAAAAATACCTAACTAATTTTCTTTTTGCAAACAATAGATTATCTTGTGTA
Organism: Suricata suricatta; assembly: GCF_006229205.1. Classification (NCBI taxonomy): domain Eukaryota; kingdom Metazoa; phylum Chordata; class Mammalia; order Carnivora; family Herpestidae; genus Suricata; species Suricata suricatta. The sequence goes on from NC_043714.1 coordinate 44,792,229, forward strand.
CTCTCTGGAGTATAGCGGGCCACTGATTGTAGAGGCCACTGTCTAGTGGAAAGAGTCCTAGCCTTAGAGGGAAATTCCTCATATGACTGCCAAGAGAATGATCTGTAAACTGAAAAGCTGTGGCAATGAATTAAATGACGTTTACTGTTCAGGAAGATCTATTTACCTGTCACTTAAATTATCTTAACCTAAGTCCATTGCCTTTTTGTGTACTCACTCTCAAATTAATCGCTAATACCCTAGAGAATCAGAATTATAATAACCTGATAGCTTAAAGTTGCAAAGGATATCTGAAACCCTGAGTAGATCATTGCTTTGTAGCCTTTTCCATGAACCCTGAGAACCACCTTCTGAAGTCACAGGCCACACCCCCCAGCCAGACTTCTTCTTTTCTGCCCCAGGAGTCAGGCCTTACTGAGCCCTAAGCACATTGCCATACATTCCTTCCAACCTCATCTAGAATATTGCAGATCTAGATGACCACCCATGGTTCACATGGGCTCCGTTCCCATCACTTCAGCCTGAACCCACAGGAACCCTAGTCCCGGTCAAGAAGTCCACATTTCCCATGACTCCAGAGGCATAAAGATTCTCACAAAGCAGTCATGATTCTTAGAGTGTCTCTTTTATTAGCAACAATGGAAACCTTCTCCTTTACATCTGCCAGTACAGTCCTCTTGAACAAACCGGGTCTGCCTCTGGGCTTTGCCAGGGCTGTCTCATCAGTGCAGCTCTCCATATCAAAGAGGAAAGAACGGATGTGGGGAGGTTCCTACGCGTCAGACTTCTCTGTCTGGTCTGCATTTGAAGGTTGGTTAAATCTCATTTACATGCACTCCACCCTCAATAACAAAGAAATGCAAATCCTCCTTTCTCCACCCTTTCCAGCAGAAACACTCCTCTTTTCTCTTTCTTTCCCTCTCTCAAGGCGCATAAACCCACAGGCCTCCTATGGGGTCTCTAATAGACTGATCCTTCTGTCTAAGGCAGGGAGTTCTGACCCGTACAAGTGACTTAACTTCTTCCTCGCCCATCAAAAGTACATGACACTTTAATCTCTTTATCTTGATTTCTACAATAATTTTTTTTTGAGAGAGAAGACAGAGAGAGAGAGAGAGAGAGAGAGAGAGAGAGAACACACCTGTGCAAGTGGAGGAGGCTCACAGGGAGAGGGACAGAGAGAGGGAGAGGGAAAGGGGGAGGGAGAGGGAAAGGGGGAGGGAGAGGGAAAGGGGGAGGGAGAGAGAGAGAGAGAGAGAGAGAGAGAGGGAGAGAGAGAGAGAGAGAGAGAGAGAGAGAGAGAGAGAGAGAGAATCCCAAGCAGACTCCACATTTTCAGTGCAAAGGCAGACGTGGGACTCAATCCTATGAACTGTGAGATCATGACTTGAGCCAAAATCAAGAGTCAGACGCCTAACCAACTGAGCTACTCAGGCACCCCACCACAATAATTGCTTTTATTGTTTCCCAATACATAGGAAGATTTGACAATCAGAAACAATTTCTTTTTTCTAATGGCAGTAAAATGTTAGAATCCATACATGGGTGACCAAGTCTATTGATTGTATGGTTCTTTTTACAGTAAAAATGAAATCTAACATAGCCCCCAAAGACCTAGGCTGCCCCAGGTAGCAATTGCATCAAACCTGAAATATGAGAAATAGGTTATGTTTATTGTTTTAAAGGAACACCTGACTCCAGGGGCCTACTCAACAACAGACATGTTTGAGGTTAATGAGGATTTTTCCTTATATAAACAATGAAAACTCCAACATAAATATTGTGGGTTTTGACCTCCAGATTCCTGGTAGACAACTGTGTGCCTGTCACCCCTGAGAAACTGGTCAAGGCCAGAGGTCTGAACACACAGGGTCTCATCATTTACCTGCCAGGCCTGAAATGACCAGGCCAGCCCATATCTGTCCTGCAGAGGTATGTCTTTCACTGTTGTTTAGAAAAGTGCCCACCTTAGCAAACTATTGATTTTCAGCCACTCCCCTCAACCCAAGTCTGCATCAGGAGGGATTACAAGGTTCATGGCAGCTTGCTCTTAAGATTCTTCCTGCATTATAGCTTCCCCTTGCACTCTGGAAACCTGCATGGGCCTCAGTTTCCCCATATGTCAGATGAAGGAGTCAGACTAGCCAAGTGCAGCTCAGATTTTAATGCAAGCACAAATGCCCTGGGGATCTTGTTGAATTGCAGGCTCGAATTCAGTAGGTTTGGGATGGGGTCTAAAATTCTGCATTTCCAGCAAGGTCTCGGGGGACGTGAATGCTGTTGTCAGGGCATGGGCCCACTCTGAGTAGCAGGGAGTAAGATGACTTGTACAGAAACCTCCTGTGCAGCACCTTTTTCCTATTCAAAATGGTGCGAAAAGGTTAAGCAACAAATGTTGCATCATAATACAGAATAGCTAAGTATCTAAAGACTGAAGTCTCTTATCCTTAACCCAGTTCAGCAGGCTGTCTATAATCTGCTTTGGCCAGGACTGTTAACAGTTTAGTTTAACAAAGCACATAGGACCTCAAATGTCTACACATTTCTTCACCTTTTCCCCCTCATGAATAATGAAGATGAAATTGTTTTGGGTTTTTTGGGGTTTTTTTTTTTAGAATGCTGTTAGCTCAGGTAAATTCAACAATGAACCCCCAATTCAGACATCTTGAGGCTGAACTGTTATCTACACTGGAGAGGAAGGGGTTGGGAGGGGGTACTTAAAGATGGTGAGTATCCCAATTTAAAATAAAATTCATAATTCCCAAAGAGTGAGGAAAATCGTCCCCCTTCTCTTATCTTACGTTTTGGACTGAAAGGAATAGTTAGTAGAAGAGAAAAGCAACTGATCTGAATGAATCTGGTAGCGATAAAGCTGGCATTCAGCTTTCTTTGGTGAATAAGAGACTGACTTCTGTGACTTGCGAGGACTTACAGGAAGTTAACCACCTAGAGCAGATGACCATTGTTTGTGGTAACCCCAGGGAAAGTAAGTCAGCTCTTCCCTCCATAACTGGCAAGGAAGAGGTAGAAAGGGACATGACTGGTGTCTTCGGGGCAGGGTGGGGGGTGGATTTGTAAATCCTGTAATGGTACCCATGGTCCACATGCTCAGAACTGGCTGGAGGAAATACAGGGAACATGGAACTGAGGAAAGATGGTGAACAAGTGTACGCCAGAGGCATTAATCACCACATGGACGTCTCCGCTTCCTCTAGAGTCCACCTGTCTGATGTGTGAGGACATGCCAGCGCCTCCCTGAGAGGACTAGTGTCACCCAGCTGCCCAGGAAGAGCCTGCAGGCTTAACATGCCCAGAGCCGGAGCTAATGAGAGCCAGACTTCAACTTCTGCTGGAAACATCTTTCCCACCAGCAGCTAGGCTTTTTCCTTGCTCAGCACACACACCAGGTGTGGTCAGGCCACTGCCAGGCCTTCAGTTTCCTGGTTTCCAGGTTCCTCCATCCTCTCCTTATCCCAACCGGAACTCCATACTAGCCCTGCTTTAGGTACTGATCTGCTCAAAAACCCATTTTAAAGCTTTCCCCAGCCTTCTGGACCAGCTGACTAATGCAATAAAGGGATCCACACTGATGGGTAGCATTTATAATAGCATTATCCCTGCTAGGAATAGCTTCCATTTGAACAAGGTCTTTGAACAGTGGGACAATGCCTTACCCCCAAATAGTGACTCAGATGATATAATACCATGAACACGTAGATGGGTAAAATGATGAGGAAAACGAATTGAAGACACTTTATCTACTCATCCTCCCTGGAGGACTAGGTTGATATCGGCCCAGTTTCTGGCCAAGTTAAACTGTACCCAGGGTTTTGAGACAGTGCTACTTTTCAATGTGGCTGGTTTTATCACTTCCATCTGTTGTTGACTGGAGAGGGTTAGAGGTGAGGGACTGCAGGAGAAAGTGCTGGTCAAAGCATCTGGAGGCCTGAGTCCTGAGCTTGTCTCTGCTTCTCATGAGCTGTGAGATCTTGACAAGTCACCTCATTTCCCACTAGTTCTGTGATCTTGCACAAGTCACCTGTCTTCTGACTAGCCATGAGATCTTGATCAAGTGACCTCATTTCTCACTAGCCAGGACATCTTCCCAGGAACAAAGCTGTGCTACACAAGGAGGAGACTGAAGAGTTGGTGAACAGCTACTTGTCTGCCACCCAGAGTCTCCTAAACTGAACACACCTGGTGACAAAGATGACAAATTATGGAATGAGACTGACTGAACACTGGTAAGGCAGAATCACAGCAAGCATTAGGCCTTGCTACCCAAAGGCTGGCATCACCTGGGAGTCTACAAAGGACCCCTGGTGTTCATAAAATGCATGGTGAGAGCCAAACTGCACTACTAACTGGATGCCAGGATCACATAGAAGGTCTCATACAAAGATATGGAATTCAGCCTGAAAATAATAAATCCATGGATATAATATAAACATTATTTATCCAATGTCGAACTGCATTCTACACTAAAAGGAGGAGGCCGAGCTATGGCTCATGGAAGATTCTCTTTCTATTTGAAGAGCAAAGATGAATACAGTCAAATACAATAAGGGGATTAAGACCCAGTGGATTTAACCTATTTCCCTCTTGGCCCAGGACACAGCAGTCATTCTTTTCCACTGTTACTATCACTAATCAGACAGTGGCCCAGTTTCACAGCACATGGGCTTTTAGAAACACAAATGAAAAGATATGCAAATTGTGTTCAGTTTTCAGAGGGAAGTTCAATGAAATAAGTCAAAATATCTGAACCTACACCTATTTCTGCTTCTGAGCAGTACTTACAGGGTGATTTACTTATTTTCCTGGGCATTGGTGCCTTCACTGGCAAATGTGGAAACTGGCCTGTGGCCATAGTTTGCAAACTGTGTCCTGGGGAACCCCTTGGAGACTCAAGTGGGGACAAATCAATGGAAATTAGTCCTCATATCCAACTTCACTGTTGTCTGTCTGATGTGCCACACTTCAGGGTAAAATTTTGTTTAAATAAAGGTTTCTTTGGCTAAACAACATTTGAAAACCCCCACATTTCATGATTAGTCGCATGACTAGAACAATCTCTGTCAAAGCCTCCATTCATCCAACAGTAAGACAATTTTCCATCTCTAAATTTTAAATTACCATTAAGAAAGCAAAATTAGGTTGGCCCAATCCCTTAATTCTCTGTATGTGTCTTTCAGGAAGTATTTAAGTCTTAAAGTTAGTCTCAGTCGTGTAGAAGAATACACAATGAAATCCTTCATGGCCTGAAGAGAAGAATCTTGGCAGACTCTAAATAATTATTAGCTAAATTGAATTTTTATATATTAAACATAGAGAACCTAATCTCAAAAATCTCTAATAAATTTAATTTTTAGTGTGACCTCTACAGTTGTTTTCAAGCCCAGCACCTGCTATTGTCAACCATGCTTCTTTGGTAGGGTTCAGGAATCCTTCCTCTTGTGAGGGAACTCTCCATTGCCAACTTCTTCACTGAGATGTGCTCTTAAAACACCCCAATGCAACAATAATCTTATTTTCCCATTAGGATTAATACCTGCTTTCATTCATGGTTGCTACTCTTCCTGTGATCTTGAACTGCATGCCCTATGTCTTTGGTTGATGCCATTCCTGAGCTATAAACCCACCAAGAACAAAACAGAGCCCTCTCAGTATCTAGCATGGATCTTTGCATACAATAGATACCCAATAAATAACTAACCACTAGTGTAAGACACATGTGACAAAAACCAATAGGTGTAAATCAAACTACTTAATTCTATTACTTACTAATATTTGGATATCTGTGCAAGTCAATCATATCTTGTTATATAAACAAAATGTGCCTAGGAACTCCCCAAGTAGGAACTTTTGCTCCAACTTTCAGCAGTAAAAATTACTTCTTACTTTTTTTTTTTTTTTTTTAACCTGGACACAATCATTGGCACTGGGGCTCCCATTGGTGTTCACCCCCTCTCATTACTGATAGGCATCACCATTCTCTTCCACAGACAAAGCACTGAGATTACAAATATAAATCTTGGTCCCTTAGCCAGCCCTCCAACCTTACCTGCAAAAATACCCAAAATAACCAAGTCCAGAAAGATCACTGTGGATCTTCATCGAAACCCTGATCCCTGCCACCAGAGTATACAACTGGCCCTTGTCTGGGTTATGATGGTCTCTCAAACCAGTGATGGAAACTTCATTGGAATGTCAAGTGAGCTGGCAAAGGCGGCAAATGTTTTATGAGCTGGCAAATGTCTCAGAACTGAAACATATCCTCTGTTGTCATTCTGTTTGCTGCTCTGTCTCTTTTCTGTTCACATGAAGATCTTGAGGCAGGAATCATGTCTATCTTGTTCAGTCTTAGGTGCTCAGGTCCTAGCACAATGCCTAGCATATGGTAATTGTTGAATGACTGGATGGATAAAAGGCATACAAAGTCATTTGGTGAGCCATTATTAGTATGGTATGTAGCCATTTTTGTTGTGACAAGAATCTGATTCTCTAATAGAGTTGGAAAAAGGGAATATACTTCAAGTACATATAGCTTTCTCTGTCGTTAGTATTTAAAAGTTGTTTTCCCTAAAAGTAACATTTTTAAGAAACAGGAAGGATTCTGGAGAAGTTCACACTAAATGATCTAGGGTAAGATCAGTCTACTCCAGATATTTGTAAGCCAAGTCAACCCTCATTCATTCACTGAGATCAAAATCTGACAGAGTAATATTTGGTGCTTCATTCAAGTGTCCTTGGATGGACCACTGACTTATTTTGTCAATGTGTACATTTTATTTGAAGAGCATTATTTCATGGCACTTTTATAGGTTAGAGTACATGGGTAATATTGGAGTTCAATGTAATAACTAATGCTCACAACAAGATTCCCAAGTTAAAAAGCAAAGCATATTCTAGGCCCTCTCCCCAAGGCAGGGAAATACTTAATTTTTTTTTTTAATCCAGAAAATGGTTTAGCACTTACATGGTTATGTTTTAGCTACCTGTTCACCAGGCTGTTGGGTAACACCTCCTTCTACATCGATGCTGGTAAATATAGAATACCATAGTAACAGTGAGAACTTTATGCAAAGATGCCTTTACTGAGCACCAGCCAAAGGTCTGGTGATATTGAAGTGAGTAAGATAAGGCCCGTACCTCCAAAGAGCTCACAGTCCAATGCTGAGGCAAGCTGTTTGTTGGGCAACTAGAATTCTGTGCCAGGTCTGTGGTGACCAGAGGGATGGAGGCAGTGTTGTCAGCATCCAGGAGGGAGAGTGTAATGAAGTCTGTGTGGGAAGGGTTTCTCAGAAGGAGTAGTGTTCACACAATGAGAGATCACTTCATGAGCATTAGAATGGCCACTAACGAATGCTGGCGAGGATGTGGAGAAAAGGGAACCCTTGCCCACTGTTGGTGGGATTGTCAACTGGTATAGCCATGTTGGAACTCTATGGAAGATTCTCAAAAAATTAAAAACAGAATTATCATATAATCCAGCGATTTCATTTCTGGAACTATATGCAAATAAATTATATTATATGTATATATAATGGGATATTATTCAGTCATAAAAAATAAAGGAATTCTGCCACTTGTGACAATATGGATGGAACTGGAGGGCACTATGCTAAGTGAAATAAGTCACATGTAGAAAGACAAATACGATATAATCTCACTTATATGTGGAATCTAAAAACCAAATAAAGCCAGCCAAGAAATCCAAATTCACAGAAAAAGAGATCAGACTTGTGGTTTCCAGATGCAGAAGTGGGAGGAAGGGGATTCGGAGGAACGGGGTCAAAAGGTGCAGACTTCCAGTTAGGAGACAGGTGAGTATGGAGTACTAGGACGGTGATGTACGGCACGGTGACAGCTCTAACACACAGGAGAGTTGTTAAGAAAGTAAATCTTAAGCGATCTCATCACACACATTTTTTTTTCATTTTTTTCCTTCTCTTTTTATTGTATCAGCATGAGAGGATGGATGTTAACTGTGGCAATCATTTCACAATATATGTAAGTCAAAACCACCATGCTGCACATCTTGAACATACACAGTCACGTGTATCAATTCTATGTCAATAAAACTGGAAAAAAAATAAAAAGAAGTAGACTTCAAACTGGGTTTTGGTAGAGATCCTAGCTGGTGGAGGAGGGGGAGAGAATCTGGACTTTGGAACTACCAAAAGCTAAGGAACAGGGGAAAAGGAAAGGCTGTGTGTCTTATCCATGGAATGGTCACAAGCCCTGTATAGTTGCAGCTTAGCTACGTGGAAGGTTGGGGTGGGCAGGACAACGGGATGTAAGGCTTGAGAGATAGCAGAATGATATTATAATGACATAATGATAATAATATTATAATCTAAAAAGCCACACTAAGATAATTGGCCTTCAGTGGAAGCAACAAAAGGGGCTTTCCAGGAGGAGAATGATCAGTGGCTCTGCCAAAGGATGACTCAAAGGGCTTGATACTCCTGTCCCATTAAATATCCATCAGAAAAAATACAACTGAAATAACACACGTTTGCTCTGCAAAAGCACATTCAAGACAAGTTCCTTAGCTTCTTCTAAATGATGGTCCCTAAATATGTAGAAATCCAGGAGCCGCCCCTGAGGGCTTCCATATTCCACAAGGATGTGTATGCAGCAAATATGTCTAGAATAAAGTCAAATTAGCGGCTTGCCTTCCTCATTACAGTCATGGCATTGAACCAAAGGTAGGTTGGAGTAATCAGGAATGCTCAGGTCTGAGCATGCTGAGATGCTGTCTGAGATGCTGGTCTCGGATTCAGTCTTGGAGGGCAGGGATCTCGTCAGTTAGCTCAGACTCCCTGTGGCACGAGCTGTATATATTGGCAGCAAAATAACCAAGAACCAACTGTGTCACCCCAGGCGGTGTCAAATTAGATGTACAGCGCATCTTCCATAGCTATTAATAGTAAAGAGCCTGGAGCCATTAGAAATATACCCACGTAATAAGGAAATGAAGTGCTCTTAAATGGGTAAAACATCATTATTTGTCATCTACAGGCAACTAAATAGAAAAGCACAGCTTAAGAGCATCTTCAAACTGAATGAATATTCCGGCAAAGACCGAAGGTCTATAATAAATTAGGAGACGGAATAAAATCCTGGTTCTGGCTTTTAGACTCTGGCTAAAAGAAAAGAAGTAAATGCAAAAAATATGTGTATGAATGCAGAGGAGCACATATCAATGAATAGATTTGTGGTGATTCTTTAAAAAATGAAGTCGGAGGCAAGCTGCTTGTGAAGGAATGTTTAAGCAAAAGCGTTGCTAGGTAGACTATAAAATGCAGCCTGTAAAAACAGAAAACATCTTGCAATTTAAGCTAACTATGGACTTTTTGCTATATGCAAAGCTAATGCATTATAATAAATATAAAAGTAAGTACATGATCACTTTTAACAAAAACAGACTCCATAAAACTGTAAGCTGATTGGGCCTACATCTTCTATATCCCTTCTTTCATTCTTTGAGGGAAAAAAGTGTAATCTTGCAAATAGCAGTCATAAGGCAAACAGGACACCTTATATATTTGCAAAGGAAATTGCAGGTCACAGTATTGATTTTTTTTAATCTAGCTACCTTTTGTAGATGCAAATATGCCTATCATTCACATATATAAATCATATTTAAGTAAAGTTTGCAAAGAAGTTTAAAAATTGTTGAGGTATTATTTAAACCATAAATTTGTTATTGTACCATTTAGTACATATGGCAAAATGTCAAGTGGGTGGGTATAAAAACCTCATTATTGATTACAATGCTTAAAGAGCTACTGTGCAAAATTATGAGTCATTTAAATATATACCAACAATATACTAAAGCAAGGTCATTGCTGCCTTTATTTTTTTAAAGATTTTTTAAAGTTTATTTAGTGGGGTAGGGGCACGTGAGAGGGAGAGAGAGAGTGCCAAGTAGGGTCCTTGCTGTCAGCACAGAACCAAGGATTCATTACCTGAGCCAAAAATAGGAGTCAGACTCTTAACCACTGAGCCACCCAGGGGCCCCTCATGAATGTCTTTTAAATATCAAAACTCATTAATTCTACAGAGTGACTAAGGCTTTATTATAACCAGAGTGGTGCGATCTAGTGACAAGAGTGACAGACTACCATATTTTTATATTTTTAGTTCTGTTTATGTGTCTGACTGCAGTCTCAGAGGTTCTAAAAGGGCGTATTCAAATATATTTCCAAATCACCATTTGTTTTCTCTTTTCTAATTTTAGTCTGTACAAATCTCTCTGGCTCACTTGCATCTGTGACACACAGTTGTGGACGCGGGGCCGGCTGGCCGGGGTGATCAGATCAGCTCCCAGCCCTCAGGGGCGCTGCTCCCTGCACCCAGCTAGCCTCACAGGGCGCTGCTGCACACTCAGTTCCACCCACAGCAGACACTGCTTCTTGCCTTCCCCGCGGCCACCCCTTCCCTCTTCTAACACAGGGTTAGGTCTCGGTGCTGTTGGCACTTGGGCTAGATAATTCTTTGTTGACAGGACTGCTTTGTATGATGTTTAGCAGCATTCCTGGCCTCTACCCACCAAAAACCGATAGCAACTCTCCCCTCCACCTCCTAGATTTCACAACCAAAAATGTCTCCAGACATTCCCAAGCACCCTTGGAGTTAGGGGTAGGAAGGTGAAATCACCCTGGATGACAACCACTCTTCTTCCAGGACCCTGTTTCCGATCTTGTCCCCATGATTCGGTGAGCATCTACGAGCTATAAGGGAGGTGACCTCTCTTCCCAGCCAGAGAAGGCAAACCTTTACTGGCCCAGATCAATTATGGTCATCCCATTCCCCTTTTCAGCCCTTGGTTTACACGGGGACATGTGACACAACTCCGGCCAAAGAGACACAAAGAGAAGTGTGCTGAGGGGCCCTGGTGCAAGGGTTCCTCGTTCTTGGGTGTCCCTTGGTATACCCACCCCCCCCCAATGCACGTACACACACATGCATCCACATACACCCCTTTGGGTAACGACAAAAAAAGGAAAATAATATGAATAATAGAGTGAAAAAGGGGAGGCAGGTGTATAGTGGTTTGCTAGGGTTGCCATAACAAAGCAGCATAGACTAAGTGTCTTAAATAACAGAAATTTATTGTCTCACATATTTGAAGGCTAGAAGTCTGAGATAAAGGTGTCAGCAAGTCAACAAGGTGGTTTCTTCTGAGGCCTCTTTCTTTGGCTTGTAGATGTCCATCTTCTCCATCTGTCTTCGCTCTCTTTCCTCTACCTCGCTGGGTCCAACTTTCCTCTTTTTTTTTTTTTTCTTAAGGACGCCCATATTAGATAAAGACTAATGACTTCATATGAATCTCATTACCTCTTTAAAGACTTTATCTCCATGTCTAGTCACATTCTGACTAGAGGTTAGAGCTTCAACATATGAATTCGGGGAGAGGAATGCAATTCAGCCCATGACAAGGAAAGAAGAAAAAGAACAAAGGGAGGTAGATGACAAGAAGACAAAAAAAGAGAAGTGGATGTGTCTGTTGGGTATTATTTCCTGTGTAGGTGATAGAAATCGGCAGCATTCAAATAAGACTATGCTTTTCTCACTAATATTAAGAAGTCTGAATATATGTGGTTTGCTAACATTGGTTCAGTTGGTAAAATAAATGTCACAAAAAAACACACCCTTTCACTATTTCACCTCTACTACCTTTGGATTTTGCATCCTAATGCTTGTTGCCTCGTGGTCACAAAATGGCTATTTTAACCCCAGACATGGGGTCTGCCTTCAAGACAGGAAGACAGGGAAATAAATAGGTTGTAGCAATGATCCTTCTCTTCCTCTTGCTCCTTTTATATAGAAACAAAATATGTCCCAGAAAGCTCCCAGTATATTCCCACTTATGTCTCATTGGCCATACCTGGGTCATGTGGCCAGTCCTGGCTGCCAGGGAATCTGGCAGAGCAAATATCTAGCTTTCCAGAAACTTCGGTCATAGTCAGTAAGGAAGCAGGTGGTTGAGAGACCTATGAGATTAGTCAGTCAACCATATTTATCCAGGGGAAGGAAGGAGAGAGGAGAGGGAGAAAAGAATAGGAGGAAGCTGGAAGGAAGACAAGAAAAGGAAAATTATCTACAATCATTATTAATTACTACATACAAAAAGGCAAAGTTTTCATATACAGCTCTTTCCACGGTGTTCCCCTAGCCTGTTGATTAGCTATTGTAACATAAAGCACCTTACTTCAGCATCTAAACAATTTCCCATCTTTTGGCATAAACATATAAAATGTATTTAACAATGCTTCTTGATAAGGAGTTGAAAGTATATAATAATAAACTGTATATCTACCATATGTAACACAGTCCTTGGCACATAGTAGGTACTTACTATACACTGGTTGAATAGATGAATTAAACCGACCCAGATCAGTGAAAAAGGGCCCATGACATCACTCCACAAGGAATCATTAGGATTTCTTCGTTGTGAAAACTTATTAGAAATGCAAATGCTCGGGCCTCACTCCAGATCTATGAGTCAGGACTAGGTAGAGTCAGCAATCTGTGTCTTAGACATTCTACAGAGGTGTGGATGCATGCTAAGGCTTCTGAGCACACACACACACACACACACACACACACACTCAACTATCTCGGTCTATAATTTTAGGGCCATGGATATTTTATTTACTATGATGTCCTTACAATGTTACATTGATCATCTCAAAACAATATTTGTTTCTAAGGATCTTGTTTGAATTTCTTAAATGTTAAGTTATGAAAGATTAAAACATAAAGAAAAGTACAGAGAAAACCACAAAAATCCCAGGTACACACTCTTAGGATTTAACAACCGTTAACATGTCCCATGGTTGCTTGCGTGTCTTTTTAAAGTTGTGAGGCCTGGCGCTGTTCTCTCCCATCCTTCCAGCCCTCTCTGACAGATGGTCTCTGTTCCTAAGCATCCTGACCTTTCCTGCTGCTTCCTAATCCCAGGCTAAGAGATGCAAGCATGTGATGGAAAGTGCATGGTATCCCTCTCCCAGAGGCCTAGTTAATAGCAATTTTCATCACCTGGAGCTTTATTACCTCATCCCGTAGGGGGGTTTTTTCTTTTAATTTTTTTAATGTTTATTTATTTATTTTGAGAGAGACAGCACGAGCAGGGAGGGGCAAAAAGAGAGAGAGTCACAGAATCCGAAGCAGGCTCCAGGCTGTCAGCACAGAGCCCAACCCGGGGCTCCAACTCACAAGAAGCATGTGATACTGGTAATTCAGCTCATTCTCAGCCTCCCTCCTGGGTGTCTGAACATGAGGCCAGTTTCAGCATCTAGCATCAGAACCTAAGGGTCTGGGGTGCCTGGGTGGCTCAGTTGGTTGAGTATCTGTGCTGACGGCTCAGAGCCTGGACCTGCTTCAGATTCTGTCTCCCTCTCTCTGCCCCCTCCCCCGCTCACACTCTGTCTCTCTCTCAAAAATAAATAAACATGGAAGGAAGGAAGGAAGGAAGGAAGGAAGGAAGGAAGGAAGGAAGGAAGGAAAGAAGGGAGGGAGGGAGGAAGAACAGAAGGATGCCTAAAGTCACAGGTCCAGAATTTCCGGGAAGGGCCTGAGTTGTTATCTTGCTGGACTTGAGCCATTAGAAAAGTGCTTCTCAATGGATCCTGTCTGCAAACCACTTACTTCTCTCCTGCTCTAATTCCTCCTTTGAGAAAGTCTTTGTATGAAAACAATGTCAGCTGAGCAAAATAAACAGTGAACTTAATAACATACTTGATGTACATCTTAGTTCAAGTTTTTTTTTATCTTGTTGCAGATCAGTAATAAAGAGTTCTTGGATTGGATCCCCGTGGACCACACTTTGGGAGGCCTGGGCCCTAAGATCTAACTTAGAGCTGTGTGTGCTCTGTGAGCAGTTTTTACGTAAGAGTACTAGTTTGGGATTATCTGGAGGAAGTATGGATGGATATTAGAGAATAGCTAAAGCCTCCCTCTCACAAGCCACTGAAGCTTAAGAATTATACATTTCAGATAATCTCTAATTACAGAATCCTGGAGGAATACTTGCTAATACACAAAATGGAAGCCCTTGCAACGAGTAGTAAGGAAGGCGGCAGTTGAAAGCAAGATGCCTTTGGCACCTGTTGGCATGCTAAAAGTCGGTTGGCCTGGTTCTCCTTTCATACAGGTTTTCCTTCAAATTCCTCCTGCACCTGGCAACATCATGATTCTGGATTGTTCTGGCTCTATTTGGATGGACTTGAATTGCTTGATACAGATTTCCTAGTGTCTAAGATCACCAACTCTTCCCAGCCTACTCTAGTGATGTCAGGAGGTGAAGAGCCTTTGTCTGGGTCTGGGGACCACACCTGGAAAATGACTCTTTTGGGTACTCAACACAGTCTATCTGAGGGGGGCCTTCCATCTTATCCAAAAGCACTATTTTTGCATCCTTATCTTGGTAAAGACTGCAGGCTGCCTACCAAATGTCCGTGATCTCTTTTACCCCCCAGCAGAATGTTTTAAAGAGAGCAATAACATCCCTAGCTTCAAGGACACCATATTTTTCAGACACCTTTCAGCTGCAAATATCCATGCAACACAGTTTTACCAATGAAACGTAGGTAGAAGTCACCGGGTGGCCCTTCTAGGAAAATCTTTTAAAGGAGGTTGGCCAACTGTTTTTACGTTGGTGTCTTCCAACAAGCAGTCTGTCCACCACAAATTGCCCATTTTCCTCTTTGTTTCTTGGTTGTGGACACAATGCTAGGAGGGGTTTGGGCACATGGGGACCACAGGTGACAAGCAAGTACTAAAAATGCTTGAATGGACAAAGGTGCCTGGGTCCCTGATGACATCATGGGCTATTGCGCCAGCTCTGGACTGCCTACTCTAGAGCTCTGATTATGTGAAAACAGGAAAACCTGTAATGTATGTAAGCCATTGTTTTGGGATCAGTGTTATTTGCCACAATTGAAATTCTTTTTTTTTTTAAAGTTTATTTATTTATGGGGGGTTAGAGAAAGGAGAGAGAGAGAGAGAGAGAGAGTGAGAGAGAGAGAAAATCCCTAGCATGCTCCATTCTGTAAGCATAGAGCCCAACACAGGGCTCAGTCTCACAAACCATGAGATCATGACCTGAGCCTAAACTAAGAGTCAGATGCTCAACTGACTGAGCCACTCAGGTGTCCCTGTAGCCAATGAAATTCTTAACTAAAACACCTACCATTTTAAAGAACTCAGTACTGGGTGTGGAGATGGCAAGTATGAGATGTGTTTCCCACCTTCATGGAGCTCCTGGTACAGCCATGAAGACAGGAAATAGACACTGCTCTGGGGTAAATATGAGACACAAGAGGCTCGAAGGTTAATAGCAGCCAGAACACCTTGCAGGCCTTCAGAGAAACTGTTTTAGAATGATTTAGGTTAGCGAGTATTGGGGAGAGTGAGGTTTGAGGTGGAACTTAGAAACCTTGAGATACATCTATTTAAGCTCATGAGAAACAGTAATCCAACATGAAAAGAGGACACTGGGAAATGTTCTGGTCTGTAATAGGAATGTAAATAGTAGATAATTATCTATGGTACAAAAGATAAATGAGGAGGAATATGTGTTACAAAAGCCTAAGAAAGGCAACATGTTCAGAAAGAAGAGAAAAGATCCAAAGTTGACATAAAGAGACTTTGGAAGTCAGGCAGGTGACGCTGACAAAGATGAACGTGTACTTTTACTGGGGGAGAGAACTGCTTTGCAAACATTTTAAACCCATGGAGTCCTTATTTTAAGAAAATATCATAAGAAAAACATCCCCAAATGGAGGTATTCTGGTTAAATAAGTCCTAGAGAACCCACACCATCAGCCACCTCCTTTCTCTGTTGTATCCCAGGACCTTCACAGAGCCCCAGGAAGCTACTGAGACCAACTTTTGGGGTGAGGGGTGATGAAGGTCCATGTGGAAAACTGGTTTCAATACCATGATGTAATTCAAGGGTGAAGGAGCAAGAGAAAACTCGAGAAAAAGTATTGTTTGAAATTCAAGACATCTTGAATGTGTTCTAGGTCTGCTGATCTATTGGCATAAGCAAGCTGTTAGACCGCCCAGGAGATCCATGTTCAAGGCACTCTCCAGACCTAAAAAGTATTTTATCCTAAGTTTGGGGAAATCACATTTAGGAAAGAAGAAGTGATGGTCCTCAGAGTCTGTGGGTTTGCATGAAGAGGTCACAATGAAATGCTCCTAAGATTTTTAGTGTTCAGTCACTCTTTGCTCTTGAGGGTTAAAAAGTTTCTTTAACTAAGTACCTTTTCTACTTTCTGTGCTAAAGGAATACAGTCTATGATACCGACTTTGAAGTTTTACATGTGTCTGAAATTAACAAACATGAGAAAAAGAGAAAATCTAGCCTGAAAAATATTGTTCTACAAAATTGCTCCTAAAAATTATAAGACAAATGAGTAGAATTTGATATCTGATTCAAAGTGGGCTGAGAATTTATGACCACTTTGGTTTTTTTTATAAAACAAAAACATTTGTTGATGATATATTGATGTTCAGCATGGATATAAAGATGTTAATTTGTAATATACCCTGTAATAAATTTTTTGTCAAGTTGTCATAATGTCACTTTGTAAAAGGTCTTCATTTTCCTGCTCAGTTTGTGTTTCCAGCAAACATGTCAAGGTGAAATTCACTACCTATAGTTTAATGATGCTAGCAACTTGTCTGGCTGCATTAGCATAGGAACAGAAGTCTCCTGCATTCTAATCTTTCTAAAATTAGCCAACACAGCCACTGTGATGGAAAGAACCATTCATTTCAGAAACCTGCCCTGGACAGAATCATAAGGGAGCAGAGAGACAAGCACATGCCAACTTTCATCTCTGTTGCTATGACTGACATGGAATTTGAAAGGAACAGCAAGCACGGACGGCAAAGCTCCGAGCAAGGCAATGTAATACATTCACAGTAAAGACAGAGCCACTTTCTTGTGGCTGCCCAACTGCTGACATAATTCAGGAAGTTCTTCTGCATTCTATGAAATTAATTAAAAATTTTTAAAGTTTTTTTTTCAGATGATATTAATTCAAAGTACCTTTCAAATCCAATTAGCCAAACCCTTGTCTGTAGTACGCGCGCGGGCACACAGAAGCAGGGACGCGAGGGCAAGGGAATGAGGAAAAGAAGAGAGAATCAAAGGATGGGAACGGGAGGGACCACATGAGCGGTGCCCATATTGCCACTTTATTTCTCACATGCAAGTAATTTTATACAAACAGCCACGGCTAAGAGAAGGGTTTTTTCTAGACAAAACTTTTTCTGTTCTCACAGTTATTGTTACAACATTTTCCTGCGAACTTTACGTCTCTTCTTATTGTTATTATAAGCGTGCCAAAGTGTGAAGGACGTTTGTACAGTAACATCTCAACTCCAGAAGCTTGAAGGACGTTGGTGCAGTAACATCTTAACTCAAGTGAATTAACCTCTGAGGAACTGGACCAGCCGCAAGGGCTGTAAGGGCAGGAGAGCTTTGCTCCATCCCACTCTCCTGACTGTCTCCTCGCTGCTGCTCCCCACACTTGTCACAACTGAAAAGGCTTCAGACTGAACATGTACATGGTCCAGCTCTGATGGGTGTTACTCAGGGGAACCTGGTACTACCTGGTAGAGTACCTGTCACCGAAGAGGCCCTAAGCTTCATAGAGCCAAAGGAATGCCACAGGCCCTGGTATCAGCCACCTGCCCTGCAGAGGAAAACAATATCCACAGTCCTATGTCCTCTGGCCTAATGCCTAAAAGGTCTCCTTTGGGGCATAACCCGATGAGCCCTGAGCCAAAGCCCTGCCAAGCTACCAGAAGACAGCTGCCCACGTACAGCCAGTACACGCCAGCTGCCCTGCTGTAGACACGGACCTAACACGGAGCCAAACTGCTTCCTGAGAGATCATATTTTCTTTAAGTAAATGATGGGAGAGAAGTACAAATGTATGCAGAGCCTGTGAGGGGAAAATATGCTATATATTTGTACCAAAGAAAAACTCGTCCTGGGCTCATGTTTTCCTTAAAGGCAAGGCCACTGGGGGAAGAAAAAGACTATGCGAATCTACAGGTTACTGGAGAACCCTTGGATGTTTAAACAAAATAAAACAAAACAATATCTCCAGCCATCATAACATGTAAGATAAAATGGTCAAAGACTTGAGACAATTTCTCTGTGTGTTGTGAGTTCTCTCACTGTGTAGCCTTATATCTTCAAAGATGTGTGAAGCACAGAGTAGAAGACACGCTTTTCTGATTTTCTTTTTTTAAGTTAGGCCTTTGGGAGTGAAGATACATCTATAAATAGAGAGTGTGACAACTTCAATGAAAGCAGAAACGACAATAACCAGTCCAGTTCCAGGGCTAGAAAGTCATTTAATGAATAGACCCAGATGAACAGTACTCCATGAGAAAGGAAAAGTTCCATGGAAAGTTGCATTCGAAAAACACTGGATTAAAAGGTTTTTGGTTTTTGTTTTTTTAACTTTAAGGCAGCTCAAAGCTTTGTGTATGTTTTCACATGCTAAGGAAATCTCAGAGCAGGGGATAAAGCATGAAGCATTTCCCAAATTTATTTATAAAGCCATTTTATTCCTGGAAAATCTGTTGGGATTAGTGTTCCTTGGTTTACATTTTGAGAAATGCTGAACTAGATAAGACTGTGAATTGCTATAAAAAAAAAAAAAAGAAGGGGGTGAGGGAAAAGAGAGAAAAGAAATGCCAAAATGCAAAAATCTCAGGTAATCTGAGGTCACGTGCATCATATAGAATCATTGTCTATGCCGTATCTCAAAATGTAAAAAGAGAGGAAAGTGTACGGCATTCTAACTAAACTTTTTAAAAAATACATGGGGCACCTGGGTGACTCAGCCCGTTAAGCGTCCGGCTTCGGCTCAGGTCATCATCTCACAGTTTGTGGGTTCGAGCCCTGCGTTGGGCTCTGTGCTGACAGCTAGTTCAGAGCCTGGAGCCTGCTTCAGATTCTGTGTCTCCATCTCTCTCTGACCCTCCCCTGCTCGCACTGTCTCTCTCTGTCTCTCAAAAATAAATTAAAAACATTAAAAAATTTTTCTTAAATAAAAAAATAAAAAATACAAATAGTAATTGTGATAAAAAAAATTTATGATCATCATTCATGGATCTACTAGCTTTCTATTCTGGCCCATTTTCATCTGAAAGTAAAACTAAATATAAACAAGAAATTAAAAACAAAAATAAAACATAAGGTAGCAAACCATGTTTAGGTTATGAATAATCCATCTCCATCAGGGATTTTTCCCGAGAACTCACTGGACCCAGCCACACCCCCAAGAACCACCTCTTCACTTCAGCAAATGGCAAACGCCCACTAGAATTCTCAGTGGTCACTCAGGACCTCCCGGCTGCTTCTGGTTACCATGTGTCATGCCAGGCACCATATTCAACACTCAGAGCACACTGTTCCATGGAACTGCCATTGCTATAGCAATGCTATAGCATCAAATGAGGCTGAAGCATCAATTTCCTTATATGAATAAGGCAGTGTAAACTCAGCAGACCTTAAATACCTTTTTCAAAGGAGTCATACCTTTTTGACTTGAGTTCCTCCTCTATTGCTACCTCACACTGTATTCTTTTCCCTTTCTTGCTCTCCTAACTCCTGTGCACAACTCTGAACTTGTGGCCTCTGTGATGCCCTTGATCCTCTAGACCCAAGCCCTGTATTGGCCTTGGAACCTTGATTTTCACTACTGGATGCAAATGTGGCATGTCCTATGATCCACCTCACTGTGGGCAATCAACCCACGACATCAACGACTTGGCTAGAACCTTCCCCAGAACAAGTCCTGGGACCCCAGGCCAGAAGGAGTGACTCACTTCCATTCAATCTTTATCTTTGGGACACACAGCAGAACTACAGTTCCAGGAAGAAGTGAGGAAATTAGGCATCTAGAAGACTGAGGAACACATTTTGGAGCTGGTACCTGACGTTTTAGAGCAGTAGCCATACACATAGCAGTTAAAATAGAGCTCACAAGCTCACAAACTCTGGTTTGGAGGGGTGGCGACTGTGGCAAACCGGCGTGAGTCTCATCGATACAGCTAATTGTGGCTCAGTGTTGTTGCTGAGTTGTAAACATAAGCTTAATAAGGCCTAGTATTCCCATATTCAGGAGAAGTAAAAAAAAAAAAAATCCAGATTTCTATGTAAATTTTCTAAAATTTTGGATTGTGAATGGGCCACATAAAATATATTCATGGGCCAGTTTTCATCCTCTGATTCTAGAACATTGACTGAGGAGATAAATAAGCAGCCTGACAGGCAGCAAAGCATAGTAGTTTAGAAATAAACTCTAGAGCCAGTTTCCCATATCCAGATCCTGACTCCATCACTCACTAGCTCTCTCTCTTTGCTTCAGTTTCCTCCTCTGTCAAATGAAAATAATATCAGTACCAACTAATGGGGTTTAATGAGCATTAAACAAATTAACATCCATAAAGTGCTTTTAATAGTACCAGGCATTTAGTTAAGCGTTAAGTGTTTATTTGAAAAGTTTTCTGCATAGAACATAAATGTCCATTGGCTGATGAATGGACAAAGAAGATGTGCTTTATATATACACAATGGAATAGTACTCGGTGATGAAAAAGAATGAAATCTTGCTATTTGCAACAATGTGGATGTAACTAGAGGGTATTATGCTAAGCTAAATAAGTCAGTCAGAGAAAGACAAACACCATATGATTTCATTCATATTTGGAATTTAAGAAACTCAGCAGATGAACATAGGGGAAGGGAAGGAAAAATAAGACAAAAACAGAGAGGGAGACAAACCATAAGAGACTCTTAAATACGGAGAACAAACTGGCAGTTCCTGGAGGGGAGGAGGGTGAGAGCATGGGTTAAATGGGTGACGGGCACTTGTCAGGATGAGCACTGGGTGTCATATGTAAAAGATGAATTACTGGGTTCTACTGAAGCCAACACTACACTGTATGTTAACTAATGTGAACTTAAAAAAAAAATTACTAACAGTAAAATTACCAACAGAAGAAAGAAAGAAAGAAACAAAGAAAAGAAAAGAAAGGAAGGAAAAGAAAAAAGGGATGAAGGAAGGAAAGGAAAGAAGACAGATAGACTAAGACAGAAAGAAAAGAAAAGTTCTAGAAAACACAGCCCAAGAAAACATGCCCAGGCCAGCTTTGGAACCTAGATGGCAGATACATTAAAATTTCTCACTCAGGCTTAAGCTCACTAGGATGGAAAGACATTTTGGAATAAGAGATTCTACAAAACAGGTGGGGATAAACAAGGGACCCCAGTATGACATTTTTGGTGGCAGAGCCTAAAAGATAGAAATCTGGTGATTTTATATGGAAATGAGATTTCGAGTTGATAAGAATGTATTTCTTACCAGTCTCAATAATCCTCCACAAGACAGGCAGTTTTGAAAGAGAGAATGCAAATGGTCTCTCCTATAGGCAGGGAGAGGCAGGAGATTGTTTAAATGCTGGAATGTGGACTGAACTAAGTTGTTCTGCAGGTTTGGGCGGGAGGCAGTGTGAAGGCAGGTGCAGTGGCTGTGGAGCCGGTGCTTGTTCCTTGCTTGTTCACAGTTTCCTCTCTTCTCAAGAGACCATGAACTTCCATCTGTTAAACCTCCCCAGGGGACCCCGACGTCCCATTTAACCTCCTTTCCACCACCCCAGTGTGAAGTTAAGAAAACCAAACCCATTGGAAACACAAACGCTTACACATTGGAAGTTATGGGAGAGGCCTGGGTGACCTACAGGTCGCCTTGCGAGTCACAAAAAAGCAAAAAGGGACTTTTAGGAAAAACTGCTATTTCGAGGACTGCAAGTCAGAGGCTTAACATCTGTTTTGACCCAAAACCCAGCTTGAGCCCCACAAGATGAGAAATACAAAGCATATTTAAAAAGATGTGGCCTTCAGTGCTTATTTACAGCTTACTCAGAAAGATGAAAGCATTCCCTTGTGCAGAGGTCTCTGTGAGTGGGTTGAACAAGGGGAGCAGCTGCTGCTTGGGGGTCCCTCTGAGGTCTGGACTTGGACCAGAGATGGGTGTTGGTGCCTGGACACAAGGAAACTCCCTCTAAACAGATGAACTGATTCTCATGGTGAGAAGTCTATAGAAAGTCTGCTACCAACCTGATTCCAAACACTTGGGTTACTTGCAACCTAAGATACCACGTGGCACTCAGGGGGAGCCGCAGTCCTGAAGCCTGCGGGCAGGAAGCTCCTCCACTCACTCCTCCACCGCCCGTTTACCTTTTCTCTCCAGCTCCCTGCCCGCCCATTTCCCCTCACAGCCGGTGCTTTCCTCTTCCACTTTCTAATTTCCCTGGTCTCTCCAGTGAGTCGTTTCTTATTCTTGATGTTTCATTCAGTCTAGCACAAGACCAGCAATCAATCAATAGTTTATTTAAATTGGAAACAGTATTTTCCTACTGAATAAACATAGGTTTTCCAGTCTGCCGCCAAAGAATACATGGACCTTATGTTTACAGGCAGGGCTAGCTAGCACAGCTATTATCCTGGACAGTAACAGCATGTTTCAATACAACATCATATGGCTTTTTAAAAAGATTCACAAGATAGCAGATTAAGGCTGGGCACCTGAATCAATCATTTAGTTATTTACAACATGCATTCATTCACCTTATACAGCAAACCTGAATGAGTGCCTCGATGTACCAAGTCCTATTAGTATGGGGGATACTGAGATCAATAAAGCAGCCACTGAGCTGGTACAGCTGGGAGACTGGCATGTCCTACACGAGCAGCGTGGTGAGAGTGAACTGGGTTAGAGGTAAGCACAGAGTGCCTTGGAAGCATGAGCTGAGCCTCCCAAGGAGGCTGCTGGGGATGAAGGGGAGTAGCTGGAGAAGACACTCGGAGACAGTGCTCAGCAAGAGCATGGAGGATGATAGGCCGAGTCAGAGGGGATGGGTATCCCTAAGAGAGAAAATGGTGGGTGCAAAGTGATGGGAAGGGAACGTACACGGCTTCATTCAAGATCTTCTAGCTACTGGGTTTGGCAGGAGTGTGAAGTAAATTGCTGAGAAATGAAGCTGGGCAGGTAAGTCTACATGAGTCAGCTCAGGAAAGGTCACACTAAGGGAAGAGAGTTTCTAAGGAAGGAGATGGGAACCACTGAAATACTCAAATCTCCCTGGAGGCAGTTAGAGGGTGGATGGGAAGAGAACCAAATGGGAGACAGGTGCACCTACTAAATTATCGTTGTAATTTAGGTGAGATAAGGGCCAAAATGAAGGCAGTGGTGATGGGGATGAAATAAAGAGATGATCGGAGGAGATATATTTAGAGGGAATAAATAGCAATGACACTAGTCGATGTGACTGATTGTATGAAAGATTATAGCAAGTGAAAGAGAATTCAGTATGATCCTGTCTGGCTTGGTAATATAATAGAAACTTCTATTATTCCCCTGATCTGGCTTTTTTTTTCTTCTCTAGACACATAGGAGGGTAATACCAAATTCTCTTGCTGCTGAGTATGACCCGGTGACTAGGTCTAGCCAATGGATTGTGAGCAGAATGATATACGTCATTTCTAAGCCAGATCATTTGACTGCCAATATGAGATCTTCCAACTTGATCTTTCCTTGGAAGCATATGCTGATAAAAAGTTTCTGTATGATGAAGAGCAGCCTGGAATACTGAGCCAACACATGAATTAGCTACCCTGGAGGGTCACTTGGACCCATGATAGATTTCACGCAGGTGAGAAATAAACTCTATCTGTGGTAAGCCACTGAGATCTGGGGCATTGTTTTTACAGCAGCATAATATAGTCTATCATGACAGATACAGTTAGCTATATTTAGAGGAATGGATACATTCAAGAAATGGATGCTCAGGTTTATTTATTTTTAATTATTTACTTATTTTTTGTTTACAAGGTATATTTCTTGGTATTATTTCCATACTTGTTTCATATTTTTTAAAGTTTTACCTTGTACAGACTGTTTATAAAACAGCTAATTTTTATGAATACAGCTAATTCCTGTTGTTGCCGCCATAAGAACTCAGCCCTTCGAGGCTCCTCCTGGCCATATCAAGAATTGGGTGACCATTTCAAAGCTCCTGCACATTTATCCACTAAGTTATAGTCTTTCATCTCAAAACTCTCTCCCAGGGAAACTTTTTTGTCTGTGTGATCACAGAATTTTCAAAGCACCAATATCCTTGGTCTTCATGAATCATCTATTTCATTAGAATAGGAATGTACACAATAATAGGACCTGTTTCCACAAAGCAGGATCTCCAAACATTAAGTGTATCTTCTTCTTTTAGCTTTATTGAGATATAACTGACAAATAAAAATATAATATACTTAAAGTATATAACATGATGATTTGACGTATGTATACATTGTGAAGGGATTTCCACATCCCCTCACCTCACATATTTACGTGTGTGTGTGTGTGTCCTACTCTTGGAAAATTTCAGTAATAACAATATAGTACCATCAACCATAGTCACCATGTTATAATTCAGATCCTCGGACCTTATTCATCTCATAACTTAAAATTTACACACTTTAGTCAGTCTCTCCCTATCTCCTCCATTCCCTAGGCCCTGGCAACCACCATTCATTACTCTCTGTTTTTATTTGTTCAACTTTTTTTTTCTTTCAGATTCCAAATACTATTGATATCATGCAGTACTGTCTCTCTCTGTCTGGCATATCTCATTCCATGACAGGACCATTTTCTTCGGCAGAAAAATGCCACTGGAATTTTGGTAGGGACTGAACTGACTCATAGGTTGCTTTGGCTGATTCGGACATTTTAACAATATTAACATCATTCCACTAATTTATGTCTTCTTTAATTTCTCTCATCAATGTTTTATAGTTTTCAGTGTATAGATATTTTACCTCCTTGGTTTAGTTTATTCCTAAGTATGTTAATTTCGGGGGGATGGTATTGCAAATTAGATTGCTTTCTTAATTTCTCTTTCCAAGAGTTGGCTGTTAATGTATAGAAACACAACTGATTTTTGTATATTGATTTTTTTTATCAGCAACTGTACTAAGTTTATTACTTCTAACAGTTTTTTTGGTGAAGTCTTTAGGGTTTTCTATATATAATATCACATCATCTGCAAATAGATCTTCCTTTACAATTTGTATTACATTTTTTTTCTTGCCTGATGGCTCTGGATAGAACTTGAAGTACTATATTGAATAAAAGTGGCAAGAGTGGACATCCTTGTCTGGTTCCTGATCTTAGAGGAAAAGCTTTCAGCTTTTCACATTCCATATAAGGTTGGCCATGGGCTTATCACATATGGCTTTATTATGTTGAGGTACATTCCCCCAATATCCACTTTATTGAGAATTTTTATCATAAATGAATGTTGAATTTTGTCAAATGCTTTTTCTGTATCTACTGAGATATACCTTCATTTTGTTAATGTGGCATATCATATTGATTGATTTGCAAATATTGAACCATCCTTGCACTCCAGAAATAGAACCCACTTAATCATGGTGTATAATCTTTTAAATGATCTCTTGAATTCAGTCTGCTAATATTTTGTTGAGAATTTTTCATCTATATTCATCAGAGTTATTAGCTTGTAATTATCTTTTCTTATAGTCCTTGTCTAGTTTTGGCATCAGAGTAATGCTGGCCTCATAAAATGAGTTTGGAAGTGTTCCCTTCTCTTCTATTTTTTGGAAAACTTTGAAACGGATTGATATTATTATTCTTTAAATGTTTTATAGAAGCCATCTGATCCTGAACTTTTCTTTATAGTGAGGTTTTGGATTACTAATTCAATCTCTTTAATAGTAATTGGTCTGGTCGGATTTTTGATTTCTTCAAGATTCAGTTTTGGTAGGTTGTATATTTCTAGAAATTTATCTATTTCTGTTAGGACATCTAATTTGTTGATGTATAATTGTTCATAGAGTTTCTTATGATCCTTAGTTATTTCTGTGTATCTGTTGTAATGTGTCCTTTTTTGTTTCTGATTTTGAGTATTCTCTTTTTTTCTTAGTCTAAGGGTTTGTCAATTTTGTTTATCTTTTAAAAAAACTACCTCCGAGTTTCATTGATCTTTCCTATTGTCTTTTTAATCTGTTTCATTTCTTTCTCCTTTGATCTTTTTATTTCCTTTTTTTCCTATTAACTTTGTGCTCAATTTTTCTTTTTCTAGTCCCTTGAGGCATAAAGTTAGATTGTTTATTTGAGAACTTTTTTGCTTCTTAATGGAAGCATTTGTCACTATAAACTTGCCCCACAGAACTATTGTGCTATATTTTTTCACTGTAAGGTTCTGTGAGAGATAGAAGATATAATCCTTGCTCTCAGAGAACTTATAATACCTTGTTATCTCATAATTATATAACTTTCATTACCAAAAACATTCCTTAAATTTGCAGAAGGGCTCATCATCAGGCTTCCCTTAAATAGTAAACAAAGCTGTTACATTTCCTAATGCCATATTATTTTATAATAATATAAAAGTATTCATTTATAGGCTTTTAACTACCACATCTGACAAAGAATTAGAAATTTCTATGAATTAAACTTAATCAGAAACAATGACAATGTTTCACAGATATTATAATGTGAATTAATGGGTAAATGATTTTATAATTTATTGATTTGTTTTAGACACAGTTAGTTGTTCAGAAACAGTTATTAGGCAAGTTAAAGTATATCTACATAATAATTAATGCACTACTATGCAATTGTGACATTTTCTGGGACTGAGTGGATTTCCCCTAACCAAGTTATCCTTCTGAGGCCACAGGCACAAAGCCTATAACTTGGTAGCTGGTTCCAAATGAATAGTCTTTTCTTAATTATGATCCACAAAGCCATCCTTATGCTTGAGTTTTCTAAGTCTTGGAAAATGTTAGAAAAATATTAGCATGTACTTCATTTTAGTGTACTTTTTCTAAAAGTAATCTATTCAAATTATGAGCAAATATTAACTAGTGATTAATTTCTAATAGCATAATAAGAAACACAATTTGCATAAACATTTTAAAAATGAGAAATACCCAAGTACAGCTTTGCACACTTCTCATAACTTTGACTACTATGACCTAGTGTTTATTTTAACATTAGTTTTCCCTAACATGAACAAGTCAAAAATCCTTTCAATATTTTGGGAAGAGTCAAAGTCTGGTCACATGTCTTGCTCCTGGCTCCCTGGGATTAATGCCACATGACTAAAAGCAAACTTTTTCCAGCTTTCGCTGGTAGTTCATACTTTTTAAAAAGCCATTAATAGTAGTAGATGTTTATTAGGTATTGGCTCTTTCTCAACTACTCTGCTAAAAATTTTTCCATATTATTTTATTAAATCTTCACAACCTGATATGGCAGGAGCTCCTGTTATTCCCACCTTATAGATGAGGAGGTGAAGAAGGCACTGGAAGGAAGGTCACGTCTGTAAGCCCTCCTAGCTGCTCATCAGAGGTGCTGAGCTAGAATCCAGGCAGGCTGTCCCCTGGAGCCTGCCTTTCCACCAGCTGTGCGTAGCTTCTCAAAACTCCCACCAAAGCTCCCCAAACCCCCCTCACTCTACTAGCTCATCACCTTCCATCAGAGTATGAGGTGTGATCTGGAAGAATGAAGCATGTCTGTCATTCGTGACTAGATTTTTCTCAACTCTTGAGGTTTTTCTGTGACCAACCAGATTTATTCACTCAATCTGGATATTGGTTCTGTAACCGTAGGAATGAAGTTTCTTTCCATTTGTCGGCTTTGCCTCTGCCAAAGGCTTGCTTTGAATTTTTAGAAAGATTGGATTTCCTCCCTTTTTTTTTTAAATGTCTTAAAACTATGTTTCTCACTTAAAAAAAAAAAAAAAACAGGCTTCCTCTATCATCTGCTTCTTCCCAGCAGCCAGGAGGATTTAGGCTAGCATTGAAGTCTGTGGTGGGTATTCTTAAAATAAATAGGGTTTTGGAAATTTAGGGATAACATGTTAGGAGGGCATGTTCCTGTTCTTCCATGGAAATGAAATTAAATTCCTTATCATTCCACATACATTAATATCATGTAAGGTAGTCATTAAATGCTTTGAAAAACACAAAAACACTTTGAGGAGATGGAGGTAACTCTAGCATGCAGGAGGACAGAGAACTGAATCACACAAATCAACAATCAGAACACCCCCTGAAATCGGACAGTATTCTATATTTTTCAAAGCACTTTCACATACTGTCATCTCAATTAATCTCAATCAACCTTATAAGACACATGAAGCAAGTCTACTACTGCCATATGGTGGCTCAGGAAATACAGAGCTTTTTGCTTTGAGTCACTTGTGAAGGCGGTTCTAAGTTGCGGTCTCTTCACAAGAGGCTAACCCGGTGAGTAAAAATGCATCTACTCTTCATCCACGGATATCAACAACCAACAAGCAAAATGATCTATGACCACTAAGAACCACCATGTATATTAGGTGTCAAAATGCCAGTGTTAATTAGGGCAACTGGAATTAATTATGAATACCTGCATGGAATACTGCCCTCTTAGATCCTGACAGATGAAAGGGGTACAAACAGGAGACAGGTGAGCTAGGTATTTTAAGATAATAAGAAACACCTCCTTTATAAAGATTTGACAAGAAAACCTATATTGTACATGGCCTGATAGGATTTTTCTCTTTTCCTAGAAAGACAAGGAGTACTTGTAATCTTTATCTATCTTGAATGGAGGACACCAAATGGAATCATTCCTGGGTTTCTCACAAAGATCGGTTAGAGTAATGTAACTAAGTCCCTCCCTGCAGCAGGTAGGCCTCAAGAACTCAACAAGACAGGGATTTCTGGTTTCTCCTTGGTCACTGGCAAACCTGTACATATGTACAAATAAGATGATGTGTGTCAATACTCCACACCCAGTTCCTGATTTTCCAGAATAAGAGAGATTTTGAAGAATGAAAGCTCACTCGTTCCTAATTTCATCTTAACCAATGACATTTTTTTTAATCATTGTTGCCAGAGAGACTTACATCAAAGAATCAACCAAATATAATGGTTTGAATTTCCTTTCCAGTGGTGTTTGCTGGGGGCTTGGAGTATGGAGGTCAAATCCCTCTTCTTCTGACTTGACATTTATGGAAGGACCTCTCTCCTCCCTGCCTCAATGTCTTGGGGAGAAGCCAGGTTTTCTAGAATCTGAGCTTTGAAGATAGGAAATAGGCATGTGTAGCCTTAGCCCTAATTTATTCCTTTTTTTCCTCTTTGGGGTGCCAACTGCCTACAGGAACCATGCACTCTTGTATGCTCTCAGCATATGCTTAGGGATGCAGGGTTTACCCCTATGGGATCTCTCTCACTCTCTCTCTCCCCCGACCCAACCCCTCCTCTTTCTGATGGTGATAGTGGGTGTGTATTTCTCACAATAAGTTTGAATTCACATGTTATGATCTCCAGTATGGTAGAAGACAGACTAACTGGATTCTGGGGAAAGGAAAATTAAGATTTTTCTCATCCAGTCTCATAGCTTTAAATAAAATCTATATACTGATAATCACCAAATTTATATCTCCAGCTTGGCCCCTCTCCCCTATACTCCAGATCCATATGTTCAAATGCCTGCCCATGCACTTTTGCATGTTTCACTACCTTAGATATAAACTCCACAAGAGAATGATTTGTGTGTGTGTGTTTTGCTCATTGCTCTATCCTGAGTAACTAACAGTGCCTGGCACATTGCAAAACCTCAATAATTATTTGTTGAATGAATAAATGACTGTGAAGTAATTTCTCAGAAATTTCTTTATTAATTTTGAACTGAAGTAATTTTAAACCTTAATGATTAGAATGTTGATTTCTTTGGACTTTTAGCTCTCAAGGGCAAGAGTTTTTTATTTTGGACCTTAATTCTGTTGGACTTTAACACTGGAGTTTTAATTTATAGACTCTTTCTCTCTTAAATTCATAATGGGAAAAAGTTTATGCCAAATTGGAGACATCACCAGCTTGTTTGCATCTTATTAATATTTATCTTAATGCTGTCATTTAATCTTCCAGCTAAATTTCTGGTATGACTATTGGACAATGTGGCATAATTAAGGACAGATTTTCCAGCTTTGAGTAGTTTACTCAATGCATCGTCTCTGAACTTAGCATCGACATTCATTGTTCACTCCTCCAGTACAGTGTTGTCTATTCCTCTGCAGGCTGTGCTTACTCTCTTAACTAGAGGGCAGCTGCAGATTGGAGAGCTGAGGGACCCTGTGCACTCTTTTTTTCTTGCACAGTGTTTAAGAGAAAAGAAAAGCAGATTTCTATCTTTTGTTCAAAAAAATTAAAAGATGCAACTACACCAGGCCCCTTTGTGCTGCTTCCTTTAGAAGGGGCAGATGGTCCATGTTACCAGCGTCCACCTCCACACATTCAGTTATGTCACCCATCTGACTGCTGGAGGCAAGACTGGCCCCTGCTCTGAGCCTCAAACTTCAGAGCTCTTCTTTTGGCTGCACTCTTCCCATGGGTCAAGGAATCCACAAGTCAAGGGCATGTGTCCACATCGACTTTGCACTGACCTTCTCCTAAGTTGAGACTACATTCCAGCCAAGGATCCCAGAATTTCCTGTTCAACTGGTCTGAGCTACTTCTAGGACCTGTGCGAGCCCCTGCCTGGGTTGGCTCTCCCAAGGGCAGACTAGCAGTGCTGCTGTGGTTCTTAAGGGCAGGCAGGGCAGCTGTGTGTGTGTGTGTGTGTGTGTGTGTGTGTGTGTGTTGGGATTTGAAGATGGTGCTTGAAAACGCAGGGCTAGAAATTTCACAAAGAACCTGTGAAATCCCCCAAAGAAATCCACATTTTAGTTCCTAGAAACTGTGAATATGTTACCTTATGTGGCACATATATGAAGAAGTTAAGGAGGTTAGGATGAAAAGACTACCCTGGATTATCTGAATGGGCCCAATGTAATCACAAGAGTCCTTATAAGAGGGAGGCAGGAGGATCAAAGTCAATAGAAGAAAAGGTGATGAGGACAAGCGGTTGGAATGATGAGACCAAGGGGGTCATGAGCCAAGGAGTGAAGGCAGCCTCTAGAAGCTAAAGAAGCCAAGGGAATAGATTCTCCCCTCAAGGCCTCCAGAAGGAAGAAACCCTGCTAAGAACTTGAGTGTAGACTTCTGACCTTCGGAACATGACAAGATAATAAACTGGTGTTATTTTAAGCCACTAAGTGTGTGGTGATTTGTTACAGCAGCTGCAGGAACCTGATACAACATGCTTACGTGGAAGATCGGTCAGGAGGGGCTGGAGATGGGAAGGAGGAGAAGGTGAGATGTTGCCGGCTCAGGCTTCCATCTGTACTCTTGCCTCAGGCAGCATCATATACTAATTTGTAGTAATACAGGCTCAAAAGATACTGTTTCCATCGAAGACTTAAGCCACAGTCTCCACATATATTTTAAGTTTGACATGGCATGGCTGTGCAATGGCCAAAATGCCAGGTATTGTCAGCACAACAGTATTCGAGTAATCCACCCACTTATATATTAGTTATAAAATTATTTGAGACTGGACTACAAAGGATAATTTCATCAAATAATTATAAGCCAGGACACAAAGAACAGCACTTTATTGGGGCTTTCATGCATCTGTTTGACAAGTGTCAAACCAAATTTCCCTGTATCAAATTTCTCAAATATTTACTTGTGTTTCTGTTCCTAGGAAACAGACATCATGTTATTTTACAGTTCAAAAATTGAGGAAATTAAAACCAGAAAATACACCAGGTCATTAGCATGGGCACAATGTTAATTCACCAGGAGAAAGGAAAGCTGAATTGGATATTTTGGATCTTTTCAACTCTGACTCCCCAAACTCTCCTAAATTCATATACCTAAGAAAAACTTCTCTATCAGAAATGTGATTGCTTCTAGGATTTAGGTGGTCAGAACAATGACTCTTTTCCCTACTAGAAATGAGGGCTGGAAATGAGGATTTTGGAGGGCAGGCAGAACAAATACCCAATAAGAAAACATTTTCTCCACAGTTTCTGCTTTATCCCTGGAGATTCTCTTCGATGTTGGTTGTATATGTACTCTCTACAAATCACTTTGCCTCCATAAAGTTCATGAGAAATAAATAAGAATCAAAATCGCAAGAAAGAATTTATTTTTCCCCCCTGGTCTGATGATCTAACTTGTTACTTTGAATCATTCCAGGATCTAGCCAAGGTCCGTGAGCTAAGCTGTCAGAAGCACATTAACTCAGTGGCCCATTCCATGTGATGAATGGTTTTCGGGGAGAGGCTGACTCACCATGGTGTTGCTGAGATTCACGGGCTCTGTACAAAGGTCTGACTTGGTAAAGCCTTGACATAGTCTTGAAAATTCTGGAAACTCAAAGCATGTACAAAATTGTTTTTGGGCATGTGCTCTCTCTCTTGCTCACTCGCTCTCACTCTCTATCCTTTTGGAGGGGAATGGCCTGGAGAAATAAGACTTTGTCCCTGGGTCTGCCTCTAAAAAGGGCCAAGTATAAATGTGAAAGAGAAAATAAACAATAAATAATAAATAGGGAAAGAGAAAAGGGAGCTTCAAGGTACAGTGCTCTGACCAAAAGAGAAAAAAGAAGAAAGAAAAAAGTTTTCATGAATTATCTAAAGAACATCTGGCAGAAATTGACCAGCAAATGTAATTTCAAATGAGTGTTCTCTCAAGTCTGGAAGGAAACCAAAACCTTATTATAAATATCCTAGTTGAGGTTTTGGAAGAACAGTATATGAGGCTGCATTTCATGTACTTTGAGAGCAGTTTAATTCTTGGGTTTTTCCTAATTTCATCTCAGGAAAGAGTGATCAATAGCATTCTTGGCTGGGCTTGACAAAGAGCTTCTTGTCTTGTGGCTGACTCTGTTCTCATGAATGTATGGACCATACCCAGTATCCTCAGAGCCTCCCAGTTCCTGTCCTGTTTTAGAAAGGATCGAAACCATATCAGCACTCCCTCTGAGAAAGCACTATTTTTAAATAGAAGAAACTGGAAAAATACAAAGCAACACAGAAATTTCCCCTGATTGGCCTTTTGCGCAGCTGACCTGGCTCTTAGCATACCCCTCGAACCCCACAAACAACAATTCTATGGTATTAGGGCTCGGCCTGGACCCCAACACCATGCACCCACACACACACGCACACACAACAGGGGCTGTGACCATCTGCAGGCACTTACTTCAGCTGTGTGCCAGGGGAGATGTTCCCAAACAGAGATATTTTAATCCTCTGGAATTCAGATTTTTTTTAAACCATATTTACTCTTTAAATATAACTGTCCCTTGCACATGTGTGTTTGAATCCAACAGGTCTGTATTATAAAGGCCAACAAATGTCCTTCCCTCTCTTAATTAAATGTGAATGGATGCTAGAGAAAATCTAGACTTTCTAACTCCTTCTGTGTGGTAGTATGAAATCCATCTTTCATGCCAAAGCCATGTGTCAAGGAGGAGCTCACATGTTCAGAGCATGATCCCATTTGCAGCGAGTTTACGGAGGAATCCTATTTCTTTGGCCCTTCAAGTGGACTCTCAAGTGTATCTAATCAGTTCTCACACCATGAAAGACAGTCTGAGAGAAAAAAAGAGGATCTCTATAGTTTCTCACCTTTCATACTCTGCTTCTGTGAGCAAACATTTCCCTCCAGTATTTTCTCCCACCACCCCTTTGTTTTCCTGCTACGTTATCGTATTCCAGTTACTTTCTCTCCATCCCCTTCCTATGCCATTCATTCCCACCTTTTAAGTCAGCAAAATACCTTTGTTTCCTCCTTCCTGCTTCTTTGGGCCTCTTCCTTAGAGGGAAGGGTTAGTCACTTCTGTCCTTCATTCCAAATGAAAATAAAATGAACCACCCCCAATATCTTAGAATGGGATCCCCAATAGTTTAATTAAGAGGAATGGCTTTTTATATCTTCCCAAGCTCTGAGATCCCTGGAGGAGTGAAATCTCCAGGGCTCACCCCTCACCTTCATGGAGGTGTTTCCCAAAGTGTGGAATGTATATCGATAGTGTTATTTGAGACCATTATAGGTGGTGCATCATTGTGGTAAATTTCGGTTGTTTGTTGTAATGTGCATTATAAAAAATGAGTTGGCATATCAAACCTGCAAGTTCACTGCTATTACTGCTAAGGGCAAATATAAGTTCAAATATAAAGAGAGAGTGTTTTAAAGAAAGATGTTAAGTGAAAAATAGTATAGATGGAATGTGCATACAGTGAAAATCAGAAAGATGGGACACGGATGACGGAAGCTTGGGAAACGCTGTTTGATGGAAATGATTTGAAACTAAGAAAAACAAGGCGTGATGTCAGCTTCTGGCCATACTTGGTCCTTCCTTGCAAAGCCCTGGGCTTAGGGCAGAGGGTGGGAATGCAGCTGTTGCCCAGACTGGGATTCACAATTTCACACCAGGGATGAAAATATGTAGAAATATTTCTGAATGGATACATCAAATTCGTATCCTGCTGTAACCAAGGATAACAGTACCGCTGACCTACAATTAAAGGCGCTCTGATACAATCTTTCAGTTTAGAAGCTAAAATGCCTAGGGAGGTCACATGCTTTGGTTATCACCCCAGTGGATAGTAGCAGAACTAGAACTCGAAGCCCAAAGTTTTCTCATTCTAAATCTTTCTACCACATTATTGTTGCCAGATGAGTCTTTCCGACACCCAAGTCTTACCTATTCCTGATTATATCTAGCTAGATTTAAGAGAGTAGCAGGAGGTAAAATCAGAGAGGAACTATAAGGTGGCGGGGAGATTTTATCAGGACGTGGAGACCTGTGAGGTCTGCGGTGAGGATTTTGGGGGGATTTAGTCAAAAGGAAGAGCTAATAGTTGTGTCCCCGCGAGGCAAAAGAGCCAGAGGAAGTGACATAAGTGGAGAATTGTCCCTAGGGCAATCTGATAATATTGCTACAGACAGAGTCCTTTTCTCAGAGCCCTCTTTTCAAATGTTTTGTTGGAAAAAAAAGTTTTATGTTGGAAAAATTTTAGTTCACAGTAAAGTTGCAAAAGTAGTATGTACGGACATTTCCCATATGCCCCTTACCCAGCCGCTGCTAACATTTTACACAGCCATGGTGTGGTTATCAAAATTAAGAAATTAATACTGGTACAGTACCATTAAGTAAACTACAGGCTTTATTTGGATTTCCTCAGGTTTTTTTCCTCATTATTTCATTGTTGTTCTCAGATACAGCCTAGCCTATACCACACTGCATTTGTCACGAGGTTTTCTGAGCCTCTTCCAAGTTGTGACAGCTTCTTGTCTTTCCTTGGTTTTCATGACTTCGACACTTTAGAAGAGGTCGAGGATTGTGCAAACCTTCCTTCAATTTGAGTTTGTCTCATGATTAGCCTGGGATTTGGGGAAAGACCACCACCAAGGTGAAGTGTGCTCACTGCATCATATTAGCGGATAAATGCTATCAGTATGACTGATCAACAGTGACATTCACCTTGATCGCTTGCTTAGGGTGGTATGTGTGAGGCTTACCCACTGAAAAGTTTCTTTCTTCCTTTCTGTGCTGTTTTTTAGAAACATGTCATTAAATCCAGCCTACACCCAAAGAAAATTAAGCTACACCTCCTCGATGAAGAACTATCAAAGAATCTGTGGCACACATCAAAACTACCACAGTACTTAGTAAATATTTTGAGAGAGATATGTTGAGTCTATGCAAATATTCTCTTTCTCCTTAAAAGTCTGCCCACTGATCTTAGGATTCACCAGTGCGTCTTGCCTGCAGCATTATTGCTGTGATGTCCTAATGATGATTTTCTATTGCCTACATTTCTTCTACATTTACAGTTTACAATTCACCTATAAAAAAAGTTCCTTCTGTTTATTTATTTAATCATTTGCGTTTTTTTTTTATCTGTATGGACCCATAAATATTCACTTTATTCTTTGAGTTATAATCTAATACTATCATTATTTATTTTTTGCTCAAAAATTTCCAGTTTTGTCTACATAGACTTTCAGGTTGACTTCTATATCCTTTCGACATGCTCTAACCTTAAAAAAAAAAACAAAACATGGTTTTTTTTTTTTAGCACTTTCCAACTTTCTAGCATGATAAGATGCTCCAAATTTATCTTGCATTTTTCCTGCCTTAGCTCTATAATCAGCCATACTGATATATATATAGATAGATCAGTTTATATCAGTATAAATATAAGATTACACTGATATCCCCAGAGCTACTCTGAATCAACTAGCCTAATATTGGCACTCAGTGTCATTACCCTGTCTCTCAAATCCTAGATTAGCAACTGTTATCTGTTGAACTGTGTGCCTGGAAAAGATATGTTGAAGTCTTAACCCACAGTACCTCAAAATGACCTGATTTGAAAATAGGGTTATTGCAGATGTAATTATATGACTAGAATCCTGAGAAGAAAAGAAGACAGAGACATGAAAGAAAGACAGTCATGTAGACAGAAGTAGGGATTAGACTTAAACTGCCATAAACCAAGGAAGGCTGGAGGCTACCAGAGAGGGAAGAGACAAGTATTCTTCCCTAAAGCCTCTGGAGGGAGCATGGTCCTACCAACACTTTGCAGACTTCTGGCCTCCAGAATTGTGGGAGAATAACTTTCTATTGTTTTAAGCCACCAGTTTGTGATACTTTCTTATGGCAGCCCTAGGAAATTAAGATAGCATCTATATATTTCATACCATTTTCTACCCTTTATAATCTGATGACACACAAATTATCCATTTTACCCCAAAGGCTATCTCAGATCACATTTAAGCCCATGTGGATCCTTCCTGGACCACTGTCCTTGGTAGCAAAGATAGTATCTTATTTTTTGTTACATTTCTATCATCTGCCGGCACAAGAGCTCACTAAATGTTTGCTGACTTGAATATCTATAGGCCTCCTTTGTCAACCTGTTAGACCAGCCAGGAGACTCTTCTTTCTAATACCTTTTTTTTCTTTTTGGCCTCAAAATCTGCTAGGTAAAGTTCATGTACCTGTCTTTCCTTCCTCCCTCCCTTCCTTCTTCCCTTCTTTCTTCATTTCTTCCCTTCCCTTTCCTCCATCCTTCCAACTAAAATTCACTGAACACATACCATGTGCATAGATTTATTTTAGACACTAGAGAATTAACAGTGAGCAAAAGAGATGAAATCCTTGCCATTTTGGAAACATACATTCTAAGGGGGGAGAAAACTCTAGAATTTGAACTCCAAATTACCTATGTCTAAATGGCAAACAAGTAGTGGCACAGAATGACAGAATGTATTTTGGGGACTGATTTCCATGGGTTATTTGGCCAGTTGTGGTCTAGCAGCCTCCTTCCCAAACCCAAAGTCCCCAGCTGAACAGCTGTACTTTTCTTACTCAATTTTTAAATTATTCTTCTTTCCCAAAGGGGGGCAGAGTATGAAGGATAGGGAGGGCAGAAACAAACTGGCTAGAAAAAAGTAGAAAGGAGTGAGAATATTGATTCTCCTATGATGTATTTTAACGCCAACTCTTCCTGAGCTGTGTCAGACTGAGTTCCTTACCTATGTTACTCGTTGTTGTTGTTGTTGTTATTACATCATTAATTGAAAACACAACTGCATGATCATAATGGCTAGCCAGTACTGAGAGTCTGCTATGTGCCAGGAAGTGGTCTAGACACTCATCAACTTGATCCCACTTAGTCCTCACCACAATTTTATGAGATAAGTACTATAATTTATCATTTCACAGATGAAGAGCGGGGTGCTCAGAGAGGTAAATTCACTTGCTCCAAACCCCACAGTTAGTAAACTACACTAATGAGTGTAGACACAGATGTCAGTATGTCAGGCTTCAAAGTCCTGACTCTACCTCCTGTTTTCAGGGAACCCTCCCTCCCCAATAGGCAGCACCAGCTGGTCAGCTGGCACCCAACACAGCCTTTAGATGGAATTCCTTCCATGAAAATGCTCTTTTCAGCAATGGCCCCCGTTGCTGACCCTGTCCCTTTCACCACTTCATTGTAAGGATGTTTTTCTCCAACTCCTCTGTCCCAGAGTTCTACCTCCCCTAGTTACTGGGGTTACAGATATCTTGGGTGATATTTGCTGGGTTTCCTATGGCCATGGCCTCTTTATCTCTCACAGTACCTCTGAGCCATTTAATTGTCTCCTTATTATTTAAGCCAGCATAGAGCAATTTTCCAAAACATCCAATTAGCAAGTGCACAGAAGGAACTGGATCCATAATTAATTAGTGATTCTAGGACACAACAAAGCAAAAAGCAAAGCCAAGGATGTTGAAAGCCCTGAAGAAGCTGCAGGAAAAAGATACACACTTCCAGGACCCTTCCCCACAAAGGGCAAAGAATCAAACAATGTGCCCACTAATTCAAATCCCAAAAGCCCCTCCACACATTTGGGGACTGAACAACATCAATCACTGGGTGACAATCCCAAGTGGAACATCCCCCCGCCAGGATGAATGGCTGCTTCTGTTTTTTAGCCCAGAACTGATTCTTTCCCGTTGCTTTCATGCAGAAGGTTGGCCCCTTTCTCCTCCCACAATTGTCCAAGCCTCTTCAGAGAGAGTCTTCCCTGCAAGATGGCCCCAACCCCTGGGATTTCTTGCTTGTCATCAGAACAGAAGTCACATTAGAACACCAGGATTTAAGAGACCAAGCCTGGATGACTGTGGCGGCCAAGAAAGGGGAGAGAGAAGAAGAATGCCAGGATTCCAATTTGAAGAAGAAAGGAGGGCTTTGGTAGAAGTTTATCCAGATCAAATTTTCCCCAGACACTGACTCATTCTCCAACACACATGTGAAGTGTAAATGACAGAGGCGTGCCAGCACTGCTGATAGTGAAGGTATCACCTTTTCATTAGGAGGAAATAAAGAATATTCCTTTGGGGTTTTTTTGGTTACCTTTTTCTTAGGGGAAATAAGGACTATTCTGTATGCTTTTTGGTTACTATGGACTCTCATTATTGCCCGAAAGGCCAGAGCCAACAAAACAAGTAGTCTGAAGAGTATTACAGCAAGTTCCCACATCTCACAGGATGACATCACCATCACATATTTGCCAGCAGTGAAAATGAGAAGACTTAGAAAGAACATTAGACTTGTAGCAATATTTCACTACTTTTTCTTGCTTATAGCCTAATTTCCTTTTGGTTCTAGATTGAACTAATAACCAGCTTTCAGGGTTGATTTCAGCAGTAAGGGCTATACCTAAGCCTACCTTTCCCCGCCCTCCCTCCCCCCAACAACAAGCCGCAGTCCAAGCACTTTGATTAATACCATGGCAGTGAATGCAAGCAATGTTAAATGAAAAAGAAAATGAAAATAGCCACTAAGACATTTATAAGACAGACTAGTTACTGCTGCAGCTGCTGCTCAGAAGAATAGATAACTATGATGCATGTTGCTAAGCAATATTGCATTTTCAGTCCTTAATAACCCCATTAGTAACAAAGGATGGCAAACTACACTTTGAGATTGATGAGATCCTTTACCTTGCTTCTGTGAATAATCAGCCTTAGCAACCATGGCTTCCAACACAAAGCAAAAATGATTACCCTTTGTCCCCTGGCTGGGATGCATATTAGAAGTCAGTGGTATATGTAAGTCTTATTGGGAAGTCTAAGGGCTCTCTGCTAACCCCATTTCTCCCATTGTCTTTAAGTCTTAAATTTAAAAAAAATAAGTGTGTTGCTAAATAAGTACACACTTTCCCCCCAAGATGCCTCTTCTTGGTTATTTTATATATGTATATGTAACAAGCGCTTGAAAAGTGTGAATTTTAAATACCATACCCTTAAAGATCTGTAGTACAACAATTCTACAAATATTCATCCTTCTGATTCAAAGATAACACTGCTTTGGGGAATTCGGTGTGAAGGTTGCCAACTCTACAGACCAGTCCCGTTCCTGTAGAGATGACAACTACCCCCTTCGTTTAGAGATGCTAGGAAGTTGCTCAGAATAAGCTGCCAACAAATGGCTTCTTGCCCTTTTCCCCCAGTTACCCAGCATTCTCTGGTTACCCAGAATTCCCACTTACCTAATATTCCCTAGTTACTCAACATTTCCCAGCTAGTAACTATTAGGCAGAAATAGTCTGCAAGAAAATAACGTCTTCCACAGGATTCTACCTATGGAATTCTAGAACTTTTCATCTTACACAAGCATGCTGCACAAGAGACACTATTATCTGATAGAGCAGAGTCTGGAGCCAGACTTCCTCAGGTAAATCTGGACCACACAATTTCTCATTGGAGTGACTTTGGGTCAATTAATGTCTTCCTGCCCCTATTGCCCCAAATTAATGTCTTTGCCCCTTTGTTTGCAAAACAGTGCCTCCTTCTGGAATTCTTTGGTTTTGGAGCAGAGCTATGTAAGCATTTGCAAAACTCTTCAAATACCTCCCTAGTCCAAACTAGCAAAGACCTCTCTTTGTAAAAGGAGGAAAAAGCTGACTCCAGAATGCACCCTTAGGACCTTTATTTGCTTCCTATTTCAGAGGAAGTCACTGATCTAAAGAAGCTAGAAATTGCCAAAATATGAATTCCTATAACATCAAACTGTTACTAATTATGGTTCTGGTCATATGCCATATGTTTCCCAAAAATAACAAACATTCCATGGAAAAATAAGTGGCTAATAAGGGTGGGAAAAACATATAGTAAATGTTCTTGTTTTTCTTGGCTGTTAACTTTAAAATAATGAAATAGTCAATAAAAAGGATGAACACCCAAATGCAGCCACTTGAGAAAGATACTCTTGAACTGCTTAATGTTAGAATTCTATGCTTGAAAAAATGGAAAGAAAGAAATAAAAAGAAATCTATGCTCAAAGAGCATTTGTCAAGTAGTTTATTCTGAATCTCTTGCATTTTAAATTTTGAAGAAAAAAAAGTTACTCAAGTCCTAGGTGTTTTTCCCAGTAGAAATTACAGTGGTAGATGTTAAATTAACTCTGTGTGATTCTCATTTTCAGAAATACAATTTTAAACTGCTGAAGACTTTCAATGTGTCCCCTTGAGCTACATAAAAGGAAGGCTTTAAATATAGTTTTGTTTTTGCAG
Source organism: Suricata suricatta (assembly GCF_006229205.1). Lineage (NCBI taxonomy): Eukaryota > Metazoa > Chordata > Mammalia > Carnivora > Herpestidae > Suricata > Suricata suricatta. The sequence goes on from NC_043714.1 coordinate 44,833,312, forward strand.
GTTTTTTCCTTCTAGAAATACATCTCTCTCAGACAATTTCGTAATATTGCTATTTAACAGGCTAATGAGTGTTTTAGATTTCTTTTAAACTCTTTTTATTTTATGTAAGTGAATTTGAATACAGTGAGTTTTTGCAACTGTCCAGTGAAAGAAAATTAAATTAATAATCAAGTAATCTTCATTTATAAAGTCCATAGTAGCAGTAGGAAGATGGGGGGAGAGGTATGTTTTATTTCAGTAGCTTTTATGTGTTTAATTTTTTTTTAATGTTTATTTTTGAGAGAGACAGACAGAGTGTGAGCCGGGTTGCTGTGTTATGTAGAGAGAGAGGGAGACGCAGAATCTGAAACAACTCCAGGCTCTGAGCTGTCAGCACAGAGCCTGACACGGGGCTCGAATCCGCAAACCGTGAGACCATGACCTGACCCAAAGTCGGACACTCAACCAACTGAGCCACCCAGGCGCCCTTATTTCAGTAGCTTTTAAACTAAAGAGCAATATTTTTAAAACAAATCAGTCTGATAGTCTCCCTTCATTCCTGTTTTCTGATACAAGTAAGGCATGACTACTCTGTAGAGACGCTAAGAGTTGATGGAGGTCTGATCCAAGTTACTTCGGAGGCAGGTGTCATTATCTATAGCATGATACTTCTCCATGTGATAAATGTGCTTGCTATGTCACAGGCAACGTCGGGGCTAGAATTATAATGATGAAAAAAAGCAGACCCAGGCCCTGTCCTCATGGAGCTCATAGGCTGGGGCTTATAGTGTGGTCTGTGGACCAGAGCCACCCCCATTAACTATTCTTGTCAGACTGCAGCAGGACAAGTACAGACATTCCGAGTAATTATTTAGACATTTTTACAGGAGTTGGACATTGCTGCAACATCCAAATAACGTGTGGTCAAGGGGACTATCTCACTGAATGTGGTATAGATGGGGTATATGCAGGATTTGGGAGGTTACGTTTCACATGGAGAGGTCTAAGTACTAGTCATGGACAAGAGGATACATGTTGGCATGTGATGAGTAGGAAATTTTTCAAAAATCTAGTCATCCCCATAGATAGTTTGAAAAGCACTAATCTAGTGCTTTCTAAGCATTATAGGAAAGAGAGAATAAGGGATGGAAGGGAAGGAGGGTGGGAGGAAGAGAGGAGGGGAGAGACAGGGAGAGAGAGAGAGAGAAAGGGAGAGAGTTTCATTCCAACTGAGAACATTTGGGAACGTTCCATGGAAGAAATGATTCTTAAGCATGAATTCAAATTTCAGGGGTTAGAGAGCACAGCACAAGAAGCGCTATGGAGGCAGAAAAAGATGTCCGTCCTGTTACTCAGGCCACTTAGTTCATTGCCATCAGAGAGTGACATGGGGACAGGAACAAATGGAGATAAAGATGAATCTGAGGAGCTGGACTGCAGCCAGTTCATGGAAAGCTTTGAGCACCATGAAAAAGAGTAAGAACTTTTTTTTTTGAGACAATTGGTAGTTTTTAAATATTCCTGAGGGGTTCAAGCCCTACGTAGGGCTCTGTGTTGACAGCTCAGAGCCCAGAGCCTGCTTCAGATTCTGTCTCCTTCTCACTCTGCCCCTGCCCCGCTGGCACTCTGTGTCTCTCTCACTCTTTCTCTCAAAAATAAGTAAACATAAAAAAAAAACTTTTTTAATATTCCTGAACACAATAGTGACATGAAACAAAGCTCTATTTTACAAAATAATATATTGGTCTCATTAGAAATATATGCCACATTTTGAGGCAGGAGGCCTTTAGGTAAAATAAATAACTGAGGTCCCTGGATGGCTCAGTCAGTTAAACAGCCAACTCTTGATTTCAGCTCAGGTCATGATCTCAGGGTTCCTGAGTTCGAGTCCCATGTCATGATCACATCACTCCTACATCAGGATCTGCACTGACAGTGTGGAGCCGGCTTGGGATTCTCTGTCTACCTCTCTCTCTGCCCCTCTCATGCTCATGATCTCTCTCTCTCTCTTTTCCTTCCTCTCTATTTCTCAATAACATATAATATTTAAAAACTAAATAAAATAGCAGTAAAAAGGAATTAAAAAATAACTTCCATAATGATACCATGTATTAGTCACATGTCTAAGTAAATTTATACAATATTAAGTCTTCCTTGGCACCACAGTACAGTAAAATACCACTGTAGAAGATCTAATCATGCATGATTACGGTAATTTTCAAATGCCATTTCTTAGCTTTACAGTGACAGAGAGAACACACATTCCTCCCGTGTTCAGAAACATTGATTAAAGCACAGATATTAAGGGAACATTAAGCCAATATGCTATTGTAATAACTTACACTAAAATGTTAAGTGCCATCACCAAAGGACACAAGAGTGGCACTTTTTTCTCTCTGTTGTTCTCAGCTTCCCATCAAACTAGAATTGAGCTCATTAAATATGCCTCATTTAAGGTCCTATGTGTTACCTAGAGGCTCTTAATTCTTGCAGCTGACTGAGCTGGAGTCTTTTTAAGATTCCCATAAGCGTATCTTTTTAAAAAACTACTCCGTAAGTCTTAAACTCTGAAGGTGAAATTTTATATGGTTTTAATAAAAACAATCCTCTCAAAGTGTAGGCGCCCTCCCCACAGAAAACTGTATAACCATGTTAGAATCTCACATGTTTGGCTGAGTAAAAATCTAATGAGATACCCTTCTAGCTCGGGTTTCATCATATTTTTAACTGTGACGTAAGAACTATAGAATGCTAAAATACCATCCTCGTAAACTGAGAGCTATGCATTGAGGACTGCACATGTTTGCAACACAACTACAAGCCCAAGCTAGAGCACGGGGTTGGGAACCACTGATTTAGATACGCCAAGTAGTGGCTCTCAACGGAAAGTGGGCTTGCCCCTCCGAGACATCTGGCGATACCAGACATGACTGTCACGATGGGGGGCGGGAAGAGAGAGCGCTGGCACCAGAGTGCTAGCAAACATTCCCCACGCATAGGACAGCCGCTCACAACAGAATGATGGGTCCGAACGTCAGCACTGCAGCTGAGAAATCCAGCACTCAAGTTCACACGAACATTTCCGTTATTTTTGGCATTTCTATTATATGGAAATAATAATTTTGATTCATGCAATCTGAATATCAGAAATAGGGAAGTTCCTGAGGATTAAAACAGATCATTATTATGCCTTCCTTTGCTATAGTGATCTCTCCTCTGATTTTTGCAAGCAAGACCCGAAGGGGACCTTAGAGGTGCCTCTTTTAATTCCATCACTGGTGATGCTTTATATGCAGATAGGCAAACACTGCCATCAGGGAATCTTCAAGCAGACCTTCAGAAAAGACAGGCATGCCTGAAAACTCAAACAAGGTTCCAAATATGTATTATTTTCTGAGTTGTAAGGCACTGATGATTTGAAGATGTACCATCAATTAAATAACAGCTTTGGGGAATGTGGCAGAGAAATACCTTTTTTAAATTGTAATCAATCCTATTGATGGTAGGATGTGAAATCTTTTTTAGAGATGGTAATTGTGCAAAATTTACAAAATATATTACGTGTGTAATACGATACACTAAGCTCTTTTTGTAAAAAGAAATCGACTCTGAAATACTCTCCTTCTTGCATCCTTCTTGATCAATGTTAACTTCCGTTGTTTTCATTTAAATCTTTGTATTGCTCCCCTCCTGCTCCCCGCACCAGTCCACGGAGAGGAGGTAAGGTGCCAGGTGGGCTGTGGTATCTCTAGATCCTTAGAAACAAGAATACAAATCTCAGAGCCTCCCTGTCTTATGCTCCTCTCTTGGAGTTTCTCCAAAATCTTAACTATGAATTGAGTACAATGAAGACCACCTGTACTTAGCCTGGTCTTAGCGCTGCTAGAACATATAACTTAATTAAACAAAGGAATAACCACACTTAGATGCAATACAATAAATACTTGAAATATTTTTTAAATTCCACCTAAAACCTACCCACACCACTTATGCACAAACCAAAACTCACTGTAAGAACTATATATTTCCTTGTTGGCACGTTATCTGCTTGTTCCACTAGAATTTAAGATCCGTGTGAATATGGATCTTGTCTTATGTTTGTTGGCTGAATGAGTGAACGAACCAATGAAAATCATCTCCCAAAGAGGAGAGCCATTATAAAATTGCAAGCTTCTTTTATTTTCACACTAGTGACACAGGACAACAGGATTCACTCTGTATCATAAGCTACGCATGTTCATTCATTCATGCATTATTAGTCTCTCATGATCTGCTCCTGCTACCTTTCTAGCTTTCTTTCGAATCATGCCCTCTTGCTCTCTGGCTACACTGCCCTTGCTTCAGTTCCCAGTAAGCTCCATGTTCCCTGCTACCTTAGGGCCTCTGCCCAGAACATTCTCTGCCATGTCCCCAACCTCTTCAGATTTTCTCAGGGAAGTCTTCCCTGATCACCACATATCTAGATGTAGTGCCTGTATTTTAGTCTTAGTTTCCCATATTTGCACCCCCCCCATCATAGTAATGGTCACACTTGTAAAATGTGTGCAATGATTTCATTAACATTTGTCTCCCATCCACACCCCTCAACTGTAGGCAGCAACCATGCCTTTCTTGTTCCCCACTAATATTGCCATCATTTAATACAGTGCCTGTCATCTAGCCAGTGCTCAATAAATATGTATTGGGTAAATAAGTCAATTAGGTTTCTAGGGACATAATGTTACCAAATTCACGGGTCCAGGTTACAGTATATCATTCTCCACTAGGGCTCAAGTTAGTAGGCACTTAATCAACACTTTTTGGCTAAGTGGAGTCATCATTTATCTACTATCATTGAACTACATGCTCCTCAGCCTACATGACACTAACGGAATGTATTGCAAAATTGCTAAGAAATCAACTGCTCTCTATTCTTTGTTCTACACACGAATAAAAAAGCAGCTTGGTTTATTTATTTTTTTCACTGAAAAATTTTTAAGCTGTTTTGGTATTAAGAACATGACTGTGTGGAAAATGGTTGTCAGGGAATCAATTATTTGGATGATCAGTATCTGTCTCTATTTGAAAACATCTGGAAGCATTCTTTAATTATCCCCTAGATATTTGGTGGCTTATATTCTCAGCCTCTGAGATAATTTCTCCCCATTACTGTTCTTGAATGATAGATACTCTGTTGACATGCTCGGTTTTTTTTTAATAGAGGAGAATTTATAGGACATTGAAAATAGAGTAGTGGGCTCCCAGGCTAGAAGGATTAAAATAATATTTTTTAAGAGGAGAAGAAAAGAAGTGTCTAGTGCAGAAACTACAGAAAAATATAATTCCATGTGAAATCATGTAACTGAGAAGCCAGTTACCTAGGAAGCCTTGGGGAAGATAATGGATTTCTTGGAGACCCAGACAAAATGACTCTAGCCTAAAGGAGCTACAGAGAGATACCCAGGTGACTGGAAATCAGAAATAATTGTAAACCTGAAGTCTATTCACATACTTCACTTTAAAATAGTTTCTTTACATATATCTCTCCTATCTATTGCTATCAGGATCTCTGTCACTAGGTAAGAGTACCTGAAATTCTTGGAACAAATTCCAGAAAGCACAGGAAATGGGGCAGGATTTGCTAGCTTAGGCCATCCACTTGGAAAGGCCCAGTTCGGAGGTTTGGCCTCTGTTCCAGAGGTCAGCCTTATACCCCTGCCTTGTCCACACCTCCTTCAAGACAACAGTAGCCAACCCGGAAGTGGCTTCTTCACTGCCTCAAGATCTCTTCTTTCAAGTTCTCATCCAAATTGTCCTCCTCTGAATCTGGAAGATGCCTTGTATCTGCAGCATGAACTCCTGCAGCTCAGCCTCTCTCTGCTTCATATCAACCAGAGATGAAACAGAGCATCCCGGGGGCTCACTCACACAGAGAATCTACAGTAAGGAATCCCATGTCTCTGAGATCACAGAAGAGAGACCTGTACGCTTGAGGAGGGAAGGAATATCAGAAGCTAAGAGCATACTGATTCTCCACACCTCCACGCCAAGGGGAGCAGCTGCATCATAATTATGTTTTCCTGTCTTTTGGGTAAGAACACACATTTTCATATTACTCTTTAGCTTGATGTCAGATCCAAGGAACCAATGCAATGGCTTCTATCATGTTTATGGCTGTGATAGCCATAAATACTTCGGCCCGATTATCACAAGATGAAAGAGGCTCTCAGGCTGCCTGGTCCCTACCAACTGAAATGTACAATTCTATCTGGGCCTCCATGAGAAGTACACTGGGGTTGAGGCTTAGTTCTTAACCACAGGAAGAAAGAAAAAATTAGAGTTTACTTTGCATGACCTCAGATACTTTATTACTGTCCTATGTAGCTCATTAAAAGGACTAGCCTACCAGCTTTGGAAGATAGACCTTTCACTTTCACATTCTTATTACATCCCGATAAGCCATGTTGCTAGTCTAATACCTAAACTTAATGGGGACAAAGGAAATGGGACGAAAAAAAGCTGAGTACATTTAAAAATTTCATTTTGCATCAACCTATTTCCCTTCCCTGCAACACCAGGAAAATACATTTGGTTTTGTTCTTACCCACGTTTATTTTGTTTCTGCCATTTGTTCTTCATTTAAAACTCCCTGGCCAAGTAAATATTAGATTACTATTCATGCCTTATTTACAAACAGCCGCAAAAACTATTACCGGGACCTAAGCCATATTACCTTCCCTACCTTCCCTGGCTCTCATCTGGGGCCATTAGCATATCTTGAAAATTTTCCAAGAACTCCTTAAATCAGTAGATTTCCCTTCCTGAAAAGCCAATTTCCTAAATATTCAATGAGATGGCTTTTGAGACCCACATCAACAAATTAGAAAATTAATCATGTTCCTAACTTAACGGGAAATCCACTCTTGCTGGTATTGCTGCCCTAATTGTACCATAATAGAATTTGAAAAGGACTGTTTCTGAATTAAAAAAAAATCCTATCTATTTGCTGCACAATATCTTCTTCAATTTTCCATACCAAATGAGTAGATTGAGAAAGTACGAAACTAAACATTCATATGGCCTTTTTTTTTCCCCCAGGAAGAAAATCAGGTTTTTACTTCATGATCACATCTCCTGTTTGTTTTTTTTTTTAAAGTAAATTTCTTACACTTAAATGAGGTTTCCATTTAATCAGGGTTACCACAGAAGAGATTTTTTTTTTTAAGTAGAAAGGGTACATAGTTTTCTTGTCAGTAATATACTGATTTATCCAGAGTTCAAGTGGAAATGTACACCTCATGACCAAGTTCTAATGGCAGCTAAAAAGCTAGTATGTTTTATTTACCAGAGAACAAGCATATAAACTCACCAAAGCCTAACTAGGATGCAACATTTCTGCATTCTGCATCATAACCTAATACTAATCACAATTTAAAACCCACACAGTCAAGAGGTTAAAAAAGCAACTCACAGTATACAGTCAGGCAGCGCCTGAGATCACACAGCCTTCCACAGTATCACGACAGATTTTATCGCCGGCAGCTCTGTGGCCCTGCAACGGAGATCACTCATAATTAATGAATATTTTACTTGAACATTTGACAGCTCAGTAAGCAGTTTATGGAAGGCTGTTACTTTTATTTCTTCTGTAGTTGCCTTTGCAAACAGGAAACAGGAAACACACCTTCCAGAACACTGTCAGATCTCAGCCTAATTGGTCTTCAGCTCAAAGTTCCCAGGGGCGAGTCTTGTGCCTCAGGGATGGTAAGTATAGTCCCCAGAAGTATGGGACCCAGGTCTTACCATTTCACAGTTTAAAATCGTTTAGATAGATGCTGTGCAGGCCGTTTACTACAGAGAGAAATGGGCCTTCTTAGTAACAGGCCTTATGGCCTTAATTCTAGAAGGACTATAAACTGTAGAATAAACTCATGTATATAACAATATATACATATGTATACATATTATATATATAACACACATATGTCTATTTATATATACTTTATATTACAATATCACTATATTATTACCTACTTATATAATATACATATATTATATATATAAAATACACATATGTCTATTTATATATACTTTATATTACTATATTAAGTAATATATTACTTAAAAACAGGGGTGCCTGGGTGGCTCAGTCAGTTGAGCATCCGACTTAGATTCAGGTCATGATCTCACAGTTTGTGAGTTTGAGCCCTGCATCGGGCTCTGTGCTGGCAGCTCAGAGCCTGGAGCCTGCTTCCAATTCTGTGTGTCCCTCTCTCTCTGCTCCTCCCCTGCTCATGATCTGATCTGTCTCTCTCTGCCTCTCAAAAATAAATAAATGTTAAAAAAATTAAGAAACCAATACATATATAGATAATATATTATTTAAAATTATATATATATGTGTGTGTGTGTGTGTGTGTGTATATATATATATATATATATATATATTTGCCTGAACCATATATGGAAACTATCATTCAGGAGTCTTTGGTTACAAATAACAGAAACCCCTCCTCAAACTCACTTATTAATAAATAACAAAAGAAGGAAATATTTTCATTCATTGAGCTGGGGAAAAAATGTCTAGGTGTACAGTTTGTTTGGGGGAAAACAAAGGTTCACTACATCATTTGATTCTCTGCAGTTCTCTTGGCACAGGTATTCTCTGTAGATTGATTTCAATTTCAGGCCACCTCCCTTCATGGTGCAAAAAATACTAGCCACAGCAATTCAAGACCACACATGTATCTTCCAAGAGGACCACTCTGGTGGTCCAAAGTTCTGAGGTCACTTGGATTGCCCATCGCCAAATGGCTTTAAATTGATCAAGGCTTATCCCTGGAGGTTAGGGTAGAATCATTCCAAAGAAAAATCACGTGGAAAGTCATTCAAGATACTGAGAGGAAGGGAAAAGGGACTCTGTGGAGGAAATCGACAAATGCCCACCACAACAATCTTTGACAGTTATCTGAAGATTGGTGTTGAGGAGGTGCATCCATGAGAACACCTGTTTTCTCTAAAGATGTCAACAAGAAAATGAGCTGAGGTTCAAGAGATACTTATTACCCAAATCCTTATATTCAGTTGGACTTTCCGTTAACATTAGATTTGCTCTCTAAGAATACAGGTCAGGAGGGCATCTGGGTGGCTCAGTTGGTTAAGCGTCTGACTCTTGGATTCAGCTCAGGTCATGATCTCATGGTGCGCGAGTTCAAACCCCACGTTGGACTCTGTGCTGACAGTGCAGAGCCTGCTTGGGATTCTCTCCCTCTCTCTGTCTCTCTCTCTCTCTGCCCCACCCATGTGTATGCACTCTTTTTCTCTCAAAATGAAATAAATTAAAAAGCTTTAAGAAAAAGAATATAGGTCAGGATATTTCCATTTTGTTTATGAAATACATTTTATAGTGTATGAAATGCTCTTGCATTTGATCTTCCATTTTGATCTCCAAACAACTCTGCTGGGAGGTGGGGGAGGAGCAGGCCTTCCCACTGGAAGCTTTGAGATTGGGACAGACACTGTCCTATCCAATTCCCAGCCTACTGTTTTTCTCTACAGAACCTTGATTTTGTTAAAACCACAGCTAAGGACAGACAGATGGAACAGTTTGGCCCTGGAGGTAAAAGCTAAAATTACTGCGTAAGGCTCCTGGAAAAGCTCTTTTTTTTTTCTTTTTAATGTTTATTTATTTTTTGAGAGAGAGACAGAGTGTGAGTAAGGGAGGAACAAGGGAGGGGAAGAGAAAGAGGGAGACACAGAATCCGAAGCAGGCTCCAGGCTCCAAACCATCAGCACAGAGCCCAATGTGGGGCTTGAACCCATGAACCATGAGATCATGACCTGAGCCAAAGTCAAACACTTAAGCAACTGAGCCATGCAGGCGCCCCTGGAAAAAGCTCTTTAAAAGAGCTCTCCACTCACTTTTTGTGTTTTGCCCTTCCTCTTCTTCATGCATGAATCACTGATTCAAGGCCAGAGATAGAGACATACCTTGCAGTCATGAAGTGACAAGCATGAAGACAAGTGCCATATGCTATGAAGACTAAGTTGAAAAAAGGAGCCACTGGGGCACCTGGGTGGCTCAGCTGGTTAAGCGACCCGACCCACTTCGGCTCAGGTCATGATCTCACGGTTTGTGAGTTTGAGCCCCGCTTCAGGCTCTGTGCTGACAGCCCAGAGCCTGGAGCCTGCTTCAGATTCTGTGTCTCCCTCTCTCTCTCTGACCCTCCCCTGCTCACGCTCTGTCTCTCTCAAAAATAAACAAACATTAAAAAAAAAAAAAAGACAAAGAAAAAAGTAGCCACTACACTGGGCCTGGTTTGCCTGTTCCCAGGCTGTTTGTTACATGAGAAAAAACAAACAAAAAAACCCCAAACAACAAAATTCTATTTGGCTAAGCTGCTGCAGAAGGGTTCTTGTTACGTGAGCTGAACGTACGCTGGATACAAGAAGTTTCGCAACCACATAAAGACAGATCAAGGCTTAACTCTGGGTCTCTTGATTCCTTGTCCAGCGATATTTCCCCTAAACGGCAGGGCCTCTCCAAAAGCAGAATCTGTACTCTGAATACCAATCAACCAGGCTTGTTAAATTTGAGCTTTCTTTCTTAACAAATAGCTTATTTAAATGACCTGAGTCATAGTTCAAATGGTGAAAGGATGTTCGTCGTTTTGTTTTTGGTTTCTTTAGCTTTTTAACATGTGACACTCAAGCACTTACAAAACCGCTAGGGCAAGAATGCCTTGGCTACAGTAAAGGAAACCCATCATTTGACCAAAATTTCTTCTGACGTTGCCTAAAGGAGAATTGGCCATGTTCCCAAATCTTGCCGTGGTTGAACTTTCTTCCTGGACCTCATGCACTCAGGTATTAAAAGATGAAAGAGGACTAGGAGCTTGGAAATCACCACTCTGTCCTAACAACAAGTGGAGTTCAAGAACTCTGCTTGGAACACATAAGAGAGGGAAGGACTGGGGCAAACCACTGTCCCCCCAGACTGGAGAGATGACGAGGGGATCCAGGGAGTCTTGTCTTCCCTGAGCAGGGACTTCCCAGCAGCAACAGCCACAGGAAGCAGGGCTGGGATAGGAAAACCGGAACCATAATTTCTGATTGCTAGAATCTGTGGGGACAACTCTTAAGAGTTAAATGCTCTGGGGTACCCAGTCAAAAGGGAGCTTTCACAATATGGTGATATTTACTTACAGGACATCTACCAGATTCCCCACAGTAAGTATCAGAGAGAAATCCCCTCCAGCTTCCAGAATGCAGAGGGGGAAAGGAACCATTTTGAAATATGCCAGAGCACTCTCTTCTTTTTTTTTTTTTTTTAAGTTTATTATTTATTTTGAGAGAGCAAGTGGGGAAGGGGCAGACAAAGAATCCCAAGCAGCCTCCGAACTGTCAGCACAGAGCCTGATGCAGGGCTCAAACTCATGAACCATAACGTCATGACATGAGCTGAGATCCGACTGAACCACCAGGCACCCCAGAGCACTCTGTTCTTGGCAAGGCCTCCCTTGTGGGTAAACTAGTTAACTAGAGCCTAACCTGCTAGAGTAAATGAGAACCTAACTGTCCTGGGGAAGGGAGATAATGAAATCCTTCTCCTCTAGCCTTCACTGTGGGAGAGGCAAATACTGAACTGCAGTCCACTCTGGCCGTCCTGAGAGGGGGAGAAAAAAACCTGCAACACTGTGATGGTCAAGTCCAGAGGGACAGGCTTGCTAAACGACTGATCACAGGATGCCTAGAATGCCTCCTCTCTCTGAGAACCTCACCACCACATTCCTAAAGATTTACTTATGGAAGTTCTGTTCACCTGGTACGTTGTATTGGCTAGCAGAAAAAATTACCAGGCATACAAGGGGGAAAAAAAATCACAGTTCGAAGAGACAGAGCAACGTCAGTAATCCTCAAGGCTAGGAAGTTGGAATTAAATGACAACAGAACTCTCACAAAGGTTCGAATAATTTACTGAGCCAAAAGTCAAGGAGGAGCCATACCCAAAGATCAATTTCAGAGGGATTAAGGGCTTGGTTGTAAAAAAAAAAAAAAAAAATGTTAAAACTTGTAGAAAAAAATTAGGACATCTTTCAGACCTCCAAATGGGAAAGGAGTTCTTAAAGCACAAAAGTGCTTATTGCAGAAGGAAAGATTGATAAATGTACCCTATTATAATATTAAGATCTTTGTTTATCAAAAAGTACAATAAAGAAGGACACCTGGGTGGCTCAGTTGGTTGAACATCCAACTCTTGATTTCAGCTCAGGTCGTGATCCCAGCATTGTGGGATCAAGTCCCATGTTGGGCTCCACGCTAAGTGTGGACCCTGCTTAGGAGTCTCTCTCTCTTTCCCTCTGCCCCTCTGCCCTGTTGATGCTACAGTGCATTCTCCCTCTCTCTCTTTCTCTCTCTCTCTACCCCCCAAAACAAAACAAAACAAGTACAATAAAGAAACCAAAAGACTTGCCAACATCTGCACAAGTTTGTAAGTAAAATCAACAAAAGGCCAGTATTTATATTATATATAGAAATGTCACAAATCAGTAAGAAAGACAACACAATAAAAAAAATGAGCAACAGATCTGACACATTGTCACAAAGGAGAAAAACAAGAATGGTAAATGTACATATAAAAAGATGAGCAACATCATTTGTAATCAGGAAAATGCAAATGTAGCTGGTGGTGGGTGTAGAAGCTGATCTAGGCACTTGCCAACAACTTTCCCTTAACTCACAAAGCTGAATGTTTTTACATGCCCTCCAACCGAGCAAACACACTCCTACCTGTATTCTCTAGAGAAATTCTTGTATATCAGGAAACCAGGCACAAAATGCTTATAAACAGCTTTCTTAAAAAATTAAAAAGCTGTATTTAACACAACTGCCCACCAACAGGTAAGCAAATAAATTGAGCTATATTCAATGAAATATTAGACAACAAGGAAAATGAATAAGTCACAGCTACATGCAACAAAAGCATACAGAATGAAAAAAAAAAGCAAGGATTGATGACTTGTTGTTATAAATAAAACCCAAGAACAGCAAAGACAAACAATATTTTTGTTTAGGAAAGCCTACATCTACTATTTTTATAGTTACATTTCATCACTTGTGAAGATGTGTGTAACCAACACTACAATCAAGATACAGAACTATTTACCACCACACGGAGCTCCATCCTACCACCATTTTATAGCCACACCCCTCCCCTCTGCTCCCACCCCTTATCCCTGGAAACACACGAACCTGTTTTCCACCTTTATAATTTTGTTATGTCTAGAATGTTAGGAAGTGGAATCATATAATATATGACTTTTGGTGTTGAGTTTTTTAATTCAGCGTGATGCCCTTGAGATCCCAGGCACTGTCTGTATTCAAGTTGTTCTTTGTATCAATAGTTGGCCCCTTTTTATGGCCGAAGAGGATCTCACGGTTTGGACGTACCACTGTATATTTAGCCACTTATTGTAGGGCGTGTTGGTTGTTTTCAGCTTTTGGCTTATTACAAATAAAACTGTCTATAAGTTTTTGTGTGGATGTAGGTTGTTTCCCTGGGGTAAATGCCCAGGAGAGTGATTGCTCGGTCTTATGATTCAGTTTTAGTTTTTAAGAAACTGACAAGCTATTTTCCAGAAAATGGAAAATGGCTGTACCATTTTGACCACCAGCGATGAATGAGAGATTCAATTTTGCCACATCTTTGTCAGCATTTGGCATTATCACTATTTATTTTAGGCTATTCTAATAGATGAGTAGTGATTTTCATTATGGTCTTCATTTGCATTTCCCTAATAGCTAGTAATGCTGAACATCTTTTCATGTGCTTTACTGCCATTTATACGTCCCTTTCAGTGAAATGTCTCTATCTTCTGCTCGTTCTCTAATGGAACTGTTTCTTTTTATAACTGTTAAGTTTTGAGTTCTTTGTATAGTTTAGGTTTAAGTCCTTTGTTAGGTACATGTTTTGTAAGTATTTTCTGTCTATAGCTTGTCTTTTCATATTCTTAACAGAGTCCTTCATAGAGCAAACAATTTTAACCTGGATAAATTTAAATCTATTTTTTTCTCTTAGAAATTATGCCTTTAGTGCATGTTTAAGGACTCTTCACCCAGACACAAGTCCTAAATATTTTCTCCCATGTTTTCTTCTAAAATTTTTAAAGTTTAATATTTTGTTTATTTTATTTTGTATTTTACATTTAAATTTTTTAAGTTTATTTGTTTATTTAGAGTGAGACAGAGACAGAACAAGCAGGGGAGGGGTAGAGAGAGAGAGAGAAGATAAAGAATCCTAAGCAGGCTCTACACCATCAGCACAGAGCCAAATATGGGGCTCAAACTCACAAAACTGTGAGATCATGACCTGAGCCAAAACCAAGAGTTGAACACTTAACTGACTGAGCCACCCAGGCACCCCTATATTTTATATTTAAATCTATGACCCATTTGGAGTTAAGATGTGGGGTTTTTGGCTTGAGGTTATCCAATCGATCTAGCACTGTTGCAGAAAAAACTACCTCCACTGAATTGCTTTTACATACTTGTCAAAAATCAGTTGGCTAAATTCCTATGTGGCTATTTCCAGGTTCTCCATCTCCTCCACTGATCTAGGAATCCATCCCTCTGCTCTTCCACAGTCTTCATTATTGTAGCTATAGAAGTCTTGAAATCAAGTAGAGTGATCCCTCCCATTTTATTCTTTTTCAAGACTGTTTTAGACATTCTAGTTCCTTTCCCTTTTCATATAAATTTTTATCTTATTTCTAATTTTTTTCATTATTATTAAGTTTAAAAATTTTTATTCCATTATACTTAACATACAGTGTTAGGTTTCAGGTGTACAACATGGTGATTCAATGACCCCGTGTATTACTTAGTGATCAGCATGAAAAGTGTACTCTTCAATCTCCACTGTCTGTTTCTCCCTTCCTCCCAGCCACTTCCCCTCTGCCAGCCATCTGTTCTCTAGAGTTAACAATCTGTTTCTGGTTTGTCTCTCTATTTTTCTTTTTTCTCTCTTTTTAAAACATTTACTTTGAGAGAAAGAGCAGGGAAGAGGCAGAGAGAGGGAGAGAGAGAATCCCAAGCAGGCTCTGTTGCTGTTAGCAAGAAGCCAGACATGAATCTCAATCCCACAAACTGAGAGACCATGAGCTGAACCGAAATCAAGAGTCAGACACTAATCTGGCTAAGCCACTCAGTCACCCTCTTGTTTTTTTCCTCTTTGTTCGTTTGTTTTATTTCTTAAATTCCACATAAGAGTGAAATCATACAGTATTTGTCTTTCTGTTTTATTTCACTTAGCATTAATACTCTCTAGGTCCATCCACATTGTTGCAAATGGCAAGATTTCATTCTTTTTTGTGGCTGAATAATATTCTGTGTGTGTGTGTGTGTGTACCACATATTTATCCATTCATCTATTGACAGACACTTGGGCTGCTTCCATATTTTGGCTATTGTAAAAAATGTTGAAATAAACCTAAGTGCATATATCTTTTTGAATTGGTGTTTTTGTATTCTTTGGGTAAATACCCAGTAGTGTGATTACTAGATTGTAGAGTAGTTCTGTTTTTAACTTTTTGTGAGGAACGTTCATACTGTTTTCCACTGTGGCTGTACCAGTTTGCGTTCCCACCAACAGTTGCACAAGGGTTCCTTTTCCTCCACATCCTTGCTAACACTTGTTGTTCCTTGTGTTGCTGATTTTAGCCATTCTGGCAGGTGTGAGGTGACATTGTAGTTTTGACTTGCATTTCCCTGATGATGAGTGACGTCGAATATCTTTTCATATATCCACTGACCATGTGTATTTCTCCTTTTCAAATAAATTTTTAGGGTAATCTTGTCTATACATACAAAAATCTTTTCTGGAAATTTTATAAGCATTTCATTAAATCTAAATATCAATTTGAGGAGAACTGACATATCTACTATGTTGAATCCTCCAATTGATGAATTAGATTCACAGTATGGCTCCCCATTTACTTAGATCTTCTTTGATTTCTTTCATTAGCATTTTGTAGTTTTCAGCATATAAATCCTATACATGTTGTTAGAGTTACATACTACTATTTTATATGTTTTTGAGCTATTATAAGTAATATTGTATATTTAACTTCAATATCCATTGCTAATACAGAAATACAATTGATTTTTCAGTTTTTCTTTATATCCTACAACTTAGCTGAACTTATGCATTAGTTCTAGTTTTTTTTTTTTGTAGATTCTATTGGATCTTTTTCATGCCATCTGCAAACAAAAACAATTTTATTTCTTCCTTCTGATCTGTATGCCTTTTATTTTCTCTTCTGAGTTTACAGTACTGTATAGAACTTCCAGTAGTATGTTGAATAGTTGTAATGATGTAGAACATCCTTGTCTTGCTCCTGATATTATGGGGAAAGAATTCAGTCTTTCACTATTAAATATGCTGTTAGCTGCAGGTGTTTGATAGACATTATTACATCAATTTTAGGAAGTTCCCTCCTATTCCAATTTTTCTGAGAGTTTTTAAAATCATGAATGGGGGTTGAATTCTGTCAAATACTTTTTCTGCTTCCATTAGCATGACTGTGATTTATTTCTTTAGATTGTTTATACAGTGGATTATACCGATTGATTTTCAAATATTGAGTCTTGCATCCCTAAAACAAGCCCCACCTGGTCATGGTATGTAAGTATCTTTATACATAGCTGAATGCTATTTGCTAATATTTTAGTAAGGAATTTTGCATTTTTCTTCATAAGAGTCATTAGTCTCTAGTATTACAATGCATTGGTTTTTTTCTAGTTTTTGTATCAGAATAGCTTCATAGAATGAATTGGTAAGTGTTCTTTGTCTATTTTCTGGAAGAGATTTATAGGATTTATGTAATTCTTCTTTAAATATTTGGTAGAATTTTTCAGTGAAACCAACTAGGTCTGGAATTTTCTGTTTTGGAAGGAAGTTTCTAGATTACTAATTAAGTTTTCTTAGGTATAATGCTAGTCAAATTATCTATATTTAGTTGTGTGGGTTGTGGTAGCTTGTGCTTTTTGGGAAACTAATCCATTTCATACAAGTCATGAAACTTACATGTGTAGAGTTGTTTAAAGTATTCCCTTATTCTTTTGATGTCTGTATATCTATAGTGATGGTGACTCTTTGTGATTCCAGATACTGGTAATGTGTGTCTTCTCTCTGCCAGTGTTGTTGAAGGCTTAACAATTTTGTTGATCTTTTCAAAGAACTAGTTTTGGTTTTAATATATCCTATGGTTTTCCTCTTTTCAATTTTATTGGTTTCTGCTCTTTATTATTCTTCCTTATACTTGCTTTGGGTTCATTTGCTCCTTTTTTACAAATTTTTTAATTTGTACCTGGGTGGTACAGTCAGTTAAGCATCTGACTTTGGTTCAAGTCATGATATCACAGTTGGCAGATTTGAGCCCTGAATCGGGCTCTGTGTTGACAGCTCAGAGCCTGGAGCCTGCTTTGGATTCTTTCTTCTCTCTCTCTCCCTCTCTCTCTCTTTCTCTGCCCCTCCTTCAATTCTGTGTTCTCTCTCTCTCTCTCTCTCTCTCTCAAAAATAAAATAATAAAGTTTCTGGAGATGGGAATTTCAGTTATTAACTTGAGACTCCTCCCTTTTCCTAACATCTTTAGTGCTATAAAATTCCCTCTCAGAACTGCTTTAGCTGAGCCTCACAAATTTTGATACGTTGTATTTTCATTTTCATTTACTTCAGTATATGTTTAAAAATTCCCATAAGAGGGGAGCCTGAGTGGCCCAGTCAGTTGAGCATCTGACTTCAGCTCAGGTCATGATCTCCTGGTCTGGGAGTTCGGGCCCCGTGTTGGGCTCTGTGCTGACAGCTCAAAACCTGGAGCCTACTTCGTATTCTGTGTCTCCCTCTCACTCTGTCCCTCCCCCTTTCACACTCTGTCTTTCTCTCTCAAAATAATAAATAAACTTAAAAAAATACCTTAAGAATTCCTCTTTGATGTACAGATGTTTTAGAAGTTTGTTGTTTCAGTTCTAAGTATTTAGAGATTTTCCTAAAATGTTTCCATTATTTATTTCTAATTTAATTCCATTGTAGTCAGAAAATACACTTTGTCTGATTTCAATTCTTTTAAATTTGTTGAGGTTTGTTTTATGGCTTAGGGCCTATCCTGGTATATATTTTATAGCACTTGAAAAGAATGTCTTTTCTGCTGTTGCTGGGTGTATTCTATAAAAGTAAATCAGATCTGGTTGACTGATCCTCTTGCTGTGTTCTCTGTACTTGCTGGTTTTATGTCTAGCTGTTCTTTGAATTGTTAAAACAAGTGGGTGGAGGTTCCCAATTCTAACTATGGAGTTGTCTATTCTTTCAATTTTATCAGTTTTTGTTTCACATATTTTGCTCTGTTTGGTACCTATTTAGGATTTGTGTGCAAAATACTATGTTTGTTATGTCTTTTTGGTAGGTTGACCCTTTTATCATTATGTAATGTCTCTCTGTCCCTGGCCTTTTTCTTTTTCTTTCTTTCTTATTTTCTTTCCTTCTTTCTTTTTTCTCAGAACTATTCCTTATCTGATCTTAAGATAACCACTCCTACTTTCTTCTGATTAATGTTTGTATGGTATATCTTTTTCTATCTTTTTATTTCCACTCTCCTATGTTGACATATTTAAAGGTAGTTTCTTGTAGACAGCATATAGTTGGGTCTTTTTTTTTTTTTTTAATAAGCTCTATCCCCAGTGTGGGGCTTGAACTCACAACCCTGAGATCAAGAGTCAAATGCACTATTGACTGAGCCAGCCAAGCACCCAAGAGTCAAATGCACTATTGACTGAGCCAGCCAAGCACCAATCTTTGTGTCAACTGTCAACTGCTTTCTTATAATTTGTATACTTGGGCCATTTACATTTAATGTAATTACTGACATGCTTGGGTTATGGTCTGCCATTTTACTTTTTGTGTCCTGTTATTTTTTCCCTTTTTGTTCTTCATTTTCCCTTTCTTTACTTTCATTTTCCAGCCTTATTGTGGCTAAATAGAACATTTCTTAGAATTCCATTTTTATTTATCTGTAGTTTAGTATATCTCTTTGTATGACTTTTTAATGGTTGCTCTTCAATTACCTTAAATATATGTAATTTGCCTGAGTCTATTGCTTTTTATTTTTATACTTATTTAAATTTTTTAATGTTTATTTTTGAGAGAAAGAGAGAGATAGAGACAGAAACAGAACACCAGCAGGGGATTGCAGAGAGAGAGGGAGACACAGAATCTGAAGCAGGCTCCAGGCTATGAGGTGTCAGCACAGCCTGATGCAGGGCTCAAAGTCATCAACTATGAGATCATGACCTGAGCTGAAGTCTGTCACTTAACAGACTGAGCCACCCAGAGGCCCTGTGATTCTATTGTTTTTAATGTTATACCAGTTCAATTAGAATTCTTAACTCCCTTTACATCATTTTACTCTCCATCATTTAAAAAACAACTTTTTAAAAAAGTTTGTTTATTTATTTTGAGAGAGAGACAGTATGTGCATGAATGTGCGTTGGGTAGGGGCAGAGAGAGAGAATCCCAAGCAGGCTTTGCACTGACAGTGCAAACTCAAGGCTCAAACTCATGAGCTGTGAGATCATGACCTGAGTTGAAAGCAAGAGGTGAGGCTTAACTCCCTGAGATACCCAGGTGCCCTTATAAAATAACTTTCTTAAATGTTTCCTCAACAAACACTGAGATTCACATCAATGTTACAATTTTTGTTACAATTGAATAATTTAGAAAACAAGGAGGAGAAGGAAAGCTTACTGTATTTATCCCTATTTTTATTCTTTGTTTTATTTTCTTTCATACTGATGTTCTCTCTTCCATAATTCTCTTTTTGTTTAGAGAAATTCCTTTAGCTATTTTTTTTTAAGACGAGCCTCCTGGTGACACATTTCTAGGTATTCCTTCCACTAAAAACATCTTGATTTCCCTTTCATTCCTGAAGGATGTTTTCACTGTTTGGGCTGAAATTTCCTTCAGCATTTGAAAATATTCTGCCACTTACTTCTAGCCTCCATGGTTTCTGATGAGAAATCTGCATTCTAATTAATTGTTTCCCTACCACCCTGAACGCGCCCGATCTGGTCTAATTAATTGTTTCCCCTTATAGATAAGGTCTCATTTCACTCTTGCTGCTTTCAAATCTTTTCTTTGAATTTATTTTTCAGAATTTTGAGCAAGATGTATCGTAGTGTGGATTTTTTTTAGGTTAATCCTGTTTGGGGTTCTACTCAACTTCTTGACACTATAGGTCTGTGTGTTTTGCCAAATTTGGAGAACTTTGAGCAATTGTTTCTTCAAATACATTTTTA